>NW_011494811.1:5894240-5932572 GCF_000754665.1 Bison bison bison
GTGAAGTCGCTCAGTCGTGTCCGACTCCTAGCAACCCCATGGACTGCAGCCTACCAGGCTCCTCCATCCATGAGATTTGCCAAGCAAGAGTATTGGAGTGGGTTGCCATTGTTTTCTCCGTCCAAAATCATGGCAGATGGTGATTGCAGCAATGAAATTAAAAGACGCTTACTCCTTGGAAGGAAAGTTATGACCAACCTAGACAGCATATTGAAAAGCAGAGACAATACTTTGTCAACAAAGGTCTGTCTAGTCAAGGCCATGGTTTTTCCAGTGGTCATGTATGGATGTGAGAGTTGGACTGTGAGGAAGGCCGAGCACCGAAGAATTGATGTTTTTGAACTGTGGTGTTGGAGAAGACTCTTGAGAGTCCCTTGGACTGCAAGGAAATCCAACCAGTCCATCCTAAAGGAGATCAGTCCTGGGTGTTCATTGGAAGGACTGATATTGAAGCCTAAACTCTAATACTTTGGCCACCTGATGCAAAGAGCTGACTCATTTGACAAGACCCTGATGCTGGGAAAGATTGAGGGCAGGAGGAGAAGGGGACGACAGAGGATAAGATGGATGATGGTTGGATGGCATCACCAACTCGATGGACATGGGTTTGGGTGGACTCCAGGAGTTGGTGATGGACAGGGAGGCCTGGCATGCTGTGGTTCATGGGGTCACAAAGAGTCAGACATGAGTGAGTGACTGAACTCAACTGAACCGATGTGCTAAATATGCGTGTGTGTATTTGTGTGTGTGTGCGCACGCAAGCATGTGTATTAACAAAACATAGATAAAATAACCCAAGCTGCAGGATGTGACATTTTTCCAAGTCAATACTGAAATGCTTTTGTTTGTTTTTCCCCTCCAATGAAATTACAAATGTGTCAAATTCCCAAAATATAGCACTAACAACACTTCTTCCCACAGAGATTTTTATCAAGGCAGATGGAGTGGCAGAAGGAGGTGAAAGATTACTATCCTTTGCCCTCAGGCATATAAATTCCAGCCTGACATATGAAATCTATTTCCAACAAATACCAGGAAACTAAGAAAACAACATCTTAAGTAGGATTTCACTGAGGTATTGAACCCTATAGTTACATGGTAGTGTCTTGAAACCTTTTCTCCGGAGGAAAAACTACAGGTTTCACAAAAGAACTGTAAATTCTTCATATGCCTAATATATTCTGGACACCAATCCACACTTAGGAAATAGACAAGTGAGCATACTGGGTGCCAGTATGTTGCTCTCTAGGTAATGAAACCATTTCAATTATAAGTATTCCCCAGTGTTTGCTGCAGAGAAGGCAATGGCACCCTACTCCAGTACTCTTGCCTGGAAAATCCCATGAACGGAGGAGCCTGGAAGGCTGCAGTCCATGGGGTTGCTAGGAGTCGGACACGACTGAGCGACTTAACTTTCACTTTTCACTTTCATGCATTGGAGAAGGAAATGGCAACCCACTCCAGTGTTCTTGCCTGGAGAACCGCGGGGACGGGGGAGCCTGGTGGGCTGCCATCCATTGGGTCGCACAGAGTCGGACACGACTGAGGCGACTTAGCAGCAGCAGCAGCAGTGTTTGCTGAAGAGGAAAGAGAGACAGAGAGACACTTAAAGGGATTTTCCCAATGGCATCTATTTTATGGCCCCATGAAGCCAAGATATGAGATAGGTCAAGGTGTTCAGACTTCATCAAAGGCACAAACTCTGCCCCCTTCCTGTCTCTTTTTATCCCATGTGAAAAACGAATTGGCTTTGTTGGGTTGAAGAGACTCATTGCAAAGTCATTCCCAATTCCAGAGTCTTAGAATTAATGTTTTTCATGTTTTAAGTGGCTATTAAAATATCACATTTTCTACCTGTGAACTCATGGTCAACAAAGTGATTTCTATACAGTCATAAAGAAAAAAAAATATAAACTCATAAGGACAAAATCAAGTAGGCAGAGCTCTCAAACACCAAACACACAGCTAGGAGATCATTCTAACCAGAGAAGTAATACATTGGTGTGTCATGTATTTGTTTCTTTCCTCCCAGACAGGGAGGTATCTCTGAACGGATACACAAAGGGAAGGAGAATCCAGGAGTTGGAGGCTGAGTTGGTGTGGAAAATTATTTGCCAGTGTATACCCCTTTGTAGTATTTGAACATTTTACTGTGTCTATGGTTCATCTGTAAAACACCTGGACTCTCTTCTGTCTGGCAAACACCTACTACTTAAATTTCTTGTCTTCTGTATATCACCGATGAAGAAAAAAAAAAAAAAAAACAGAATGAGGGAAAGAGAAACAGAGTGAAAGAAATGTTGGAGAAAGATAAAAAGGAGGGAAAGAAAGGAAAGAAAGAAAATCTGATAATATGATCTCTGTAGGAGCAAAAATCATAGCTCAATCAAAAAACAATTTAGTGCTTGTTACATGACAGGAGGACACAAACACAAATCAGAAACATCTACTACACTTACAAAGTTCACAACCAGGTGGAAGAGTCAGACACAAACTCTGAAATATGAATTATATTATACAATAACAGTTATGATTTGGATATAAGAGTTTGGACTAGAGCAAGAAGAGAGAACGTCTGATGTAGCTAAGAACTTAAAAGAGAGCAGCCACATCCAATCCATTCTAAACATTAAGGATTTTGGATGATGAAGGAAGGGAAAGTTACCTCAAGCAGAAGGAAGAGCTGTATGAAAGACCACACTCTATTCAAGAAAATGTGGAAATAATTTTATATGGCTGGAGTACATGGCACATAGGAGAATATAAAGCACTGGATGGGGCAAAATAATTAATAATTTTTATAAAAGTACACACTCTTTGAAAGGATTAAAGTGATTTAAAAAGAAGTATGAAAAGAGATACCTCAAATACAATTACACAGAAAGTTAAAATAAGCTAACATTTACATTAACATAATTCTAGCCATTTTAATGCCCATATGAAAACAGATTTTAAAAGCTTTCATAAAAATTGGATGATACTGTCTGTGCTTTTAAAATATAATACATTTAATCTTATCTGAATTTAATAGAAACATGTCGGTGAAAATATATAAATTCCTCAATTTCAAATGGATATTTTCTAAAAGCTTTAAGGTTAAAAAATATGAAAATATTTGTAGAATAATATCTTTATAAGTATACTTAAAATTTTAGATGTTATAACTAAAATATGAGAATATTCATACATCCTATCAAAACAAAATTTTGTTGGCATGTTATTTTTCACAGTCAAACTTCATATCAGATCCACAATCATAAACTGCATAAATGTCTTATATTTCATATTAAATAGAGTCACTGCCAATCTTGTTACCAATTTGTTTTACCTTTTAATAGGCTGGATTTCATATTAAGAGATTTTTTTTTTTTTTTTCAAGAGGGACTCATGAGTATTTGGGTATGTCTGCCTGCTGACTTTATAAATGAATGGTATCCTGGCTAGGAACATATTTCTGGATCACATCCTCTTTATTTCAGAAGTGTTTAGCTATTGCTACATTGATCTCTGGTACTGGCTGTTCCTGAGAAGAGTTTTACTAAGAGTCTTATTCTGCCCTTCTCCTCTGAAATGATACGCCCTTTTTTTCTGAATACCTGGAGAAATACCAAAGTTCTATCAATTAACCTAGGTATGCCAAGCACTCAAAATCCCTAGGACTCGAAATATCATTTTGACTTGAGGATTCAATTGGTAATTCTTCTCAGAGAAAACTTTATTTTATCTTTGAATAATTTTTCTCCTCATTTTCCATTCTCTACTTCATGCAATTATCTTAATGTTGGATCTTTGCTGGACCTCCATTATCTATTATATTCTCTGTTTTAATTTCTTGCTTTTTCTTCTTCACTCTCTGTGACCGGAGTCAAGCTTTACTTCAGTGTCAGTAATTTAATTTTTAGCTATTATTTCTATCCCTTGCTATTTCCACTTTACTTATTTCAGTAATTATGTTTTAAGATACCATGAAGAACATTATCTTTCTGAGGCAAGGCAGTCTGACTTGCATATGCTGAGTCTTATCAGTTCTGAGGAAATCAGGAGCCATTATTTCCAAAGGGAACTATGGTAACTACACATGCCACTCCTCAGTCTTCATTGTTACGTAGCAACTTTTTAAATCCCTTTAATAATATTTACTCTTTGTTTTTTGCTTCTAGTATGAAGTTTTAATAAAAAGTATAAATAATTATAAAGGGGAGCAGCTTAAATTATCCAGATTTACAACTGCATGTTTATGCTATTTCCTACTATTTCATATTATATACAGCTAGAATCTTACTTTGGCTATCATTTCAAATCAGCCATTACTGAGGTCAGGAAACCATAAAACTGAGAGAGGAAGATGGAATGAAAGAGAAGGAGGATATTCTATGAGCTGATGTGGGAAGAAAATGAAACAGAGTGCTTTTAAATAAGTTAAGTAGAAATTTAAGAACAAGCAGGAATATTAATACCTATTAAAATAAATAGTTTCCATATATCCTGTAATTCCAGAGAAGGCAATGGCACCCCACTCCAGTACTCTTGCCTGGAAAATCCCATGGATGGAGGAGCCTGGAAGGCTGCAGTCCATGGGGTCGCTAAGACTCAGACACGACTGAGCGACTTCACTTTCTCTTTTCACTTTCATGCATTGGTGAAGGCAATGGCAACCCACTCCAGTGT
This sequence comes from Bison bison bison, assembly GCF_000754665.1. Lineage (NCBI taxonomy): Eukaryota > Metazoa > Chordata > Mammalia > Artiodactyla > Bovidae > Bison > Bison bison. The sequence goes on from NW_011494811.1 coordinate 5,898,909, forward strand.
TCTTGCCTGGAAAATCCCAGGGACGGGGGAGCCTGGTGGGCTGCTGTCTACGGGGTCACACAGAGTCCGACATGACTGAAGCGACTTAGCAGCAGTAGCATCCTCTAATTGAAATACATTACTATAGGCAATGGTGACATTATAAAGTCTAAAAGAACAAGGCGAAGAAGAACTAAAGAACCTCTTGATGAAAGTGAAAGAGGAGAATGAAAAAGTTGGCTTAAAGCTCAACATTCAGAAAACTAAGATCATGGCGTCCGGTCCCATTACCTCATGGCAAATAGATGGGGAAACAATAGAAAACTGTGACGGAAGTTACTTTGGAGGGCTCCAAAATCACTACAGATGGTGGTGACTGCAGCCATGAAATTAAAAGACACTTTCTCTTGGAAGAAAAGCTATGACCAACCTAGACAGCATATTAAAAAGCAGAGATATTACTTTGCTGACAAAGGTCCATCTAGTCAAAACTATGGTTTTTCCAGTAGTCATGTACGGATATGAGAGTTGGACTATAAGGAAAGCTGAGTGCTGAAGAATTGATGCTTTTGAACTGTGGTGTTGGAGAAGACTCTTCAGAGTCTTGAGAGTCCAAGGGACTTCAAGGAGATCCAACCAGTCCATTGTAAAAGAAATCAGTCCTGAATATTCATTGGAAGGACTGACATTGAAGCTGAAACTCCAATCCTTTGGCCACCTGATGTAAAGAACTGACTCATTTGAAAAGACCCTGAAGCTGGGAAAGATTGAAGGCAGGAGAAGAAGGGGATGACAGAGGATAAGATGGTTGGATGGCATCACCAACTCAATGGACATGAGTTTGAGTAAGTTCCGGGACTTGGTGATGGACAGGGAGGCCTGGCATGCTGCAGTCCATGGGGTTGCTAAGAGTCGGACACAAGGTATTGTAGGCAGCCTACAAAACGGCCCCAAGAGCCTCGCCTTCTGGTGTGCACTCTCTTGTACAGGTCCCCTCTCACAGTGAACAGCAATGATCTGTGTAGTAACTGATACAATACTGCATAGTGATGATTGTGACTTCTAATGAAGCTTCCAACTTACTCTTTTCTACTTGTTCTGGGGGAATCCAGATGTCATGACATTAAAACACCTAAATATAATCCCAGTGTAAAAATAGATAACTAAAGAACTAGGCCAATGGAACAATATATGCTTTGAGCACTTTATTCTCTTTTCTTGCCTGAAAAATTTAACCCACCTCTCAAATAGGCACTGTTCGAAGACAGAGTAAGGAATCAATAAGACAGGTACTTAAAGGTATACAAGATGAAGAATGCTATCTCTAATCATAAAAGAGAATTTCTCTCTATATAAATTTAACAGTTTGGGGCACGGATTCAACTTGTGGCTGCTTTCTTTAAAATCATGGTCTTTGACACCAACTAGGCCAAATGACTGAAACGCTATATCATTATGATAAACAGCCTGAATTAAAAGGTAATATGCCATTCTAACAGTTGTTTCAGAAGTAAACTTCGGTAGTTATTTTTGTAGGAAATAATGTTAGATGTTTTGTATTCTGCAAGTTATAGGAATTTATATGAGACTTAATTAAATACTTAAGCATGGTTTACAAAAACTGTCAGAAGAGGCTCTTTGCACCTCAGATGATGGATATAATTTGGGGCAGAGGTCTGCAATTTAAGAAATTCTAAAAGATTACTTGGCAAGGAATTTTGCGCTTGTCTTCTCTGATGGAAAACTGCCTTAAAGCCTCTCCTCATTTCAAATCTAAGGCAGTTTGTTAGTAAAAGTTTAAAGGGATATTTCTCATAAAATGATATACTGCACTTGAGCCATAACCCTCAACTAACTGACGCTGCTGCTATGCTTTGTCAACATTAATGTCTTTATCAGCCAGAGGCACAGTCACAGAGTCACTGGGCTCATATTACTGTAGCTGATAGATTTGCAGTTAACTATATGATCCCTAAAACCATAAATATGCCTTTAACTTCAGGGAGGGCTACCTGTTTTATAAACCTGGTGGAATTATATTTGCCTTTTATGCAGAAAGTAATGAATGGTTTATTAATAATTACTCACAAACCAACTAAATTTTTGAGCTTCAATAGAGAAGGAAAAGTGCTATAAGCAGCATGCTTACTCCAGCCTTGAAATTCCCATTTTCTTTACATATTCTGATTTCCTTCATACAAATATCCAATTAACAAATTTTTATTTAAGTCATTTCTATATTAATTCTTTCATCAATAAACTTTAACATGGTCAAAACTGCATATGATATCTCACATGTAACATGTATTTTGAGGGTATGTAACATCCGAAGAGTCCCAAAATACCTTCTAACTGGAGGAAAAAAAAATCTGTGATTGATAATCTATTCAAAAACATAAATAATTTTTTCTAAAGCTTTAAATATTAATTTTAGATAATGAATTAGTATCTTCTATTCTATTTTAATATGGGGCTAAACTTCTATTTTAATCACATCTAAAACTTAGAACTTCTTTATACTAATGTATAAGCTCTCTTGGAGTCTTATATAAGTGAAAGTGAAAGTCCCTCAGTCAGGTCCGACTCTTTGTGACCCTATGGACTATACAGTCCACAGAATTCTCCAGGCCAGAACACTGGAGTGGGTAGCCTTTCCCTTCTCTGGGGGATATTCATAACCCAGGGATCAAACCCAGGTCTCCTGCATTGCACGTGGATTCTTTACCAGCTGAGCCACAAGGGAAGCCCAAGAATACTGGAGTGGGTAGCCCATCCCTTCTCCAGAGAATCTTCCCAACCCAGGAATCGAACTGGGGTCTCCTGCACTGCAGGCAGATTCTTTACCAACTGAGCTATCGAGGAAGCCTACATAAAATGACAGATTATCAATTAAAAAGAATTAGGCTTTACATCAGACTTTCCAGGGATAGAAGCCACATACCTTTGTGCAGATTTACCTTAGATTCACTGCATATACAATAGCAACATATAAGCTAATGAAATAATCTGCCTCCTGTTCTGTAAATTGATCACTTTTTAGACCTGCTACACAAACATCTGAAAACTGTTTCATAATACTCAACCACAGCAAACCATTTTAGTGAATTCATCAAGATTGCTTCAACTTTCCACCTGATTAAAGAAATCACTTGATGTTATTTTCTTAATATTTCTGAACAAAGAGGATAATATTCTCTTATATCTTGAAAACAGTCTCTAGTCCTTTTAGAGTGCCAGAAAACTAAAGGAATTTTACTCCAGTGCCACATGCATGTTTTGAGAATGACAGATGATTTATACTCTGCCACCACAAATGCCAAAAATACCTTCAAGGTTAGATTTCTACCGGTTTACACGTTTACTTACACAACGAATACAAACAAACTAACTGACACTATCTTAATGACTAAAAACAATCAATGACAGTGCCTACATACGACTTATTAGTTCAATGAGTTTATTACTCCACTTTCATATTGTTAAAGCAGACAGCGACAGCATGAGCAATGCAACTAATACTTCACTAGGCCCATCTCTTCATCTTCCTTCCCTTCAAAGACTGCCTAGCAATGAAGCAGTTAAGAAATTCCACAGCCTTTGGTTACTAACTTATGTTTTGCGATTTTAAATAATCACTCATGTTTTGAATCTGATGTGTGTGTGTGTGTGTATGGTCTGTGTGTACGCGCCATTAAGTGGACAGCCACCAGCTATCACCCACTTTAACGCTAACCCCTGCCACCACCTATAGAGCAGCTATGTTTGTATTATGGAGCCCTCCCTCCTTAACCCACAGTGGCCTGGATAGGGTACACGCCCCCTGACGCAAGCTGGATCAATTAGTTTCTTTCTCCTGGAGATTTAGTATATAAACTAAGGGCCACCATTTAGTCTCAGTTGGTCACTCAACCTGAAGTTGTACAAATTTAGGAGCTGTCAGGCTCCTGTGTTTGGCTAAATACACACTAAAACAATGAAAGCTGATCTGCAGGGAAAGAGACAGAAGAGTAAGGCAGATATACAAAGAGAGTCAGAAATCAGAGATAAGGAGAAAATAAATAAGGAAAAGACAGAGAGAGACACAAAGAGAGAGAGACAGAAATTAAAAGTCTGGGTTTCTACCAGCTTTCCAATTCCATTACTAGAGTCTTATGAGGTCTTGACTTGCTTCCTGATTTTACTGTGAGTTCCAAAAGATACCCATGTATTCCTACAAAATAATTCCATTTTGTGGTTAAGTGGAATTCTGGAGCCTGAAACCAAAATAAGCTTTAACCAAGAAGTTTAATTTCTTGGTTTATGAATGAAGAAACTAAGGCTCAGAGGATAAGTAATTCACCTAGCTAAAAACTGAACAACAGAGATGAATTATAAGTTCAGAATTCTCTGACTACAAAGGCTGTGTATATATAAATGAATAAAATTTGATCAACCAATATGTCAAATGCAAACATATATAAACTAGAAAGTTAAGCACTGAAATGATGTAAAAGAAGAGCCTATGACAAAATAAACTACAATTTTCACTTGAGATTAAATAACTTAAAAGTAACATAAGTGAAAGTACCTAGTACCTAGATTATAGCATACAGAATACATTAAAATATTAGAATGTTACTTTGAATTAACATACCTTCAAAATCTTGACTTATTCTCTCTACTTGCTCTTTGTTAACACCCTAGTCTACCACCTTTTCATCTTAGTTCCAGTTTTGAAAAATAAATGTTCTTGGTAAGCGACACTTATAGATAGCAATTCACTTCCTTGAATTTGATGTTTCAAGGTTTGATATTAAGAAGAAAATAAAAACTCCTAGCTGCTAATTCAGATCTAATCCAAAAAGATTAAAGGAAATAAATATGAAACATGTCTTCCTAAATATCTTCCTATTCTTACACAACAAAGGAGATGATTAATATACAAATAAGGAGTCTGAAGAAAAAACAATGATCTCTATGTGCTCTCTGATTAATCATTAAAAATCAAAGTATTGTAATATACTGAGTGAATTACATTGGACTCTGGGTTCTCCTTTTTCTTTTTATGCTTCTTGTGTTCAACAATCCAAATCAATTCAATATTGCTTCAGTTGCTAGAGACTATAAGTCACTTATTAAGTCTTCCTGTTGGTTATGAATAACAGGGTGTATGTTTACATTTTATAACATTGATAACTATCATAGTTAACAACTACAAAACTATTATGTCTAATATCTACCATAATGATATGAGAACACAGAATTTCAGAGGAAACTACTATATGATATTAACAAGAATCCTCTGTCTAGGTCACAAAATAGTCCACAATGCAATGGAACCCATAACTTCAAACAGAACCCAAATATGCAAAAGGAATACTTAGACCAATGGGGTACAAGGCAGGTCAACAAATCTTTAAAAGAAAGAGGCCTCTAATAAGATTAGACTTTAATTATAAAATGCCTAAATCTAAATCTGTCATTGTACACAATGATTTTACACAAAATATAGTCCCAAAGTCCAATTCACTTATGTAACAACATTCACCAGGTACAAGACATGGGATCAAAGATGTAACAGGCATGGATTAGCACATCTAAAATGACAAATATCAACTGATAATACAGGAATGAGTTTCAGTCAAATACAAATGCCCCCCAAATCAATCAGTATTATTCATTCATGTATTTGTTCCTCATTCATTTGATGGGCAATTTTATTAAATGTACTGGGTTCTGAGCTCAGCACTGTAATACAACAATGGATTAAGATATGATCCATTACTTCAAAAGACTGAAGATTCAAAAAGGAAACTATAAAGTTTTCAAACTGTGATAAGAACAGTGACAGTAGTTAGCCAAGCGCAGAAACAGACAGAAAGAGGACCTTATCCAGATGAGAAGGATCAAGAATGGATTCTCAGACAAAGATATGGTTGGGCTGAGATCTAAAAACTAGCTGCTGTTGTTGTTCAGTCACGTAGTTGTGTCAAACTCTTTGAAACCCCATGGACTCTCCTCTCCTCTTTCACCTTCAAGGCTGTATATTGTCATCCAGCTTATTTAACTTATATGCACAGTACATCATGCAAAATGCCAGGCTGGATGAAGCACAGGCTGGAGATCAGATTGCTGGGAGAGGTGTCAGTGGCCTCAGATATGCAGATGACACCATCCTTATGGCAGAGAGTGAGGAAGAACTAAGGAGCCTCTTGATGAGGGTGAAAGAGGAAAGTGAAGAAGCTGGCTTAAAACTCAACATTCAGAAAATTTAAGATCATGGCATCTGGTCCCATCACTTCATGGCAAATAGACGGGGAAACAATGGAAACAATGACAGACTTTATTTTCTTGGGCTCCAAAATCACTGCAGATGGTGACTGCAGCCATGAAATTAAAAGACACTTGCTCCTTGGAAGAAAAGCTATGACCAACCTAGACGGCATATTGAAAAGCAGAGACATTACTTTGACGACAAAGGTCCATCTATTCAAAGCTATGGTTTTTCCAGGAGTCATGTATGGATGTGAGAGTTGGACTATAAAGAAAGCTGAGCGCCGAAGAATTGATGCTTTTGAACTGTGGTGTTGGAGAAGACTCTTGAGAGTCCCTTGGACTGCAAGGAGATTCAACCAGTCCATCCTAAAGGAGATCAGTCCTGGGTGTCCACTGGAAGGACTGATGCTGAAGCTGAAACTCCAATCCTTTGGCCACCTGATATGAAGAGCTGACTCATTTGAAAAGACCCTGATGCTGGGAAAGATTGAGGGCAGGAGGAGAAGGAGACGACAGAGGATGAGATGGCTGGATAGCATCACTGACTCGATGGACGTGAGTTTGGGTGGACTCCGGGAGTTGGTGATGGACAGGGAGGCCTGGCGTGCGTCCATAGGGTCACAAAGAGTTGGACTTGACTGAGTTACTAAACTGAACTGAACTTTCACCTTCATCAAGAGGCTCTTTAGTTCCTTTTTGCTTTCTGCCGTAAGGGTGGTGTCATCTGCGTATCTGAGGTTACTGATATTTCTCCTGGCAACCTTGATTCCAGCTTGTGCTTTATCCAGCCTGAAATTTTGAATGATATACTCTGCATAGAAGTGACAACCATGGTGACAGTCAACCAGGGTGACAATATACAGCCTTGATGTACTCCTTTCCGATTTTGGAACCAGTCCATTGTTTCATGTCTGGTTCTATGACATACTAAAAATGCTCAGGAGAGATGAGAGTGGGGGTTGAATCAGCAAAGTAGTAAAACGTAAAAGGGAACAGAGTCAGAAAGTATAGTATTTTTGAAGAACTACTAATTGCTCAACAAAACAGACGTTTAGTAGGCAAACTAGAAAGTACTAAGAGTAAAGGTTAGTGAGGTAAGCAGAGATCATGAAATGGTAACATTATTAAAATATCTAAAAATATCAAGGTAAATACATTTTATATTAAAATATCTCAGGATAGCATAAAATTTCCAGGAAAAGTTACATAAATTTAAATGAAAGAAATACTGTGCAGAAAAAGCTGGTTATATTCACCACATTAACGTTTATGCTCCTTTTAGGCTACACCCCTTTGAGGCAAAGTGCACTCAAGTATACGGTTCTATTCTCTATACCTCAAAGGGAAATTTAACACCATGACTTACAGTTTCAGCAACAAGACTCTAATGGTCTCAGTTAGATGTAATACACAAAATAAGCTGTAGTCAGCCAAGACTGAGAAAATAAAAATGTCAAAACTGTCAAAGCACAGGCAGCTTCTTTAACTATAATTTTTATGTAAATAAGCAAAAGTCCTATTAGAAAACAAAGAAATCATAAATAAATATATCTTTGCTGATCTGGAAATAAAGGCATCATTCAAGGAAGGAAAAATGGGTAGAACATAAAAGTAAAAAAGGTGGTATCTATATTTATTACTATTAATAATAAAACATACCAACTCACATATGGATGAATTATGGAAAGAAAAAGATCTTAGTAGGTTTTAACTGGAAAACCAGGATGGAATGGGTAAGCTAAAATTTGCACATGTTGGTTTATATTTTTTGACACAAATATATACAACGACAATCAATTTACACTCTTCTTTCAAGGCCGGTGCTATTATATAACAGCTCTGGCTATATAAATGAGTCAATACAGGTCTTAAAATCTGTCCCCTTAAGGCGAATAAATAGAAACTGACCAATATATGCTTTTGAACTGATCTGAGCATCACTTCGAAGAAGGCAATGGCACCCCACTTCAGTACTCTTGCCTAGAAAATCCCATGGACGGAGGAACCTGGAAGGCTGCAGTCCATGGGGTCACTGAGGGTCAGACACGACTGAAGCGACTTAGCAGCAGCAGCAGAGCATCACTTCTATCATATTACATGAAGCGCTACACGTAACCGGAAACAAGATGTACATGTTTTATTTCATTAGTAAATTCTTTCAGATGCGCGAGATTAACACTGTCATGATAAATTCCCAAAGATGACTCACTCATTGGTTGTATTTGTTCCTTTTTCTGTTATGAAGTTTCTCTGTCAGGAATTTAAATATCAAATTTTTATACTTCAGGGCAGTGGTTGAAAACTTTACTATGTATCAGATCCACCTAAAGAGCTTGCTAAAATAAAGAACACTGAGCCACATCTCCACAGTGTATGATACAATAATTTTGGGATGGAGCTTAAACATGTTGGAGTTGTAAGAATTTTAAGGAAATGTTGATGCTATTTTCAAATGACCACACTGAAAGCCACTACTTTGGGATGTTCCATGAAAACAGAAGTCTAGTTACAAACCTTTCTAGCATTTTTCTCCTTCCAATTTTTATATTTAAAAAACTGCTCTATTAAAGAACAAAATTAGAGTATGAAATTATTTTCAAGGTTTTTTTTTAAACACTAAACATGCACAGCATCCATTTCTCATTTATAAATGTGGAATCAATATTTATATATATTTATAAATCTACCCTGGTTTGATTCCTGTGTCGGGAAGATCTGTGAGAAGGAACAGCCTATCCACTCCAGTATTCTTGGGCTTCCCTGGTGGCTCAGCTGGTAAAGAATCCGTCTGCAATGTGGGAGAGCAGGGTTCAATCCCTGGGTTGGGAAGATCTGCTGGAGAAGGGAATGGCTACCCACTCCAGTATTCTGGACTGGAGCTCCATCATTTAGAAGGCATCCCTGGTGGCTCAGACGATAAAAAATCTGCCCGCAATGCAGGAGACCCAGGTTCGATCACTGGGTCGGAAAAATCCCCTGGAGAAGGAAATGGCAACCCACTCCAATATTCTCGCCTGGAAAATCCCATGGTCAGAGGAGTCTGGAGGGCTACAGTCCATGGGGTCACAAAGAGTCAAACACAACTGAGCAAGTAACACTTTCACTTTCAAACATAACATGCAAAGCATCCATTTCTCATTTATAAATGTGGAATCTAAAAAAATAAAGGCTACAAATGAACTTACTTACAAAAACAGAAACAGACTTCTAGATGTAGAAAATAAACTTATAGTTACCAGGGAGTAAGGAGACAAGGAGAGGGATAAATTGGAAGACTGGAACTGACATATACACACTACTATATAAAAACAGATAATAAGGACCTACTATATAACACAGGGAACTGTACTCAATACTCTGTAATGGCCTATGTGGGAAAAGAATCTAAAAAAGAGTGGATGCATGTATGTGTGTAAAACAGATTCACTTCGCTGTACACCTGAAACTAACACAACAGTGTAAATCAACTATACCCCAATGAAAAAATTTTAATTACTCTGTTAAAGAAAACACAGAGTATGAAATTATTTTTTTCTTTTACATTAAACATAACATGTAAACCATCCTGTTTCTCATTTATAAAGTAACAAAAGCAGTCATCAACTGGAAGTACAGATCATAGTCTTATAAAGTTTTTAAACACCATTATTAATCTTAGCAGTTAAAGTCAAAGAAACAACTCCAGGCCTACTCTTTCCTAGTGATTGAATATGTGGAAAGGAGAAAGGGAGAATTCAGGAGAGAGGAGAGGCAAAACAGCCACCTATATGGTATACACGTTAAACACCCATCTTCCTATAGCTACCATTAATTCTTGTCAATTTTTACACTTTGATGTAAAGATACATATTTTTTTTCCTAAACTTCAAATATTATTCATAGAAAATGTCAGGGTGCTTCCCAAACTAATCTGTCTCAAGAATTTTGCCTTGAAGCAGTTTGGATTCAACGAAAGAAAAATAAAGGACAGGTAGAACAATTAGTGAAAACAAAACAAAACATAATAATCCTTACAGTGAATTTCTCTGTAATATTTTGGTGTTAGACTCTGAATAAATGCTTTCCTAAAAACATATTCAAAGTTACTGTGAAGGAGGTGCTATGTTCAACATTGCAGAATATACAGAGATGAACGAAACAGTCCCTTTTTTAAGGGAGTTACAAAGGGAGGAAAGGGTTAATATAAAACAGTCTATTAATGTTTTTAATACAGTGTCTAGTAGCTCAGGGCAGGGGAGAAGAGTATGAATGTATGGACATTTAGACATGCATAGATACATTTAATATATACAGAAACTTCATTCTCTTGAGGTTTGAACCTTCAAAGCAAAATGCACTTTTTAGTTTGTTTGGTTCTCTAAATATAGAAGCTTAAAATACTATTAAATTAAGTCTGTTTTATCTTTGCACATTAATACAACCCATAATTCAATTCAGCAACTACTTGCTTGTTTTTACTTACTAGACCAGTAAGAATGGCTGACTTTACTTTTCTGGGCTTCAGAATCACTGCTGATGGTGGCTGCAGCCATGAAGTTAAAAGATGCTTATTTCTTGGAAGGAAAGTTATGACCAACCTGCTGCTGCTGCTAAGTCGCTTCAGTCATGTCCAACTCTGTGCGACCCCATAGACAGCAGCCCACCAGGCTCCCCCGTCCCTGGGATTTTCCAGGCAAGAGTACTGGAGTGGGTTGCCATTGCCTTCTCCATGACTAACCTAGACAGCATATTAAAAAGCAGAGACATTACTTTGCCAACAAAGGTCTGTCTAGTCAAAGCTATGGTTCTTCCAGTGGTCATGTATGGATGTGAGAGTTGGACTATAAAGAAAGCTGAGTGCTGAAGAATTGATGCTTTTGAACTGTGGTGTTGGAGAAGACTCCTGGGAGTCCCTTGGACTGCAAGGAGATCCAACCAGTCCATCCTAAAGGAGATCAGTCCTGGGTATTTATTGGAAGGACTGATGTTGAAGCTGAAACTCCAATACTTTGGCCACCTGATGTGAAGAGCTGACTCACTGGAAAAGACCTTGATGCTGGGAAAGATGGAGGGCAGGAGGAGAAGGGGATGTCAGAGGATGAGAGGGTCGGATGGCATCACCGACTCAGACATAGGTTTGGGTGGACTTCGGGAGTTGGTGATGGACAGGGAGGCCTGGCGTGCTGTGGTTCATGGGGTCGCAAAGAGTCAGACACGACTGAGCAACTGAACTGAACTGAAGAATTATTCATTAACTTAAGATTTCTTACCTCACTACAAATAATCACTTTACAAACAACTACAGCTGTAACAATTTTATACTCTAGTGGAACTAAAGTGGCCATTAAAAAAAAATTCATATAATTTATGATTTCTGCAAAACTTTTTATTTCTTTTAGATGAGTAGATCAGGCAAACATACATCTGATCTAAAACAGAAGTTCTATGTATACAAATGCTATTAGAAACATAACAGAAACAAGATAAAAACCATAATTTACACAGGACTATTGATAATAGTCAGTCTCTATACAACTATGCCACTTGGTCAGTAAAATACTTTAAAATACCTTAGCACATAGTACATGTGGTGTATGTGTTTGTGTATACTGGTGTATGCTCTAACCTACACTCTAGGAAAAGTGATTTCACTCTTTATTAGGCAAATATCTCACTCTTTGTTAGGGAATAAATACTTAAAGATATACTCTGTTGTTGTTGAGAGTTTTTACACATTCATCAGAGACAGCAGTCAGTATTTTTCTGCTTTGCTTCATTTATCTGGCTTTGATATCAGGGTAATGCTGACTTCACAAAATGTGTTGGGAGTATCTGTTCTTCTCCAATATTTTGGCCCATACAGATATTAAGATAGCATTAGTAAATCCTTACATATCAATGACTGTTCTAATTGTAAATATACTGAATTCTTCAATCAAAAGATACAGAATGACTAGATTCAAGTTGTTTTTAAGCCTGCTAACAAAGTTTTACTCTTTAAGAAATACATTTTGTAGGGCTATAGATGCCACAGACAGTGATTTCTCTGAGGGATCTGGGCAAAGTCAACTGAAAACCTTCTGAAAAGGATTCACCATTCTAGATGCCATAAGAACATTCATGATTCATGGTGGTGGTGGTGGTGGTTTAGTCGCTAAGTCGTGTCCGACTCTTGTGACCCCATGGACTGTAGCCCTCCAGGTTCCTCTGTCCATGGGAAGAGGTCAAAATATCAACATTAACAGGAGTCTGGAAAAAGCTGATTCAAATCTTCATGGATGACTTTGAGGGGTTCAAGACTCCAATGAAAGAAGTCCCTGCAGATGTGGCAGAAATAGCAAGAGAACTACAATCAGAAGGGGAGCCTGAAGATGTGACCGAATTGCTGCAATCTTATGAGAAACCTGAATGGATGAGGAGTTGCTTCTTATGAATGAGTAAAGAGAGTGGTTTCCTGAGATGGAATCTACTTCTGGTGAAGATGCTACAAACTTCATTATTGACTTATTTTAAGAAACTGTCACAGTCACCTCGACCTTCAGCAACCACCACCCTGATCAGTCAGCAACCATCAATACTGAGGGAAGACTTTCTACAGGCAAAAAGATTACAATTTGCTGAAGGCTCTGATGATGGTTAGGAGTTTTGCTTTTTTGTGGTGGTCTAGAATTGAACCTGAGATTCTTAAGGTATACCTATATATGCTGCCTACAAGAGACTCATTTCAGTTTTAGGGACACACACAGGCTCAAAGTGAAGAAATGGAAAGGACATTACATCTAAAGATTTGATGCAATACCCATTAAAATGTCAGTGATATTTTCCACAGAAGTAGCAAAAACCATCTGAAAAGTTGTATGGACCCACAAGATATCCTGAACAGCCAAAGCTACCCTAAGCAAGAAAAACAAAGTGGGAGGCATCACATTCCATGATTTCAAACTATGTTACAAAGCTATAGTTATCCAACAGCATGTATTTGCATAAAAACAAACACATAGATCAATGGAAAAGAATCAAGAGCCCAGAAATAAACCCGTGAATATGCAGCCAACTAACATTTAACAAGAGAGCCAAGAATACTCAACAAGGAGAGGGTAATTTCTTCAATAAATAGTGTTAGAAAACTGGAAAGCCATATGCAGTGGGTTAATAGTCAAAAATAGATAACAAACTCATGAACTCGATAATAAAAATCAAAAAAATCTGATTTGAAAATGGGCAGAGGCACATGGAACTCTGCTCAATGTTATATGCCAGCCTGGATGGGAGGCTGGATACATCCTTTGGGAGAGGGTGGATACATATATATGTACACCTGTTCACCTGAAACTACCACACAGTGTTAATCAGCTATACCCCAATACAAAATGCTTTTGGTGTTAAAAAAAATAAAAAAAAATTAAGATTGAAAATAAATAAATAAATAAAAATGGGTAGAGAAACTCAACAGACATTTTTCAAAACACATAAAAATTGACAAGTACATGAAAAAGTGCTCAACATCACTAATTATCATCTCAAAAACATGAAATCAATATCTCAAATCAAATCAATAAGAGATATGTGAATTCCCGTGTTCACCACAGCATTGTTCACAATACCCAAGACATGGAACCAACCTAAGTGTCTGTCAACAGATGAATGAATAAAGAATATGTGATGTATATACATACAATCAAATATTGTTCAGCCATGATAAAATATGGAAATTCTACCATTTGTGACAACACAGAAGAGCCTTGAAAGCATGGCTCCAGGATCAAATAGATCGGAGAGAAAAAGACAAATATTGTATGATCTCACTTATGTGTAGACTCTAAAAAAGTTGAACTCATGGTACAAAGAGTATATTGGTGGTTTCCAGGATCAGGGATAGGGGAGTGAGGGTGAGGTAATGGACAAAGGCGATCAAAAAGAACAAACTTCAAGTTATAAGATGAATAAGTTCTGGGGATCTAATGTACAATATGATGGCTGTGATTAATAATACTGTATTATATATATACCTGAGAGCTAACAGAGTAGATTTTGAAAATCTTACAGTACACACACAGACACAAAAGATAACTATGTTGTGAGGTGATGAATGTGTAACTAACCTAATTATGGTAAAATTTCACAATACATACATATACCAAATCATCAAGCTGGGGACTTCCCTCGTGGTCCAGTGGTTAAATTCACCTTCCAATGCGGAGGAGGTGGGTTCAATCCCTGGTCAGAAACTAAGATCCCACATGCCGTGGGACAATTACGCCTGCACAGAACTACTGAGCCCACACACCACAACTAGGGAAAAGCCTGTGTGCCCCAACAAAGATCCCATGTACAACAACTAAGACCCAAAGCAGCCTTTCCCATCCCCCCAAAACTCATCTCGCTGCACATCTTAAATTTACACAATGATATGTGTCCACTGTACGTCAGTAAAGCCGGGGAAAAGTTCATACTACCAGGGCAGTGATTGATATTAAGTTCTTTAGCCAGCTCTATTTCTAATTAAGCGCTTCCCAGGTGGTGCAGTGGTAATGAATCTACCTGTCAACGCAGGAGACGCAGGTCTGACTCCTGGGTTGAGACGATCCCGTGGAGAAGGAAATGGCAACCCACTCCAATATTCTTGCCTGGAAAATCCCATGGACAGAGTAGTCTGGCAGGCTATACAGTCCATGGGGCTGCAGAGTTGGACATGACTGAGCATACATCCATGTCATGTCATGCATTTACAATCAAAGGTAGTTTGTTACTAGCTAGGTAGATACTACAAATACTATTTTACTGGTAAAATTAATTCAATATGTATGAAAATTGGAACCTGGAAATGTAGAAGAATTTTGCGAACAATTTTGCGAACAATATGTACAAACATAGTTACTCTAGTATATCACAACCTTTGGAATTACATGTTAGGCCTAGGTTTCAAAACCATATGTCGTTCAGGGGCTCATTTGGACATTCTCAAACACCTGAATAGAAAGTACACCAAAACATGTTATCAGAACGACTATCACAACTGCAAGAGAGCCCTTCACAAAAGACACTATAAAAACAACTAAAGAAGACTAAGAGCATGCCCTCTGACAAAGTTACAGAACAGATTGTGACTGTTTTTGCACCTGCTTACAAACATTTGTGTGTGGCAGGATTCGATCTGAGTCTTGCCAACACTGTAACATATTAAAGAGAGCAAAATTATGGGGGAGAGTTTTATCTTCCTCACTGACCTCTGCTTTTTGAAAGGTACCAATAGTGCTAAAGAAAAAAAAAATCAAATAATAATGACTTGGCTGGTTTACAACAAACTTCTATGCATGCACGTGTGCGTGTGTGTGTGTGTGTGTGTGTGTGCACGCATGCACAGGTACAGTACATACCACTATCAGTATGTGGAGAAATGTACTATTCATAATACTAGGAAGTACACTGATGATTGAGATACAGTGAAATGACTTTTGTATTCTTCTCAAGGATCAGAATAAGGACTGATGCTAGGTTTGGCTCAAAAACTCATAAATCTCAGTTTGTACACATCTCCTTAAACGGAAAAACACATAGTTTGTGTACAGTCTTCCAAAAAAGGTGACACTGGGCCCAAATATAAGGATTATTATAGCATAATAAGAAATGAAGCCAGATATGGCAAGATATTACCTAATGTGGACAACGACACCAGCAGTTTATGACCTTCGGGAACTCTAAAGGGCCAAGGGAGCTACATTTAGATGCATCACATTTATTTCCTCTCCATACGGTCATACCACTTCCAAAAAATTTATGTATCGTTGACCAAATAAATTTAGAACTTAAACTTACAGCATGTGGTTTCTTCCCACAGATTCTATGACCCTCATTAAACACTGCAATACTGTGATCATAGCAAACTGTGTCAAATGTGCCATCTGTATTTCTTTACACAGATTATAAACTATTACTACAGTTAAGTTCAATAAACATGAAACACCATCACTACAGCTTACACAAGTGCATTTATATAACTAAAAGATCTAACAATTCTCTAATACTGGTATATGGACATCTTTGATCACATTTAACAATTATCAAAAGTAACAGTAATAATAAATAGGATAGTTTTCATTATCTGTAGACTAGTAAAACATATTGTCCTGAATATAATATTTAACAGAAGAGGAACATGAGAAGGTATTAAAAAATGACCAATAGGGAGTGTACTGAAAATTAGATACAAACTCCTAAATCCTCAGAAGATTCTGCTTTTACTTCTGACACTGACTCTCAGAAAAATGACTAAGTCATTTTAGCTTCTGTACATATCATTTAGTAACAGATAATATTTTTGAAGTGTTATTGAATATAAATGAGAATTAACATTAAACTATACTTTTGAGTGTCCTTTTTTTCTTTAATGAAGATACAGTATTCTATATTTATTAAGTGCACCCTGGCTTCTCTCCAAACATTATACTCTTTTATGCATTTCTGATGTACAATTATCTCTGCCAAGCAATCGCATTTGCATACATTTTAAAAGAACAAAAAGACTGCATTAAGATCAAATTTATGCTATTTGAACCAGCAACAAGATAAGCATAGTGTGCCAATTTACACTATACCACCTTCTAGCTACTGTAATTCATAAGTTAACTAATACGTTGAAGACTTCTTTACATTCATTCTCTTTCAGACAGCTTTGTCTAGAATTTTGATCAAGCTAAACAACCACTTTGTTTCATGATTTTACCTAAATGAATTATAAAATGGCAGTATGACATCTCAATAATGACATCATTCAAAATGCTTCTATTCTTATTTTTTTATGCACTTGGTAAACTATTCTCAGAGAAATGTTAGTATGTCTCACTATGATTATGTATTTCTCTTTTCTCTTATATTTCTTCTGATTTTTGCTTTATGTATCCTTGTTTCTTTGGTGTTAGGTGTCTGTTGGTTTACAGCATCTATTTTCTTTGTGAATTGCACCTTTTATCATTACAAATATTCATCTTTGCTTCATTTAAAAATAAATTAATTAATTAAAAAAAAACAAAACTTCCCAGTGAAATAAAAGTACGCCTAAAAGAAATGAGAGAAATGGCTCAGGAAAGTTTTTTTCCTTGTACACTGTTTATAGGAGATTATGCATCATCTATAAATGAAGTAACACTGAAACTGATGAATCACTATGGCCATATTTCCTATTATTATTTACCTTTAATTATCAGTAATATGTGTTTGAAACCATTATCAGTTCATTAATGCTAACATAAAAGAATAAAGAATAAAAGATTAAAAAAACATTTAGTCAAGGCCCCTAAATTCAAATATTCAAACATCATAAAGTGTTTAATGCATACTCACTTTGTCTATATGACAAAACTAAATCACAAAGTTTAAATAACTTCATCTTGGTTATTTAAGATTTTAATATTTTTATTCATGTGATATTTCTCAAAGAACAGCCCAATCTTCCCTAAATGCCTGAGTAGTTATCAGATCAGATCAGATCAGATCAGTCGCTCAGTTGTGTCCGACTCTTTGCGACCCCATGAATCGCAGCATGCCAGGCCTCCCTGTCCATCACCAACTCCCGGAGTTCACTCAGACTCATGTCCATCAAGTCAGTGATGCCATCCAGCCATCTCATCCTCTGTCGTCCCCTTCTCCTCTTGCCCTCAATCCCTCCCAGCATCAGAGTCTTTTCCAATGAGTCAACTCTTCGCATGAGGTGGCCAAAGTACTGGAGTTTCAGCTTTAGCATCATTCCTTCCAAAGAAATCCCAGGGCTGATCTCCTTTAGAATGGACTGGTTGGAGTAGTTATAATGAATAATTAAAATTTCTATATTTTAAATAAAGCTCACGGTCAGTTCTGTTCAGTTCAATTGCTCAGTCGTGTCCGACTCTTTGCGACCCCATGGACTGTGTAGCATGCCAGGCTTCCTTGTCCATCACCAACTCCCAGAGCTTGCTCAAACTCATCTCCATTAAGTCAGTGATGCCATCCAACCATCTCATCCTCTGTCGTCCCCTTCTCCCCCGCCTTTCTTCGCATCACATGGCCAAAGTACTGGAGTTTCAGCTTCAGCATCAGTCCTTCCAATGAATAGTTAGGATTTTAATATCTTTATTCATGTGACACCTTTCTCAAAGAATGGTGCAAAAAAAAAAAAAAGAATGGGGCAGTCTTCCCTAAAGGCCCTTCTGAGTAGTTATAATGAATAATTAAAATTTATGTATTTTAAATAAAGCTTATGGTGGGCAAATATAATTCCAACATATAAAACCAACTCATCTTAAAAAAAATTCATATAATTCAGTTATGAAAGCCAAATCCTAAGGAACAAAACCTACTCTATACTCCTTCATGATCTAGTATATTATGTAATTATTTTGTCTCTGTAAAGACTTATAAATTTATTGAATATGATCATCTATCCCAATCAACCTTCTCTACTTTTGTATTCTAGGCCAAAAAAAGTCAACTGATTTTCTCAGGGTAAACAGTCACTCTGAGGAACATTTACATTTTATGAAATCTAATGTGTTATGCTAAATATTTAATATGATTTTTTTTTCCTTTCTAGTAAAGAGAAACAAGTATTCTGAGTTCTAGGAAAGTGTTTAAATTATGTTTTTTTTTTTTAATTATCAACTATCATTAGCTAAAGAGCTATTTATTGACAAACTACTAATAGAAAGGAATTCTTCCAGGTATGCTTTAAAATCTCCTTTAAAACTATTCCCACACTAACTTCTCTCCAAACCTATGATGACTGTGGGTTACCTGAAATAAACACACAAATTTTACCTTGTGCAACACATTTTCTGGCAATCACTTCTATATAGATGATTCCCAAAGGTACCTTTCTCATCCTGACTTTTTCCCTGACTTCTAGATTAACTTTCTAACCTTCCACTGGATAGGTTTAGAAAGCACATCAAGATCAATCTATCTAGATTTCACCTTGATCTCTTTCTCCTAAGAGATACACTGTATTGGTCAATGAAGCAGAGATCACTGATATTAGTAAAAAACAAAACAAAACAAAAACTTCCAACCTGCCCAAACTCCTACTTTCCTTTACCACACAACAGGGGGTACAATGGGAGAAAAAATTAAAAATAAATCAAAGGAAAACCTGAACAACCAGACCTTAAAATGGGCAAGAAACAGAACAGATCTAGGGATCTAAATATAGGAACTATTGGGAATCTCTTTATAGCAGCTGTATTAAGATAAATGAATTCCAACAATTTTCAATATAGGTAGTTTTCATTTCAAGTAGAATAAAATAGTTAATGGCAAACCCTGCTCTACTCATGGACTGTTGGCTCAACAGATGACTCCATGCATGGAATTCTCCAGGCAAGAACACTGGAGTGTATAGCCATTCCCTTTTCCAGGAGATCTTCCCAACCCAAGGATCAAACCCAGGTCTGCACTGCAGGCAGATTCTTTACTGTCTGAGCAACCAGGGAAACCCTGTTGTAATAATAACAATAAAAATAATTTGAAAACAAGTAACTTGAAAATATAACCCATTTAAAGCCATTAGATAGGTATTTTCAAATGCAGGATTAAATTAACTAACAATCCAGAGAACAGCATTGTATAACTAGCCCATGTTTTTATCTAGGGAGCACTTACTGTCTAGCTATGACATGAGGTACAGGTTTGGATTCTACAAAAGATTTTGAAAATTTGGGAACTATAGGAACAACAAATTTATAGCCAGTTTTGTCCATGGTACAGTAGCTTAATTTGAAGAGATGCTTGTTGTTGTTCAGTAACTAAGTCTTGTCTGACTCTTTGTGACCCCACAAACTGCAGCACACCAGGCTTCCCTGTCATCTCTACCTCCCAAGGTTACTCAAACTCATGTTCATTGAGTCAGAGATGCCATCCAACCATCTCACCATCTGTTGTCCTCTTCTTCTCTTGCCCTCAATCTTTCCCAGCATCAGGGTCTTTTCAAATGAGTCAGCTCTTTGAATCAGGTAGCTAAAGTACTGGAGTTTCAGCTTCAGCATGTCGTTCCAATGAATGTTCCGGGTTGATTTCATTTAGGACTGACTGGTTTGATCTCCTTGCAGTCCAAGGGACTCTCAAGAGTCTTCTCCAACACAACAGTTCAAAAGCATCAATTCTTTAGTGCTCAGTCTCCTTTACAGTCCAACTCTCGCATATATATGACTACTGGAAAAATCATAGCTTTAGATTATATGGACCTTTGTCAGCAAAGTAATGTCTCTGCTTTTTAATACACTGTCTAGGTTGTCATAGGTATTCTTCCAAGGAGCAAGAGTCTTTTAATTCATGGCTGCAGTCACTGTCCAAATTGATTTTGAAGTCCAAGAAAATGAAATCTGACACTGTTTCCACATTTTCCCCATTTGCCATGAAGTGATAGAACTGGATGCCATGACCTTAGTTTTGTGAATGCTGAGTTTTAGGTCAGCTTTTTCACTCTCCTCTTTCACCTTTATCAAGAGGCTCTGTAGTTCCTCTTCACTTTCTGCCATTAAAGTGGTATCGTCTGCATGTCTGAGATTGTTGATATTTCTCCTGGCAATCTTGATTCCAGCTTGTGATTCATCCAGCCCAGCATTTCACATGATGTACTCTTTATGTATGTTAAATAAGCAGGGTGACAATATACAGTCTTGACGTACTCCTTTCCCAATTTTGAACCAGTCCATTGTTTCATGTCCAGTTCTAAGTACTGCTTCTTGTCCTGCATACAGGATTCTCAGGAGCCAGGTAAGGTGGTCTGGTAATGCCACCTCATTAAGAATATTTCACAGTTCGTTGTGATCCACACAATCAAAGGCTTTAGCATAGTCAATGAAGCAGAAGTAGATTTTCTTTTGGAATTCCCTTGCTTTTTTTTATGATCCAGTGGATGTTGGCAATTTGATCTCTGGTTCTTCTGCCTTTTCTAAACTCAGCTTATACATCTGGAAGTTCTCAGTTCACGTACCACTGAAGCCTAACTTGAAGGATTTTGATGATAATCTTGCTGGCATGTGAAATGAGTGCAACTGTATGGTAATTTGAACATTCTTTGGCATTGTCTTTCTTTGGGATTGGAATGAAAACTGACCTTTTCCAGTCCTGTGGCCACTGCTGAGTTTTCCAAATTTGCTGGCATATTGAGTGTAGCACTTTCACAGTATCATCTTTTAGGATTTGAAATAGGTCAACTGGAATTCCATCATCTCCACTAGTTTTGTTCGTAGTAATGCTTCCTAAGGCCCACTTGACTGCATATCACAGGATGTCTGGCTTAGATGAGTGATCATACCATCGTTGTTATCTGGGTTATTTGAGATCTTTTTTGTATAGTTCTGTGTATTCTTGCCACCTCTTCTTAATCTCGTCTGCTTTTTTTAGGTAGGTCCTTGCTGTTTCTGTCCTTTTTTGTGCCCATCTTTCCATGAAATGTTCCCTTGGTATCTCCAATTTTCTTGAAGAGATCTCTAGTCTTCCCCATTCTATTGCTTTCCTCTATTTCTTTGTATTATTCACTTAAGAAGGCTTTCTTATCTCTCCTTGCTATTCTCTGTGACTCTGCATTCAGTTGGGAATATCTTTCCCTTTCTCCTTTGCCTTTCACATCTCTTCTTTCTCAGCTATTTGTAAGACCTACTAAGACAACCACTTTGTCTTCTTGCATTTCTTCTCCTTGGAGATCGTTTTGGTCACTACTTTCTGTACAAAGTTATGAACCTCCGTCCATAGTTTTTCAGGCACTCTATCAGATCTAGTCCCTTGAATCCCTTCATTACTTCTACTGTATAATCACTAGGGGTTTGATTTAGGTTATAGCTGACTAGATTAGTGGTTTTCCCTACTTTCTTCAATTTGAGCCTGAATTTTGCAGTAAGGAGCTGATGATCTGAGCCACAGTCAGTTCCAGGTCTTGTTTTTGCTGACTGTAAAGAGCTTCTTCAGCTTTGACTGCAAAGAATATAATCAATCTGATTTCGGTACTGACCTTCTGGTGATGTCCATGTGTAAAATCACCTCTTGTGTTGTTGGAAGAGAGTGTTTGCTATCACCAATGGTCATGGGATGCTAGAGAGAAATTTTAAGACGGACTAAAATTTTTCAGTCCTGGACATTACAAGACAAAGTCCTATTTGAGACCTACCTTAAAGTCATAGTTATTTTTTTTTTCACTGTTTGCTATATTTATATGATACACAGTTTAAGATGCCAATGAGCAAGACTGAACACATCTAAAAGGCCGACTAAATTTCCCACAATATTTAAGTCCTGAAAGAAATCCATCAAGTCCTCAATTAAAAAGCATGGAAGATTTACACCTAAGTAACAAGCAAGAAAAAGAAGTGGGCTAAGTATTACTAATTTAGCCATGACCCAGCTCAATCCCTAATTGCACTAGATGACATAACAGTCCCAGAAATAATATATCCATATCAGAGGGAAGTTTCCATAATTTCCAAACTACTTTTAGACAACATATTTTCAAAATATTTTGTCACACTATCTAACAAAAATAAAGATCCCCTGAAGTGGGAAATGGCAACCCACCCTAGTATTCTTAAAAAAGGGAAAAAAAAAAAAAAAAAATTCCTGGACATGTAAGGAGGAAAAAAATCTGACCAATAACCAATAGGAAAAGATGAACAAAAAATGATCCAGATATCATCCAGGTATTAGTAGACAATATAATAGCTATATTAGAATAATGACTTAAAGAAATTATTTAAAAAACATGGACAATATTGATGAAAAATAGAAAATTTACAAAAAATTTTGAAATCATACACAGAAAGGTTGAAAGCAAAGAGAAAAAAGATAAACTAAAACATCAATCAAAATAAAGTCATTGAAGCAGTTAAAAAAAAAAAAGAATGAACTAGATATTTTGGAATCAAAATATATAAAAAATTACTAATTGGGTGTGCTTAACATCAGAATTAGTGCAGAAGACAGATTAAATAAATTGGAAGACAGTTCAAAACAGAACACATAAAATGAAGTACAAAAACAAATTAGATTGTGAAAAACACATAAAAGGCATGTGAGACATCATAAAAGGAAATGTACTAATACGTGTAAGTGGAGTTTCAAGAGAAAAGAGAAAGAATAGTCTAGAAGCAGTATTTAAAGAGGTAATAGCTGAGGATTTTCTAAAACCTATGATATCAAATCTTAGAATTGAACTCAGTGAATTTCAAACTAGATAAAAACAAAGTTATATCTGGGTGTCACGGTCAACTTGTATAACACCAAGACAAAAATTTAAATGCAAAAGTAGCTAAAGAAAAAGATGAACTTCAAGTAAAATTGCTGACTTTTCAACAAAAACTATGTAAGTGAGAAAACAATAGAATGACATGTTTAAAGTGCTAAAAAAATTAAATTCTAATGTGCCAAATTAAATTGTATACAAGCAAACATTATCTCAACAGTGCATATGTTTTAAAAGTTTTCGGAAAAAGAAAATCAAAAAACATTTATTGCCATCAAATTTGCACTACCAAAAATACTAAAGGATATTCTCCAGACTGAGGGGAAATGATCAGCATGGAAGAAATAAACTGCAGGAAGGAATAAACAACATTAGAAAGAATAAATATGTAGTTAATTATAGAGGAATATGATTAATTTATATCAAAATTATAATAACATAATGTGCACTTTATAACAGACACTGGGTTAAAATACAGTCCTAAATACCTAGCAAGTTTAAAAGAAAAATCACAAAAGAAATTTGAAACTATTTTTGACTGAATATCAATTAAAATAAGTCACTGACAGAATTGGCAAGATGCAACTGTGCTCTCTACAGCTGTGATTAGTGCGAAATTTATAGCTCTCCAGGCATATGTTAGGAAAAAAGCAAGGCTTAAAATGAATAATATAAAATTCTTTCTGAAAAAGCTTTAAACAGAAAGAAACAAAAAAAACACCCTCCAAAGATACTACAAGAAGGAAATTAACAAACTAAGAATAGAAATCAATAAAATTATAAACATACAATGGGGGGGGGGGAAACAGGAGAAATTCTTCAAAAAAATAAATAAAATCAATAAACTGCAAGATAAAAGGGGAAAATATAAACAAATCAAGAATGAAAAAGGAAACAGTACTACAGATATTATAGGTGAAAAGTAAAAAGGAATTATGAACAGCTTTATGCTAATATATTTGAAAATCTTGATAAAATGGACATATTTCTTAAAAAATACATTTTACCAAAACTGACATTAAAAAAAATAGAAAATATGCATGGTCCAATTTCTATTAAAAAAAAAACAAATGTAAAATCTGAAGTCTTCCCACATGTCTCCTGTCTCTACAAAAACCAACCTATGTTCCTCCCCCCGCTCACCCAAAATAAAGACTTCAGGCCCAGACAGCTTCACTGGTGAAATTCTAACAAAGATATAAAATAGAATGGATTCCAATTTTATATGAACACTTTCTGAGAATAAAATTTTTCTATATAACCTTAATACTAAAACCCTAAAGACACTGTAAGAAGGAAATATTATAGGTAAGCATGTCTTGTTAACATAGCAAACAATCCACTAGCAAATTCAATACAGCTATATATGACAAGGTTAATACAAATTCCAGGGAGAAAGCATCTGATTGTTAGACTGAGAAGGCTAGGAATATTGACTAAAAATCTCACTAAGATATTCTAACATAGGAAAGGAATATTTTCCATATGGAAAAGTAAGACATTCTTGATAGCATAAGGAATAATGGATGGAGGATTGCCAAAATAAAAGTAAAAAAAAAAAAGGTGGGGGGAAGGTTATAGCTTGATTCTCTACACACTCCAATCTATTCACTTTCTATAAGAATAGAATCAGTATACTCTTTTAATGGAAAGACTCTTGCTCCTTGGCAGAAAAGCTATGACAAACCTAGACAGCAGATTCTAAAGCAGAGACATCACTTTTCTGACAAAGGTCCATATAGTCAAATCTATGGTTTTTCCAGTAGTCATGTATGGATGTGAAAGTTGGACCATAAAGAAGGATGAGCACTAAACAATTCATGCTTTGGAACTGTGGTGCTGGAGAAGACTCTTGAGAGTTCCCTGGACAGCAAGGAGATCAAACCAGTCAATCCTAAAGGAAATCAACCCTTTATTCATTGGAAGAGACTGATGCTAAGGCTGAAGCTCCAATACTTTGGCTACCTGATGCATACAGCCGACTCATTGAAAAAGACTCTGATGCTGGGAAAGATTGAAGGCGGGAGGAGAAGGGGACGACGGAGGATGAGATGGCTGGATGGCATCACCGACTCAATGAACATGAGTTTGAGCAAACTCCGGGAGATGGCTGACGGACAGGGAAGCCTGGCATGCTACAGTCTATGGGGTCACAAAGAGTCGTACACAACTGAGCGACTCAACACAAGTACACTCTTTACAAATGAGACAAGCACTTAGGGAGAAGGTTGCCTACAGCAAATCCTCTAAACAACCAACAGGAACAAAGGCATCTGCAATTTCTAATACCAGTTTCACAAACTGAAGTAAGATATGACCTATGAAAAACCACATCAGTTTCCTTCCTACCCATGGCAGTTTTTCATTCTTTTGTTGTATCAGACAAATTTTTCCACTGGAAGACTCATGATTTGGCTCTAATCCAACTGAGGAGACTAGTATGTAGCTCAGAAATACAGATACTCTAAGTTAATTATACCTTCATGGTCTGTAAAATTTAGCTTATAGCTAATATCTAAATTCCAGAAGAAATATTTTCTTTCCTAGACCAAAAAAAAGGCTACAGATTCACACAGAATTTTTTAAAATTATGCTCCCCAAAATAAATGGAAGTAGAATAAGGAATTAAGAGGAAAGCTTTCAATTAAGCACTCCTTAAATTTTACAAGTTCTGTCCAGTTCTGATATCTGTCAATGAGGTTCACTGCTCAGAGGGTTTCAGAACAAGTTTCAGTAATTTTCCAGGTGTTTTCTGCTAATTTCTACTCTGAGAGGCAGAATGGCGGGTTCAAATCCTAAGAATAAGAAGCAAAGATTCTGTGAACTGATAGCAACTTCACATTAGTAAAAGTTGAGACAAAACAAATATGAAATTTGAAAAGGCATTCCTGTAGGGTGGCATGCTAAAAAGCAATGACTTACAAGCTTTTAAAGAAAGATATTACGTGTATATTCAAGATGCTGGCAATCAACAAGTAAGAAAAGGATGATTGGGGAAAGCCAGATAAAAGCATGAAGGAAACATGGGAAAATAAGCAGATGTACCTTGGTACCAAAGCCATGCAATTTAATCATTAATTAAGGTCAGCAACACCTCATGTCTAGATTAATACTGTATTTCCCAGTTAATTTCACTCTAGTCAAGTACAAGGCAAAATCTACCTGAAAATCTAAATCTTCCTCAACCATTTTCACAGTGTCACTCCTCTGCTGAAAAACCAATTATGATTTCTTGTTATCTATCAACCAAGCCTACACTAAACTCTGGCTGTTTAAGACCACTATAATGTGACCTAATCTATTCAACATTACATCTAGAGATGAGAACTGTGGGTCAAAATGGCTACAAATTCTTTGCAGTTCCTACTTCTATTCCCTACATGTGGAAAGTCCCTTTGACTTGCAAAGATTAACAGAATGTGGCAGAAGTGATACTGTGTAACTTTTCATGCTTGGCCTCAAGAGGATTTGCAATTTCTACTTTTGCCTGCTTAGAACACTGCAAGGTAAGAAACCAGGGCTATCCTTCTAGAGAAGCCAGATAGGGGGAACCAGCTGACGGTCCCTTAATCACGAAACATTTGTGAGGTCATCAGACTGCCCAATCACAATGAAGCCACCAGATGGCTACAACCACATCAATGATTCCAGATATCATTAGAAAAACAGTCCAGCTGAGGCCAACTGAAATAGAATAATCAGAAGCAAATAAATGTTTACTGGTTTATGCTACTATATTTTTATTTTATATCTACGCATATATACATAAAATACATTTTGTTATATATGAAACCCCAGTTTTTAAAAAGAATTCATTAAGAAAACAAATAACTCAATTTATAAATAAGCAAGAAATCTGAGTAGATACTTCACCAAAGCACATACATGAATAGGAAATAAGCACATAAAAAAATGCTCACCATCATTAATCATTACAGAAATGCAAACTGAAACTATATGAGATGACACTACAGATCTATTAAAACAGCTAAAGTAAAAACACCTGACAACAGCATGTGCCAGCAAGGGTGAGAGCTGTAACCCTCAAGCACTGCTGGTGGAAATAAAAAATAGTTCAAGTACTCTGAAAAACATTTGGGTAGCCTCTTATATACAGTTAAAATGCACTTACACATGACCCAGCAATTCTACTCCTAGGTATTTACCCAAGACAAATAAAAAATCACACACAGAAACTCAGGAAAAATGCTTTTAACAGCTTCATTCATAATAGCCCCCAAAATGGAAATATTAACATCTTTCAACTGGTGAATGCATTCAAAGACAACAACAACATTGACACAAACATACTAAGGAATACTACTCAAAAATGAACTACCAATACACAAAGCAGCACTGATGAATCTCAAATATATCACGCTAAATGAAAAAAAAAAAAAAAAAGACATAAAGGCTACCTATTGCATGATTCTAGTTATATGACATTTTGGAACAGAAAAGTAACACAGAATAGAAAATACATCACTAGATGTCAGGGACAGAAGGTAGAATATAATTTTAACTACAAAAGGGAACAACAGAATTCTGGAGCGAGACAGAATTCTTCTATAATTTGACTGTGGTGCTGGTTACATGACTGTAAGGATCTGTCAAAATTCATAGACATTTTAGCTAAAAGGAGTGAATTTTACCATATAGAAATTATTCATCAACAATTCAGAATTAAATATATATACAGATACACACAGAAATACACACAGGATAATGCTTTTGAACTATGGTATTGGAGAAGACTCTTGAGAGTCCTTTAGACTGCAAGGGGATCAAATCAAGTCAATCCTAAAGGAAATAAACCCTGAATATTCATTGGAAGGACTGATGCTGAACATGAAGTTTCAATACTTTGGCTACGTGATGTGAAGTGCCAACTCATAAGACCCTGATGCTGGGAAAGACTGAAGGCAACAGGAGAAGTGGGCAGCAGAAAATGAGATGGTTGGATAGCATCACTGATTCAATGGACATGAATTTGAGCAAACTCTGGGAGACAGTGGAAGACAGAAGAGCCTGGCATGCTTGCAAAGAGTCAGATATGACTTAGCGACTGAAAAACAACAACATACAGCAACCTCCCCACATTGATCTAAAACATTTGTATCCCTCAGAGTAATGATCTTCAAATTATTTTCCCAAATTTGTAGTCCTATCAACAAGATTAGCAAACACAAGCTAGAGGGTTGGGCAACTGCTTTTAAAAAATGACTGTCCTGAATGTTTAAAAATTGTAGTTTCAGACTTTTGACTTACTTTTCAATTTCAAGCCATATACCGTATCTAAAAGAAATAACCTAACTTTACAAGACATCTGAATTAGGTGGTTCCAGTGGTAAAGAATCCACCTGCCAATGTAGGAGACACAGGAGATGCAGATTTGATACCTGGGTCAGGAAGATCCCCTGGAGGAGGAAATGGAAACCTACTCCAGTATTCTTGCAGGGATAATCCTATGGACAAAGGAGCCTGGTCGGCTATACAGTCCATAGGGTTGCAAAGAGTCTGACACGACTGAGCATGCACACATGCAGGCTTCTGGGTTACTTTCTAATTCCAATCCACATACTGTATCTCAAAAAAATAATCTAGCTTTATAGACATTTGGATTAATTCTACATAGTCTACCTTCTGAACACATTTTCTTATTAAAAAAAGACACAGAAAACTGAGTATGAAATATTACAATAAAGGGAGAAAAAGAAACCAATGCCACTAGCACCTCTACTGCTCTTCCTCTGATATCAGGGACTTTAAAATAAAATCTCTTGGTGCACTGGGATGACCCAGAGGGATGGTATGGGGAGGGAGGTGGGAGGGGGGTTCAGGACGGGGAACACGTGTACACCCAGGTGGATGCATGTTGATGTATGGCAAAACCAATACAATATTGTAAAGTAAAATAAATAAACAAAAATTTTAAAAATAAATAAAATCTCTTTGGAGAAAACACAAATGGTCCTATCAATAAAGTTGATGGAAAGGCCTGAGGAAGTTTTCTTCCCTAATTAATTACATATTTTCTTAAAATTATTTGTGTGTGTGTGTGTACAGACAGGCTCCTCTGCTCCATCTGTGCTTTCAGATTGTATATATGCTATAACATGACATATTAAATGTCTACACTCTTAGAAGTTGTCTCTACATTTGAGAAGCTGAGCACTTAATTCTTCAGAAACATGAAAGACTACAAAGAAAGTGACTTAAGAAACTCAAAGATTATTTTGCAGAAGGAATAACTCATATTAAAGCAAGTTTTCCTTCCTGCAATAGAAACAAATATTAGATTGGCCAAAAAGTTCATTCAGGATGTTTCCATGACATCTGAAAGAAAATCCTGACCGAACTTTTTGGCCAACCTAATGCCTGGCTGTTAGAAATAAGCCAACTGAAATATAAGTACTTAAGTTGAAATTAGGGGGAAAATTAGCAATTTTTTATAAGTCTAAATTAAGAGGCAACTCTTTTTTCAAGGAGCAAAATTCCTATAATGTAGAATAAGATCTTACTATAAGGATTCTCCAAAATTAACTACTCTTGCTGATTTGCTACATGAGATGTTTAGTTGAGATTTCTGAATCATTTACTTCTCACTGGTTTCTACTCAAGAGTGAAAGTGAAAGTCACTCAGTTAGTCCATGGAATTCTCCAGGCCAGAATACCGGAATGGGTAGCTGTTCCATTCTCCAGGGTATCTTCCCAACCCAGGGATCGAACCCAGGTTTTCCACATTGCAGGCGGATTCTTTACCAGCTAAGCCACAAGGGAAGCCCCTCTATTCAGAGAGGCAAAACAATTCACCAGTTCCCTGGCTGTCCACTCAAACTGCCAGGATTCAAAATAAGTGCCATCATTTGTGAAAACTGTGATCTTGGGAAAAATTAAATCACTTAATATTCTGTTGATTGCTTATCTGTAAAATGGTTATAAAATCAGAACCAGCATCCCATCAAAAAGTTGTGGAATTCAATGAGATAATCCATATAAAGTCTTTAGCACAGTACTTGGCACAAAATAAACTCTCAACAAATGTCAGCTATTATTACTATCTTCTAATTGTCAATCTTTGGTTCCCATAACAAATGAGTAAGACTCTACTGAAAAGACCATCCTTTCCATGAACCTCCCTGGCTCTTCTCAACAAGGAAATAAAATGATACACAAATTTCAAAAAGTTATCTGTTCACTTTCTAATTCCTGATTACTTTGTACTTTGCTGATTGGTACTACTCCTACAAATGATAGGGATGATGTTTCATTCATTGTTGTAAAACTCGTTTAACACATATCCCAGCTTTCCAAAGAACATAAAGAGATTAAAAATAATATCAGGGTGAAGAAAAGTTATGGAACTAAACAAAAGGAAAGAACCGAGTTCTAAATAAAGAGTGAAGGGCAGTGAGGGCAGGGAAGCACCAAGGGTGGATGATGCTGCCACCAACATTTCTTCATAGAATGTAGAAATGTAGAAGGCTGTAGAAATGTAGAAGGCTCCTCAGCCTCCAAAGCACCACTCTCTCCAGTTCTCCTTCTCCAATTACTCTGAAGGCTCTATGCACAATGGAATGCTTCCACTTTCAACCCCTCAGTTTATTTGTTTCTCAAAAAAGAAATGACTTTGTATTCTTTTTCTCTACACTACTACCCTTAGAGTCAATTATCACCTGTAGATGAGTCTCACTTTTTCATCTTCTCAAATCTTCGACTGCTGTCTTGAGAGACAGCAAGCACTAAATATATAATCACTTTCAAATTTAAGTATGAGGAATGAGAAGATACTAAAGAACTTCTAAATTCAATAACTTTGAAAACAAATATAGAGATTATCTATTTAACACTACATTCACTTGCCCCCCAAAATACAGAACTTTGTTTTTCCCAAAAGTTGATGACTTCTAACAGATGTTTGTCACATTTTTTAATAGACTAGAAGTAGCAATTATAATAAATCTCTAGATTCCAGATACAGTTGTTTTAAGAATGAATTTTTTTCATTTCATAAGTTACAGTTAGACTTAGTCTCTCAATTATTATAATGTGTTTATTATAGTCCATGATGAACATTTTAATATGGACTAATTCAAATCATACAAAGCTTAATTTATTAAAATTATCAAAATTCTGAAGATAATTTGAAACAAAATGTAAGTACATAAATTGAATAGCACAGTTTTTCTATACTAAAATTCATATATAAAACAAGATCTGCTAGAGTAATTCTCTATGTTAACTACATAGAGAAGTAGTACAAAAAGTACCTTACTAAGATATTTACATTTTTGCAAAAATAGCAGTTTATAGAAATCATTAAGAATTTTTTTAATATCTGACTGAAGCCCTGCACCTAAAAACAAAGTACAATATTTCACCATTCTTCCAGTTTCTTAGAACCTACCGGAGAGATTCAGCCATTCGCCTCAAGTCTTCATTTTGCTGTTTTAAGCGTTCAAGCTTTGCCAAAATCTTGGACAGTTCTCGACTAGAGTGATCAGGGTGGTCATTATCTCGTACCAAGTGACCACCTATATAAAATAGCAAGGTCCCCCAGGCAAAAAGAATGAGCATGATCCAACGCCAGGAACCAGTCCATGGCCGCATTTTCAGAGTTTCAACTCACTCTCCTGGGGTCCTGGAGCTCAAAGAATTAAAAACATCATCACTCTGTTTCTAACCAGTGCAAAGGTTCCAGCCTTCGTTGTTTCAACACATGATGCTTCAGACAAATTAGTCTCTCCTGTAGTCCTATGGTGACTCTTTTCAAGAGATCCTCCTGGTGGTATGAGTAGGAAGTTTTATTTTCCTGTGCTTCATGGACTCTACATGCTGTGGAAAGAGAAAGAAATTATTTAAAGTATTTAGGATGTGTAAAATAGCATAAGCTGAGATTCATGGAGTTAAAAGAAACATATTGGTTTTAAGTAGCCAATAGACTTAGCAGCAGCAGCAACAGGCTAGCAAATAATGTAACAAGAAAAAAGGAAAAGCTTTTACATCTCCATATTAAATCAAGGCTCTACAACATAAATTAATTAGCTCTAAGATTGAAAGTCCTCCAAATGCCATTATTACTTTTCCTTCTAACATCACTGTGCAATACAGCACATATACTGAGATTTAAAGACTGTATCTTTGAAAATCCACTCAAAACCAAACAAAATGTACTCGACTACATATTCTGGGCTAGTATTTCCATTATCTCAAACTGAAACATGTTCTCTGTATGAGTGAATTCATATCTACAAAATTTCAACTCCACCCCCTTCTCACTGCTCAGCTGTCATCACACCATTTCACTCTGCAGGTGACATGCAATTAGCCAAGTAAAGGTTATCACAGCCATTATATAGCTGGCAACCACTCCAAACATCATAAGCAAAGATTCATATGGATTATGGTAGATTATTCCTTCCTCAAATTTATTTTAAAATATCAACAATTGCAACAGAAGTCTAATACCAGTTAAATTTTAGTTACTGTGCATCTTACTACAAAATGGATATGCTTTCTCAGGCTAGGTTATTGGTTTCATTTGTCACTTCTACATCATTAAGCTTTGAATTTTTTGAAAACAAAACAATTTTCTCCCCAAGGAAAAAATCTGTAGGCAAAGATATAACTTTAATACCATTTGATAATTTCAGAGCTATGTAAGAAAAGTCTTATTTCCAGGCACAGAGGTCCTTGTAAAAGAGAAGAGAGAAAAGAAATAGTTTCTCTATACAAAACAATGTGATGGGTGCTTAACCATTAATTAAATAGTTACGAAAGACTAGACAGGTTGAAGAAACAGTTTCAACAATTAAAGAATATGACTACTATTTTTGTCCTTTTGAACCCCAAATCTCAATAAAAAAAAATCCACCCTAATGGCCTAAGGGATGTATTTAATTCAGTAAGTTGACAAAAGAAGTATTAACATTTGTGTTAATAATACTGTCTGACAATGCATGCACCACTGTAAAATGTTGTCTTACCACATGTTGAACCTATAATACATTCTACTCAATACTAAGTTAAACCAATAAGACATTCAGTTCAGTTCAGTCGCTCAGTCGTGTCCGACTCTTTGCGACCCCATGAATTGCAGCATGCCAGGCCTCCCTGTCCATCACCAACTCCCAGAGTTCACTCAAACTCATGTCCATCAAGTCGGTGATGCCATCCAGCCATCTCATCCTCTGTCGTCCCCTTCTCCTCCTGTCCCCAATCCTCCCAGCATCAGAGTCTTTTCCAACT
>NW_011494811.1:5933173-5933418 GCF_000754665.1 Bison bison bison
GACAAGATACAGCCTTGATGGACTCCTTTTCCTATTTGGAACCAGTCTATTGTTCCATGTCCAGTTCTAACTGTTGCTTCCTGACCTGCATATAGGTTTCTCAAGAGGCAGGTCAGGTTGTCTGGTATTCTCAGCTCTTTCAGAATTATCCACAGTTGATTGTGATCCACATAGTCAAAGGCTTTGGCATAGTCAATAAAGCAGAAATAGATGTTTTTCTGGAACTCTCTTGTTTTTTCCATGAT
>NW_011494811.1:5933518-5960519 GCF_000754665.1 Bison bison bison
TTTTTCCTATGATCCAGCGGATGTTGGCAATTTGATCTCTGGTTCCTCTGCCTTTTCTAAAACCAGCTTGAACATCAGGAAGTTCACGGTTCACATACTGCTGAAGCCTGGCTTGGAGAATTTTGAGCATTATTTTACTAGCGTGTGAGATGAGTGCAATTGTGTGGTAGTTTGAGCATTCTTTGGCATTGCCTTTCTTTGGGATTGGAATGAAAACTGACCTTTTCCAATAAGACATTAAAAGTGTTAAATCCTCCCCTTCACAGAAAAAGCTAACCTATAAAGACAAATGTGGTAAACAAAAGTATAGAGTTTTCTAAACAAGAACCACCTCAATAACAAATAATAAAAGATATGTTGTAACATTTTACTTAAAATTATAACAACTATCATAAATATTCAAAGCCAGCAAAAGTATAAAATAATTTGAACAGTAACAAGTTTACAGAAACATAAATTTTGTCATACCAAGTGCTTTGGGATTTTATAAACCATCAAAAATATTTAAGATATTACATGGAAGAGGAGAAATTGTGCTCAGTTGCTCAGTCGTGTCTGACTCTTTGTGACCCCATGGACTGTAGCCCGCCAGGCTCCTCTGCCCATGGAATTTTCCAGGCAAGAATACTGGAGTGGTTTGCCATTTCCTCCTCCAGGGAATATTTCTGACCCAAGGATCGAATCTGCGTCTGCAGCAACTCCTGCATCGGCAGGCAGATTCTATACTGCTGAGCCACCTCGGAAACCCATTAAATTACTGCACTTTAGAGTAATATTGATATTGCATATGAAAAGCAAGAAATTATTATAGGAGCAAAACATGGTCATTTCTTATTTAAAAGCATGATTTTAATTCTGTCTTTAGAGAAAATATTTCCCCAAAGTTTGTTGTCTTAATCAATATTTTAAAATGTGATCAATAAAAATAAGCTGAAAACCAAGTAGCTTTCTATGTGATTTCCCTTAGTATGGTTTAAAAGAGCACATAAGTAATTTTTTTCTAATCTATAATGAATGTATGCTTACTTACCTATCATGTTTATTGTTTATTTTTGAACTGTAGCAACCAAAATGTTAATGATTTTTATCCATGTTCACTGACATATCCAAAGTACTTAGAACAGTATTTAAAACTTAATTACAAATATTTTTTTAATAAATAAATGAATGAGTGAGTGAAGATGTCATAATGGCATGTGCCTCTATGATACAAAATCTGAGCACATCAACCTCAACTGCATTTTATGCCCCAGAAAGCAAATACGAATGGAGAATGCAGAGGACAGTGCCATTATAAGGAAAACAAAATCATTCAACAACTTTAGGGTTTATTATTATTAACATATATTTTACAAGACACCCCTTAAGTATTAAAATAAACTGGTCTAAAAAGCAATAAGATCAGCAATCTTATGGTTACCTTTCAGCCATTAAAAATAATTGTCTATGTCTTAATTTTCCTCATCTAGAAGATTCACTTTGCAAAGACAATGGGGTAGCTGAAGGAAGTATGTACAACCTTTGATATGAAAGACAGTTAATTTGTGAATGAATTTATTAGTGAAAGTATTTCAAATTTATTAGCAAAAATATTTCAACATTAACAACATGAGCTAATTTCTGACTAAAATTTATAAATAGCATTTGCTGAGATTTCTTCTTTGAGTGGGTTTTTTTTTGTCAAGTATTTATGAATTCATTTCTGTTTGAGACTGACATACTACCCTTCATCTGCAAAATAGTAAATGGATCAAAATATGTCAGGCTTCCTTCTGAAACTTTATTCCTTTATAAAATAAAACATTATTTTATAGACACAATTATAATATTTTATGCAATTTATATACCATGGATTATTAAGGCAATTTCTAAAATGGCTATTAACGATCCCTGTGTCCTATATCTCTATCTTTGTGTAATCTCCTCCTTCTGAATGTGGGCAGGACCTAAGGACTTACTTCTTAAATAGAATACAGTGAAAATGACAGAATTTCACTTCTGAGATAAGGTTACAAGAGATATAAGCTACCACACTGTGAGCTGCCCTGTCAAGAGGCCCGTGTGGAAAGGAACTGATTCCTGCCAACAACCTTGTCAGTGAACTTGGAAATGGATTCTCCACCAGTCAAGCCTTGATACCACTGCAGCTTGACTGAAATTTTAATTTCAGGTTTTTGAAAGATCCTGAGCCAGAAGATGGAGCTAAACCATGGCCGGATTCCTGGCCAAGAGATTAAGTTTTCTAAACCACTTAGTCTTAGGGTAATCTGTCATGCAGCAATAGATGATACATAGGTCTACTCTCCCTACCAGACTGAGTACCTGGCCTTCAAATTACATGTTACTTTTTCTGTCCCCAGCAAGATGTACAAAGTCTGAGACACAGGGTAGGCATCCAAGATGCAGGACAGAACTGAATATTAATCACAGTTTCCTTATATCCTGCTAATACCTCTTACAAATGCTATAAAAATTAAATTCAATTTACAACAAATAAGATATTTAACAAAGTATAATTATTCGTTTATAATATCTCAAAAGTCTAAAAGCATTTCTATCAATGTTTACTAAACAGACTTCTTAAAAGACGCTTGCTCCTTGGAAGAAAAGTTATGACCAACCTAGACAGCATATTAAAAAGCAGAGACATTACTATGCCAATAAAGGCCCATCTAGTCAAGGCTATGGTTTTTCCAGTAGTCAAGTATCGATGTGAGAGTTGGACTACAAAGAAAGCAGAGCACTGAAGAATTGATGCTTTTGAACTGTGGTGTTGAAAAAGACTCTTGAGAGTCCCTTGGACAGTAAGGAGATCCAACGAGTCCATCCTAAAGGAAATCAGTCCTGAATTTTCATTGAAAGAACTGATGCTAAAGCTGAAACTCCAATACTTTGGGCACCTGATGTGAGGAACTAACTCATTGGAAAAAGACCCTGATGCTGGGAAAGATTGAAGGCGAGAGGAGATGGGGATGACAGAGGATGAGATGGTTGGATGGCAACACCAACTCAATGGACATGAGTTTGAGTAAGCTCTGGGAGTTGGTGATGGACAGGGAAGCCTGGCATGCTGCAGTCCATGGGGTCTCAGAGTTGGACATGACTGAGCAACTGAACTGAAATGAAACAAACTTCTACTTCTCACCATGAAAGAATAACTGATACTAGATTTGTCCTCACATATAAACAACTAAAAAACTAAAAGGAAAAGAAAAAAATTTAGGAAAACAGTTTTCAGACATTGGGCAAAGGTCAGACAAGACTGTAATGCCTGAGAGAAGATCAACAACCAAATGTAAAGTCCTATGTTCACTGCAGGTTTCTAACTAAATGTTATTGAACACTAGGACAAAAATGGATAACTCAAGCAAAGCACAGCTATCTTTCTGAGGTGAAAGGACAAGAGACAAAACAAGTTTAATGAGTATAGCCAATTAACAATGTTTTAACAGTTTCAGGTGCACCACAGAGTGACTCAGCCATACATAAATAGAAAGTTAAAAAAAAAAACACAGTATGATACCAGCATAAAAACAGACACCAATGGGATAGAATAGAGAGTCCAGAAATGAACCCAGAAATACATGGTCAACTCATTTTTTTAAAACTTAACTTTGGTTAAAAAATATATTGCATTAAAACATTATCTTATTTTAAAATAAATAATTAAAATAAAAAAAGTTAAGGGAATGTAAGGTGGCTGGAATCTGTGAGCCAGTGTACCAAAATGAAAACAGCTACCCAGAGAAAAGGCTCCAGAAATGTGCAGCAGTCTCCTGCTAGATACTAAATTCTGCACGCATAGTAAGACCTCATGAGACTTGCAAAGAATACCAGGGAAAGAAAAATTAAATGTAGCTGAAAGCTGTACATCTTTCAGAGATTTTACATAGGGGAGACATATGAGTTCCAATCAAACAGAATGAAAATATCACAGAAAACCTCGGGTATTCAACAGAAAGCCAAGAAATAAAACATCTTATAAGTTAGGGTTAAGCAAGTCTTAGAGCAAAGATCAGAAAACGTTTTCTGTAAAGGGCAAAACAGTAAATATTTCAGACTATGTGGGACACATACGAGTCTCTACCACATATTCTTAGCCTTTATTCTCGTTTCTTTACAACTGTTTAAAAATGTAAAGTCCGTTCTTAGCTCAAGGGCTATAGCCCAAATCTGTTCATGAGACAAGTCTAATGACTCCAGCCACAGAATAAAGGCTATGCTAACAAGATGCACAATAAAACTTAAAAACAAGCTGTAAAAGCAAGCTCAAAGTGATCCAAAAGGAAATAAATACCTATCAAAATAAACTCAATGTTCTTTAAAGAAATACAATAAAATACAGACACTAAGTGATATAAAGTTCACACTGTCCAGCAACTAACCAAAAATTACAAAGAACACAGAGAGAGAGCACCTTTGATACAGGTATTCAAAAGGCTGTTAAAGGCGATGGCAGTGACTAGAAAAAAGAGCAAACACACCAGCACTTCAAGCACCAAAATAAGGCAGCAGTAATTCACTATCTTAGGAATTTTAAGTTTCTGCAATAACAAGAAAGACAAAAAATTTCTACCCTCGAGGATAATATTCTAGTGGATTCGAATTGCAAGGGCAGTATGGTCGCTAAAACAAGCCCCCAAAAAAGCCTCTTCTTGTAGCAATTATTATTCTGATTAATTCAGTAAAAAAGAACAGTCTTTTGGACTCTGTGGGAGAGGGAGAGGGTGGGATGATTTGGGAGAATGCCATTGAAATATGTATAATATCATATATGAAATGAGTCGCCAGTCCAGGTTTGATGCAGGATACTGGATGCTTGGGGCTGGTGCACTGGGACGACCCAGAGGGATGGTATCGGGAGGGAGGAGGGAGGAGGGTTCAGGATGGGGAACACATGTATACCTGTAGCAGATTCATTTTGATATATGGCAAAACCAATACAATATTGTAAAGTTAAATAAAATCAAATTAAAAAATAAAAAAAAACTGAATATAAACAATATCACCTAATTAATTTCTTAAAAATAGTGTAACCATTCCATTAGAAGGGACAACAACAAAATGTAGTACTATCACAACACTATCAAATTCACTTTTCTTATACTCAGCGTATCTGGAGAAGGAAATAGCAACCCACTCCAGTATTCTTGTCTGGAGAATCCCATCGACAGAGGAGCCTGGCAGGCTATAGTCCACAGGGTTGCAAAGAGTTGGACACCGCCGAAGCAACTTAGCACACACGCATATTCAAAATATAAGAAAATGACCACAATAGCTACTTCTTTTAGCATCTGACTATGTGAAAGTTTCCAAGAGTTACATTCAAGTGGCTTTACTAAGGTTAAGGGCAAAAGATGAATCTGTGACAACGTGCTACAGAACCAAATCTCTAGGAGCCTGGTGTGTTCTGCCATGAACCATGTTCGTTACAGGATTTTCTTCTAAACTTAAAAATAATGCATTGAACTTAAATTCAGTATTTATTTAATATAAAATATGTATACCCTAATTCAGTATTTAATATAAAATATGTATACCCTATGCAAAAGGCAATATGGCATAATATGTCAAATATTTGCATAAACGTGTCCTTTGATGAGAAACTCCACTAGCAGAAATTTATACTAAGATGAATTTTAACCTGTGAACAACGCACAGCAGAAGGGTATTCATTAAAACACTGTTTGCAACAATTTTAAACTAGAAATAACACAATTGCTCATCAATAGAAACATGGTTGAAAAAATTATGAATTACTTTTCCAGAAATGTATATTTTTTCTATGAGGCAACAAGTAGGAAAATGTGGCCCACAACCAAGAAGAAAATCAGTCAATTTAAAACAGACCCAGAAGACAAAGTGATGGTAACAGCAGATAAGGACCCTAAAACGATTACTAAAAATATATGCTAGGATTTAAATTTTAGAAAATGAATACATTGATGAAAGAAATACGAACTAACAAAAAGGCAACATCTATAATTTTTTAAAAAATCTAGAAATGTAAAAAATTCTCTGGTAATGATTAAGAGCATATTAGACACTGCAGAAGAAAAGTTAAGTGAATTTGAAGACAGACAGAAAATATCTTCATCACAAGAAAAATATTGTAACTATATATGGTGACAGATGTTAACCAGATTTCATACAGTAATCATTTCACAATATACATGTATCAAATCATTATGCTGTATACCTAAAACTAATACAATGTTATATGTCACTTTTAAAAAAAATTACTCAAAGAGAAAATTATACAGAAAGAAAAAAATTGGAAAGTTTGACTTTAAAAAAAAGTAACTTTTTCAAGCAGCCACTGTTAACAGCACTTCAGATACTACAGTGTTTAACAGCTTTCAGCACAGTCATGTCACCTTAAAGTAACTATCACCATGAACTAAAATCTGGTCAGGTGCTAAAACTTTAAAGTCACTCATCATCATTAGCAAGAGAACAATTTACATTAATCGCTTTGGGGCCAGTTGGAAATGTACAGGCATTCCCCCCATTTTGGTATTCAGTTCGAAGAAGGACGAACTTATCAAAACAAAACCTATCATCAAACTTGAAGTAACATATTGAAAACTAGCTTAGTCATGGGCATAGGCAGAATTTCCAACGTATTTTAAAATACAAATAAAACCATAATTTGGAGAAGAAGATTAGTCACACGGGGAAAATACACAGGTGCTACAAAGAGAATTTCAGGGGCTTCTTAGAAAAAAATACAAGCTAGTGGGCAACAGAACAATGTCTTTAAAAAGTGCTGAAATGAAAAGAAATGGCAAAATTACCCTCTGCTATCCACTGACAATACCTTCAAACACAAGAGCAAGTTTTTGTAATCTTCCATTTAACTTGGGTAAATATCTAGGATTGAGATTGCTGGGTCATATGAAAAACATGCATTTATAAGAAAATGCCAAATTGTGTTCCAAAGCAAATTCTTCATCCTTAATTTACATCCTAAATTGTTACCAGCAAAAAATAAGTGTTCTGTACTCTGCAATTTCTCCAGCATTTGGTATTTTCAATTTTTTAAAGCAATTCTGATAGATGTGTAGTGGTGCCTCAATGCAGATTTCATTTGCATTCAATTTCTCTAAGCATGTGATCATCTATTCCTCTGCCTATTTTCCATCCATATAGCTCCTTTGGCGAAATGTCCATTGAGATGTTTTGTCCATTTATATATTAGATCGCTTACATTTGAGATTTAAGAGTTCTTTATATATTCGTGATACATGTCTATAATCAGACATGTAACTTTTCAATTGTTTTCCACCAGTCTGTAACTTGTCTTTGCATTTTAACAGTGTCCTGCATGCAGCAAAAATTTAATCTTTTGATTGAATATAATTTTTAATAGACTGTAGTTTAGCTATTATATCTAAAACTTCAATGCCAAATCCAAGGTAAAAATATTTTCTCCAATGTTTGCTTTAAGAAGTTTAAGGTTTCAAAGTTAAAAATAGACTTACCCAGGATTCCCACTCCTATCTAGGCATCACCTCAAGAAAAATGAAACCTCATATTCCCACAAAAACTGCTACACAAATGTTTATAGCAGCTTCATGTATAAATAGACAAAAATTGGAGAGAAAATCACCATGGCCTTCAATAAGTGAATGAGAGCATTCATTTATCAAAACAAATGATAATCTATCAAAAACAAAGGGCTACTACTCAGCAATAAAAAGGAACAAACTATTGGCCCACTCAACAAAATGCATGAATCTTAAAAAGACATTTTGCTAGGTGAAGGAAGATAGAACCAAAAGACACATATTGTGTGATTCATTTATCTGATATTATGGAAAAAAGAAAACTACAGAATGAAAAATAGATGAGCTGTTGGCAAGGACAGAAGGTGTAAGTAAGGGCTGATTACCAAGGGGTTTCAGGGAAATTTTTTACAGTGATGAAACAACTCTAATTGGTACAGAAGAAAGGCACATTATCTCTGTGGTATTCAACCCCCAAGCCCAAATTTCAGTCTAAAAATGGGAAAAATACCAAAAAACCCCAAACCAAGAGACATCCAACCAAATATTAATACCTGACCCTAATATACTCTTCAAAATTATCAAGGTCATAAAAAAAAAATGAAGCAACTAACAAACTGTCACAGATTAGAGAAGTCTAAGGAGACACGGCATTGAGGATTAGATCGTGGAAGAGAAAAGGGACACCGTGGAGAAACTGGTAAAATTCAAATACAGTGTGTAGTCTAGCAAATAATATTGCACCTTGTTAACTCATCATTTTTCACAAATGCACTATGACTATGTAAAATGATAACATTAGGCTAACCTTGACAAAAAGTGTATCAAAACTCTTTCTTTGAAAATTTTCTGTAATTCTAAAATAAAAAGATTTTAAAAGATAAAAGCAAAATAAATACATTTTCTGGAAACAAAAGCTGAAAGAACTTGTTACCAACAGATACACACTACAAGATATACTTAAAAGGGTGCTTTTCAGACTGAAAGAAAATGATTGTGGATGGAAATTTGAATGTAAACAATGAATAAATGTATGAATAAGTATAAATGAAATTTTTTCTCATTTTTAATCTCTTAAAATAAATTTGATTCAAAAGTAAAATAAATTTGATTCTTTAAAACTAAAACGACAATTATTATAGGGTTTACAATAAAGTCATAAGATGTATGTATGACAAGCAGAAAAAACAATATAGTTTTAAAGTCTACATTATACTTCAAGAAGTAGGCAGGCATTTGAAAGTTTGGTGAAATAGGTAAAAGCTTCACCCTGCTTATTTAACTTATATGCAGGGTACACCATGGGAAAGGTCGGACTGGATGAAGCACAGCTGGAATCAAGATTGCCTGGAGAAATATCAGTAACCTAAGATATGCAGATGACACCACCCTTATGGCAGGAAGTGAAGAGGAACTAAAGAGTCTCTCGATGAAAGTGAAAGAGGAGAGTGAAAAAACTGGCTTAAAACTCAACATTAAAAAAAATTAAGATCATGGCATCTGGTTCCATCACTTCATGACAAGTAGATGGGGAAAAAAAGGAAACAGTAAGAGACTTTATTTTCTTGGGCTCCAAAATCACTGCAGATGGTGACTGCAGCCATGAGATTAAGACATCTGCTCCCTGGAGAAAAACTATAACAAACACAGACAGCATATTAAAAAGCAGAGTCATCACTTTCCCAAGAAAAGTCCGTCTAGTCAAAGCTATGGTTTTTACAGTAGTCACATACAGATGTGAGATTTGGACCATTAAAGAAGGGTGAGAGCCCAAGAATTCATGCTTTCAAACTGTGGTGCTGGAGAAGACTCTTGAGAGTATCTTGGACTACAAGATCAAACCAGTTAATCCTAAAGTAAATCAACCCTGAATATTCATTGAGAGGACAGATGGCTGAAACTGAAGCTCCAATACTTTGGCACCTGATGCAAAGAGCTGATTCACTGGAAAAGACCTTGATGCTGGGAAAGATTGAGGGCAGGAGGAGAAGGGGGCAACAGAGGATGAGATGGTTGGATGGCATCACCAACTCAATGGACATGAGTTTGGGTAAACTCCGGGAGTTGGTGATGGACAGGGAGGCCTGGCGTGCTGCAGTCCATGAAGTAGCAAAGAGTCAGACACAACTGAATGACTGAACAACAACAAAAAAGCTATACAATGTAAACTCTATCAATAAAATATAAAACAGATAAACAATACAAGAAAAAAATTGATGAAACTAAAAACTAGTTCCTTGAAAAGATCAATTAAATTAATAATATTCTAGATGAACTAATCTAGGAAAAAAAGATGACATAAATCGCCAATATAAGTGATGAAAAGGGAAGCATCATTACAGATTCTACAAAAGGACAGTAATGAAATATTATGAACAACTTTGGGTCAATATATATAGAACGAGACCCGAAATGGATACAATTCTTAAACAAATTGTCAATGCCAACTGCTATTCAAGAAAGAATAGATAACCTGAATAGGCATAAGCCTTATGTCTATTAAAGATAATGAATGTATATTAGTAAATGTTCGTTCCCAGAAACAAAACTCTAGGTCCACATGGCTTTATGTGTGAATTCCACCAAATATTTATAGAAGACACCACGGCCACTTTATCAATGAATCAAACTTTGAAAAAATCCAAGTGTCTAATCAACAGGTAACAGGTTCATATAATGGAATATTATTCTGCAGTAAACAGGAGCTAGCTTCCCTGGTAGCTCAGATGGTAAAGAATCTGCCCGCAATGCAGGAGACGTGGATTCAATCCCTGGGTTGGAAAGATCCCCTAGAGAAAGGAATCGCTACTCAGTATTCTTGCCTGGAGAATTCCATGGACAGGGGAGCCTGGCAGGCTATAGTCTATGGGGTCGCAAACAGCTGGACATGACAGAGCGACTAACAAACAGGAACTACCGATTTACATAACAACATGGATGAATCTCAAAAATATGCCTGTTGAAAGATGCCAGGGACAAAAACACACATTTACGAAGTTCTAGAACAGAGAAACTAACATGTAATGACTAAAATCAGATCACTGATTGCCAGGGAGCATACATAGCACTGATTAAAAGGGGGAATGACAGTTGTATGAAAGTACAGATTTAAGAAAAATCATCTAAGTGTACACTTACTATATGTACATTTTGCTCATGTAAGAAATGCTTCAATAGAGCTGAAAAATCTATTGGAAAAATTTTAACAAAATGTAAACTGTCTTGTGAATATAACTGAAAATGTCAATAACTGAAGAATGCTAATTCAGTAAATGGTTAAATTATTTGCT
Organism: Bison bison bison; assembly: GCF_000754665.1. NCBI lineage: Eukaryota > Metazoa > Chordata > Mammalia > Artiodactyla > Bovidae > Bison > Bison bison. The sequence goes on from NW_011494811.1 coordinate 5,944,317, forward strand.
TGCATTTTGAGTTTCTATGAGATTTTCCTCAGCAAAATCATCAGTATACATACTTACTTTTAATGAAAGAAATCAAAAGTAATTATTCTACAGATATGATCAACTTCAATCCAATTGTTAATGTTAAAATTTTATTTTTTTACACATTTCAAAGACAATGAGAATCCGCTAAAGTAACTATAAAACTAACAAACTACAATGAAACTTTTCTGTATCTTCCTAGTAACCTAACTTTTCTCAATCCAAAAGAAAGGATCGTAAACATTCAAATCATAATGATTCCTTAGATTATAATAAAGGTATACTATGGTTTAGAGAGCTACCATCTTTAGAATGATTTTATTAGTAACTGAAGGAATAAAAAGCAAATCATTGTTACAGAGTGCTTCTTAAAGTAAATCAATGTAACAGAATAAACCTAAAACTTCAAAAGAAAAATAAAATCATTTTCAACAAATTTAAAGAATGACTACTATAAGGTTAAGCTTAACTGTTATATTTTAAAGGCATCAGGTTGATAAAAGGAAATCAAATTAAACTTTTAGAGAAAAGCTAATTATCAATTATAAAGTACAAATATTTAAAAAGCCCTATGTATATATAATTCAAGTCAATTCCACATTAACAAAAGTTCACAACCATTTATTTAAATATATTCTCATCTGATCTTAATTCATTTTCAAATTAAGTAAAGATTTTACCTAAAATCTGTCTATTCTCCATACATGTGAAAAGATCAGTAATAACATTTTGTTTAAATGCTGGAGAGGGTGTGGAGAAAAGGGAACTCTCTTACACTGTTGGTGGGAATGCAAACTAGTACAGCCACTATGGAGAACAGTGTGGAGATTCCTTAAAAAACTGGAAATAGAACTGCCTTATGATCCAGCAATCCCACTGCTGGGCATACACACTGAGGAAACCAGAAGGGAAAGAGACACGTGTACCCCAATGTTCATCGCAGCACTGTTTATAATAGCCAGGACATGGAAGCAACCTAGATGCCCATCAGCAGATGAATATCCAAGAAAGCTGTGGTACATATACACAATGGAGTATTACTCAGCCATTAAAAAGAATACATTTGAATCAGTTCTAATGAGGTGGATGAAACTGGAACCTATTATACAGAGTGAAGTAAGCCAGAAAGAAAAACACCAATACAGTATACTAACGCATATATATGGAATTTAGAAAGATGGTAACAATAACCCTGTGTATGAGACAGCAAAAGAGACACTGATGTATAGATCAGTCTTATCGACTCTGTGGGAGAGGGAGAGGGTGGGGAGATTTGGGAGAATAGCATTGAAACATGTATAATATCATGTACGAAACGAGTCGCCAGTCCAGGTTCGATGCACGATACTGGATGCTTGGGGCTGGTGCACTGGGACAACCCAGAGGGATGGTATGGGGAGGGAGGAGGGTTCAGGATGGGGAACACAGGTATACCTGTGGCGGATTCATTTCGATATTTGGCAAAACTAATACAATATTGTAAAGTTTAAAAATAAAATAAAATTAAAAAAAAAAAAAAAGAATTTGCATTGGGAACTAGAAAAAAAAATAATTTAAGGAAGAAGTAGGAAAAAGCAAGTAAAAATAGAATCATAAAATGGTCCTTTAATAACAGCTGAAATCTAAATAACTGAACTGATAAGTGGAATGAAGGGAGGGAAGGAGGAGAGGAAGGAAAGACAGAAAGGAAGAGAAGGGAAAGCCTGGAAGGGAAAAAGAGGAGTAACAGCAAAGGAAAGAAAAGGAAATTTTCATATAGCAACTACCAAGATTACAAAATTCAATTCTTATTCATTACTTACGGAGTTATCTATCATGCTTTCACAGTACACTCATCAGTAAGGTCACAGTATATGCACATATGAATTTAAAATGCCAGGCATCCTGAATACATGAGCACAAAATACTCTATTAATTCACTAAAACCAGCTAATATCTTAGAAATTAACCTTCCTAGTTATGAAGTGCAAACACATAATCACATTTATATGGTTTCTATCAGAAGCATGTCACTCACCTTAATTCATCAGGTTGTGTTTACTGATGCAATTAATTTATACCATTCAAATGGATCCAGAAAACTCGCCTTGGCATCTGTTCCTTCTGCCCTAAACATATCAGTACTGCCAAAAAGTGGTAACACTAACAAATTCAAATAAAACATATATCTTACCATTTTATCTGGTTATCAAATATGTACATAACATATGTATGCTGTGTGCTAAGTCACTTCAGTCATGTTCGACTCTATGACCCTATGGACTGTAGCCTACCAGGTTCCTCTGCCCATGGGATTCTCCAGGTAAGAATACTGGAGTGGGTTTCCATGACCTTCTCCAGGGGATTTTGGACATAACATATACTCATATGCCAACATGATAAAGTAGAAAGAGCAACTATTTCAAATAAATCACTGGCTATAAACATATGGGGAGTTTACCAAAATATAAAATTATAATAATAGTATATCCTCATTTAACTGTGAAGATCACATTAAATAATATAAGTAAAAATGGTTTAGAAACTGTAATGCAATTTATAAATATTATACTACCATCTTTTCCCTGCTCAATAGAAACTAGGTATTCCAGCCTTCTGTCAGTTTCCAGAATATGTTAAGTTCTTACCTATCATGGGATCTTCACTCTTGCTGTACCTTCTACCTGACCTGCAATCCCTTCAGCTTATTCTTCATAATTCAAACCTCTACTTAAATGTCCCCTCTTTTCAGGGATAGTCCCTGACAACACATATCAATTATGACATGTTAGGACAAAAGTAAGAGAAAATCCAACTTAAAATGGCTTTAAAAATAAAGAAATCAGGGCTTCCCAGATGGTTCAGGGGTAAAGATTCCGCCTTTGTCAATTCCGGAGACACGAATTCAATCCTTGGTCTGGGAAGATCCCACATGCTAAAGAGCAACTAAACCCATGCACCACCACTACTGAACCCATGTACCGCAACTACTGAAGCCCACAGGCCTAGAGCCCATGCACCAGAACAAGAGAAGCCACCGCAATGAGAACCCCTGCCCTGCAACTAGAGAGTAGCTCCCATTGACCACAACTAAAGAAAAACCCACACAGCAATGAAGACCCATCACAGCCAAAGAAACAATTGTTTAAAATAAGGAAATCAATTACTTGGTTAAAAAATGGATTTAAAGTTAACTAATTCAATTGTTCCATGAAATAGTCAAAAAACTCTTTTCATCTATCTATTCTTTCCGCTTGGCATATCAGCTTCTGTCCTCGCCCTAGCTCTCTTCCTGGTAACAAGTTGGCTATCTTAACTGTCAGTCAGTTCAGTTGCTCAGTTGTGTCTGACTCTGCGACCCCATGAACTGCAGCACGCCAGGCCTCCCTGTCCATCACCAACTCCTGGAGTTCACTCAAACACATGTCCATCGAGTCGGTGATGCCATCCAGCCATTTCATCCTCTGTCATCCCCTTTTCCTCCTGCCCCCAATCCCTCCCAGCATCAGAGTCTTTTCCAATAAGTCAACTCTTCGCATGAGGTGGCCAAAGTACTGGAGTTTCAGCTTTAGCGTCATTCCTTCCAATGAACACCCAGGACTGATCTCCTTTAGGATGGACTGGTTGGACCTCCTTGCAGTCCAAGGGACTCTCAAGAGTCTTCTCCAACACCACAGTTCAAAAGCATCAATTCTTCGGCGCTCAGCTTTCTTCACAGTCCAACTCTCACATCCATACATGACCCCTGGAAAAACCATAGCCTTGACTAGACGGACCTTTATTGGCAAAGTAATGTTTCTGCTTTTCAATATGCTATCTACGATGGTCATAACTTTCCTTCCAAGGAGTAAGCGTCTTTCAATTTTATGGCTTCAGTCACCATCTGCAGTGATTTTGGAGCCCCCCAAAATAAAGTCTGACACTGTTTCCACTGTTTCCCTATTTCCCATGAAGTGATGGGACCAGATGCCATGATCTTCGTTTTCTGAACGTTGAGCTTTAAGCCAACTTTTTCACTCTCCACTTTCACTTTCATCAAGAAGTTTTTTAGTTCCTCTTCACTTTCTGCCATAAGGGTGGTGTCATCTGCATATCTGAGGTTATTGATATTTCTCCCGGCAATCTTGATTCCAGTTTGTGCTTCTTCCAGCCCAGCGTTTCTCATGATGTACTCTACATATAAGTTAAATAAGCAGAGTGACAATATACAGTCTTGACATTTTAACTGTAGCCACAAGTAATTATGTGAAAAAGAACAACTGTTCTAGTCAGTCGCATTATAAAGAAGAGAAACTACTAAAAGAAGTCGCCCCCAAATCTGCACATCCTATTAAACAAGAGTGAGTCAACTCATTCCTTGAAAATTCAACCACTGACAGTGAAATGGGATTACATTATGCTTAGACTAACAGAATTTATTCCCAAGGGTGGGCTGCAGAACAAAACCAGGACCCTGGGCAGCAAGAAAAAGTGAACGACTATAAAACGCTATAAGAATGCTACAATACTTTGTCTTAAAAAAAAAAAAGCACTCACCATCCCCCATTATTCTCTATCACACTATCACAATAATTATTGGCTTATTTCTTTTCTATACTAAAAGGTATGTATCAAAAGAGCAGGGATTTAGAGCAGTGTCTAAAACAAAGCAAGCCCTATGATAATATTTGTAGAACAAAAAAGTGAATGCATGAATATTACAGTGTGCATGTATTCATTTAATATCTATAGTCAATATCTTAGGCAAAATAAAAATAAAATAAAGACTTTGAAGAATTAGAGCTAAGATTCAAAGTCATTTCATGTTTATTCATCTATATTTACATTCAGAAAATGTAAACCGTAGATGCTCAGAAAGAAATAATCTAAATATAATTTCAAATCAAAGACTTACATTTAAGCCAACTCTTGATAACCTGCACAGTCCTCCAACGTTACATTTAATAAGGGCCAGGAGACATATGGCAAAAATTCCAAGTCTCATACAACACAACTAATGAATAAAGACGCACAATCTTTCTACAGAACTCTTTCTAAATAACAATAAAGATTCAAAAATTCAGATTCAAACAGATTTAAATCAGTTTCTACAGAACAAGACATTCAAAAGTATAATAAACATGCTACTGAAAATTTTTAGTGGGATATACTTTTTCATAAAACACATTTCTATCTTCATATAAAAGGCACAAAGCCCTTTAAAGGTCAATTGTTACTACTGCATTATAAAAAATAACATACTAATATTGGTGAGCACTCATTAATACATGAGCCAGCTGGATGACAGAGAGATAATTTATATTCAAAAATAAGAGAAGGTTAGATAAATTATGGTACAATGACTGGTGAGATGTTATAGTTTGGATTAAAACATCAAGTATGACGAGAAATACACATAATGCTAGGTGAAAATACAGGATGCAGGGGGATTTGATGATGTTGATGGATAGCATCATACCTTGAAAAGCATACACTGTAAGGTCAGACAGCTCTGGGTGTATATCCTAAGAATACCTATATAGAACTGGGCCAGAAAAGAACCAGTAAGGCATCTTACTCTCTCTGAGCCTGAATTTTTTATTCTTAAAATGAATGTAATAACGCCTATCATATGGGCCTATTACTCTAAGAATAATGAAGATAACAGCTACGTTTATACAGTTCTTCCTGAATGTAAGGTATTTTTTCTCATTACTTCACAATTATAATACCATTTAATCTTCTCAACAACCTTTCAAGTATTATTATCCCCATTTTACAGTGGAGGAAATTGAGGCACATTTAGAGTAAATAACATTCCCAAAGTCATAAAGTCAATAAATGGCAGAACCAAAATCAATGATAGCTGTTTTTTTAATTATTATTAAGAAACTGCTCACTTCCAAGAATTGCAAGGGAAGCTAGAGAATCTCCTTTATATGTACTTTTTTAACCCCAGTTATGGGCAACTCTATCACTAGGATTTATCAAGTATAATTCAATCCAAAGATTTAAAGGCCCCAAGCTTTTTCCTCCCAAATAGCACACTATCAGGAAAACCAGATAAAACTCCAGCATATGCAATTTTTTTACATATATATGGAAAGTACAATGAAGTAACCTTCAGTTCCAGACCAAGATGGAAAACACGCACTTCTCCCCATCGCTCCCACTAAGAACAGCTAAAAACCCTGGCCATTATATTAAAAAATATAAGAGAACTGTGTAAGGCTTGGAAAGCAAAGGCAGACCTGCAAGGATCTAGGGACTAAAGGAACAACACAGCAGTAAGCTCTCTGAGGGTTTTTTTTTTGCCTCATAAATCCCAGAAGGAAGAAAGAGCATTAAAAAGAGCAAAAACATGGGCAAATATAATAGACTTAACCTCTATTCTTGAGTTTTCTACACTATGTTTCACAAGTGAAGCAAAAAATGTAACTGTCTATTGCGGTTTTAAATATATGTAGAGGAGATATTTTAAGACCATCATATTATAAATGAGAGGAGGGCAGAGGAACTTTAGAGGTAAAGTTTCTATACTTCATATTGGTAAAACTTCAATAACAGTAGATTTTAACAAGTTACATATATTTTTAATGCAATACTTCAAGTGTGAAAGTGAAAGTCGCTCAGTCGTGTCCGACTGTTTGCAAGCCCATGGACTATACAGTCCATGGAATTCTCCAGACCAGAATACTGGAGTAGGTAGCCTTTCCCTTCTTCAGGGGATCTTCCCAACCCAGGGATTGAACCCAGGTCTCCCACATTGTGGGCGGATTCTTTACCAGGTGAGCCACAAGGGAAGCCCAAGAATATTGGAGTGAGTAGCCTATCTCTTCTCCAGTGGCGCTTCCCAACAAAGGAATCAAACTGGGGTCTCCTGCATTGCAGGCAGATTCCAACTGAGCTATCAAGGAAGCCTTAAAGCTACTACTAAAGTATCTATACAAGGAGATACACTCAATAATATTTAGCAATGTAATAACTGGAGAATTAAAGAGAGTTTTAGAGTCACTAAGAACAATTTTTGCCCATTTCCTCCCCAACTTTCTAGCTATGTGACTGTGGCCAAAATTTAACCTCTTCATAAACTAGTTAATAACATTCATTCTGGACCAATTAAAATATAATAATTAGAATTATAGCTATTATTATTATATTTTGGTTGAGTGAGACTATTAACTCTATTTGCTTTTGTTAGTTTAAATGAATATTTAAAGTAGTCTTGAACTAAGATATGTATGTAAGTGCTAGTCATGGTGGCTGGCACGTAGTATGGGTTTAATAAATAAAAGCTACAACTAATTATTAGGTCAATAACTAAAGGAGTTATCAGCCTTTCCTTAATTCCATTGACTTTGCACCATAAAATTTTAACGCCTCCTTGACATCAGTCTTGGCAATGATTTTTTAAATTTGACACCAAATGAAAAAACGGCAATGAAAGCAAAAGTAATCAAGTGAGACTCAGTTCAGTTCAGTTCAGTTGCTCAGTCGTGTCCAACTCTTTGCTACCCCCATGAATCACAGCACGCCAGGCCTCCCTGTCCATCACCAACTCCTGGAGTTCACTCAAACTCATGTCCATCGAGTTGGTGATGCCATCCAGCCATCTCATCCTCTGTCGTCCCCTTCTCCTCCTGCCCCCAATCCCTCCCAGCATCAGAGTCTTTTCCAACAAGTCAACTCTTTACATGAGGTGGCCAAAGTACTGGAGTTTCAACTTCAGCATCAGTCCTTCCAATGAATATTTAGTACTCATTTCCTTTAGGATGGACTCGTTGGATCTCCTTGCAGTCCAAGGGACTCTCAAGAGTCTTCTCCAACACCACAGTTCAAAAGCATCAATTCTTCAGTGCTCAGCTTTCTTCACAGTCCAACTCTCACATCCATACATGACCACAGGAAAAACCATAGCCTTGACAGATGGACCTTTGTTGGCAAAGTAATGTCTCTGCTTTTCAATATACTATCTAGGTTGGTCATAACTTTCCTTCCAAGGAGTAAGCGTCTTTTAATTTCATGGCTGCAGTCACCATCTGCAGTGATTTTGGAGCCCAGAAAAATAAAGTCTGACACTGTTTCCACTGTTTCCCCATCTATTTCCCATGAAGTGATGGGACCGGACGCCATGATCTTCGTTTTCTGAATGTTGAGCTTGAAGCCAACTTTTTCACTCTCCTCTTTCACTTTCATCAAGAGCCTTAAGGGTGGTGTCATCTGCATATCTGAGGTTATTGATATTTCTCCCGGCAATCTTGATTCCAGCTTGTGCTTCTTCCAGCCCAGTGTTTCTCATGATGTACTCTGCATAGAAGTTAAATAAGCAGGGTGACAATATACAGCCTTGACATATTCCTTTTCCCATTTGGAACCAGTCTGTTGTTCCATGTCCAGTTCTAACTGTTGCTTACTACACTGAACTAAAAAGCTTCTGCATAGCAAAGGAAACCATCAACAAAATAAAAAGGCAACCTATAAAATATTTGGAAGCTGTATACACATAAGGGATTAACATCCAAAATATATTAAGAACTCATACAACTCAATAGAAAAAATAAACAATCCATTTTAAAAACAGACACAGGATCTAAATAGACATTTCTCCAAAGACAATATACAAATGGCCAACAGATAAAGGAAGAGGTTCTCAACACCACTAATCAGCAAATGCAAATCAAAACCACAACATATCACCTCACATGTTTTTACCAAAAAGACAAGAAATAACAAGTGCTTGTGAGGATGTTGAGAAAAAGGAACCCTTGTGTACTGTTAGTAGGAGTATAAATTGGTGCAGCCACTATGGAAAATAGTATAGCAGTTCCTGAAAAAATATACACACATTCATACATATATATATACACACACACAACGGAATCATATACAATCAATAAAAAAGGAAGAAAATCTTGCTATCTGCAGCAATTTGGATGAATTGAGGGCATTATGCAAAGTAAACTAAGGCAGACAAAGACAAATACTGCATTATCTCACTTACATGCAGAATCTTAAAAAAAAAAACAACTCATAGATATAGAGAATAGATTGATGGTTGCTAAAGGCTGCAAATGTGGGAAGTAGGCAAGTTGAATGAAAATGGTCAAACAAATACAAACTTCCAGTTATAAGATAAAAAATCCAAGGGGAAGAAAAAATCTTATAACAATAAAATGTTCTTGAGTTTTTAAAAAGTGAAGATAAAGTATTTTAACATTTTATATGTCTGTAGTGCTATATAATTATTTCAATTTATTAAAAAAAAAAACCCTCTAATTATGATTTGCCATCCCTTTACAGATGAGGAACTGTAGCTCACAGCTATTAAGTAATTTGCTTAAAGCATTTACAAAGCTAGTATAAGCAAAGGTCAGAGTTGAGGTCTTTTATGCCCTTATCACAATAGTATGCTCCCAATCAATCACAGAAACATATTCAAGGTCACATAATTAGTAACTAGAAGACACAGGATTCAAAATCGAGTAAGTTAAGCTCTTGTGCCTAAGACTGTATTATGCTGTTGATACAAATTATAATATAAACAGACAAATGTTCGAGCTCATTAATAAAGATATAGTAAAACATATCATATTAGACACATTAGGTTAGACCAAATTAGCAAACATTTACATTAAAGACAGTAAAGTCTTTCTAGGTCTGTAATTCCACACTATCCAATAAAACCAAGTCATAAATTAGGCAACATTATTAGAGAGATTATCACATATTCAGCTCAGGCATCTAAACCTTTGTCTAGCCAAAGCTATTAAATTAAATGTCAAACAATTATTTTGGTGTCACACAAACCATTTAAATGTGAGGGCCCAAGTATTAATACACAAACAATTTTTTAGAATAATCTTTATGTAAAAGTGAATAAATCTTAAACATTTGCTGTGTAGGCTCCAAAATAATCTTTTCTCAACCTATTTTTGAGAAAATGGTTAATCCAATGTTTTCTAACGTTTTTTCATATTTGCCAATCCAAAATTTTTAGAGACACGTGAAATATCATTAATTAGAATAACTTTCCCAGAAAAAAATCTACTGCTGTAAATACTTAATTTAACAATGGCATAACAACCTAGCAATATAAAAGACTATTAATGCTGTAAACACAAAAATTATCTATGCTCCCCCATCAGTTTTACCAGCTCTTCTAACCACGCCCTATAGCCAACAAAATTTAATAAGTAGTTTACAAATGTCACTGTTTGAAATGTTTTCCCAAAAAGTTTATTTCCCAATAATATAATAAAATTTCACCAGTATAATAGAAGTGATCCACAATCTTCTCAGTCCTTTAATCATTTACGCTATTGCCCTTCAATCTCCTTTATGTTTAAGTCCTTATACACCCCCACTCTATACACCAGTGACTAAATCTCAATAGAGCTCTAATATTTATTCCTTCCCCTCAGTGTAATAATATATTCTGCACAATACAGAATACCCAAACACAGAAGTAACTTAAACAACACTGAGATTTATTTTTCTTTTGTAAAAGTTGTCTAGAGACAGGTGATGTAGACATGGCAGTTGCAAGTATCCTTAGGGACCGAAGTTTCTAACTTCTCTACCATTCTAGGTCCCTGGCTTCCATCATCAAGATCACCTCATGGCCCAAAATGTATGCTAAAGCTCCAGTTATCATGTCTTCAATACAAGTCAAAAAGAAGAAGAGAAACTGAATGGCAAAATGGGGTCTCTTACAGTTGAGTCAGTGCCTTTTCTAAGCACACACATAATACTTCTGTTTTTATCTCTTTTGCCAGAACTTAGTCACATAGCTGGGAAATAGTCTTTTATTCCAGGCATCAATGTGCCTAGCTAAAAACAAAAAGTCAGGATTCTACTACACAGAAGAAGGGTAAATTTTAGAATTGACTAGAATATGAGATTTAATGATTGAGTAGAATATGAGGATCCTGCACCATGACTCACTTTCTGTTTTTCAAAATTTCTAATAACCCTTCATATTGGGAAAACTTTGATGTCGTATCTTTAGTGGCTGATGTAAAAGCTTTTCCCAATAAATGCATTTACTTTCTTGGCCAGCTGTGGAGTGTGGCCAGTCCCAAACTGTATCACAATAGGTACACCAAGACTGCAATTGTGAAATCTCTGTTGTTGCTGTTCAGTGCCTCAGTCGTGTCTGACTCTTTGTGACCCCATGGACCACAGCATATCAGGCTTCCCTATCCTTCACCACCTCCCAGAGCTTGCTCCAACTCATGTCCATTAGGCGATGCCATCCATCTCATCCTCTGTCGTACCCTTCTCCTCCTGCCATCAATCCTTCCCACCATAGGCGTCTTTTCCAATGAGTCAGTTCTTCGCATCAGGTGGCCAAAGTACTGGAGTTTCAGCTTCAGCATCAGTCCTTCCAATGAATATTCAGGACTGATTTCCTTTAGGATTGACTGGTTTGATCTCCATGTTGTCCATGGCACTCTCAAAAGTCTTCTCTAACACCATAGTTCAAAAGCATCAATTCTTTAGTGCTCAGCCTTCTTTATGGTCCAACTCTCACATCCATGCCTGACTACTGGTAAAACCATACCTTTGACAAGATGGACCTTTGTTGGCAAAGTAATGTCTCTGCTTTTTAATACACTGTCTAGGTTAAGGTACATCTAGTCAAAGCCAAAGTTTTTCCAGTAGTCATGTATGGATGTGAGAGTTGGATCATAAAGAAAGCTGAGTGCCAAAGACTTGATGCTTTTGAACTGTGGTGCTGGAGAAGACTCTTGAAAGTCCCTTGGACTGCAAGGAGATCAAACCAGTCAATCCTAAAAGAAATCAGTCGTGAATATTCATTGGAAAGACTTTTGCTGAAGCTGAAGCTCCAATACTTTGGCTACCTGATGTGAAGAACTGACTTATTGGAAAAGACCCTGACAGTGGGAAAGACTGAAGGCAGGAGGAGAATGGGACAACAGAGGATGAGATGGTTGGATGGCATCACCAATTCAATGTACATGAATTTGAGCAAGCTCTAGGAATTGGTTGGTGATGGACAGGGAGGCCTGGCGTGCTGTAGTCCATGGAGTCACAAAGAGTCAGACAAGATTGAGTGACTGAACTGAACTGAGGCTTGTCATAGCTTTCCTTCCAAGAAGCAAGTGTCTTTTAATTTCATGGCTGCAGTCACCATCTGCAGTGATTTTGGAGCCCACGAAAATAAAGTCTGTCATTGTTTCCATTTTTTCCCCATCTATTTGCCATGAAGTGATGGGACCGGATGCCATGATCTTAATTTTTTGAATGTTGAGTTTTAAGCCAGCTTTTTCACTCTCCTCTTTCACCTTCATTAAGAGGCTCTTTAGTTCCTCTTTGCTTTCTGGTATAAAGGTGTTGTCATCTGCATATCTGAGGTAATTGATATTTCTTTCGGTAATCTTGATTCCAGCTTGTGATTCATCCAGCCCAGCACTGGATGGGATTTTTTCATGTGCCCCATCTGTACACCAGTTGGGATAGAAAAGTTGATTTGTTCTGTACAAGTGACCTAACAGAATGCTGGAACTCATTGTTGTCCTAACCAATTAGCAATGGAGTTTCAATGTGGTCTCTTTAATTACAAATCCTGGATCTATGCTTACTCCACAGATATATCTGCTGCATCATAATATTAATTTCCTTATGTGTGTGCGTGCTAAATCACTTCAGTCATGTCTGTCTCTGTGCAACCCTATGGACCAGAGCTGGCCAGGCTCCTCTGTCTAAGGGATTCTCCAGGGAAGAATACTGGAGTGGGTTGCCATGCCCTCCTCCAGGGGATCTTCCTAACCCAGGATTCGAACCTGGGTCTCATGCCTCCTACACTGGCAGCTGGGTTCTTTAGCACTAGCGCCACCCAGGAAGCCCCAATCTCCTTACAGTACCATCATTTACTGAACATTACTAAGTACCAGTGTGAAGTGCTTTATTTAACCATTCAGGCCTCATGACAGCCTTCCTATGTTATTTCTGTCCTCATTTTTATATAGATAATACGAGTATTCATGTACTGAGTGCTTATTACATTCCAGATAGGTTTAAAAAACTCAAAGTGTTTACAGATAAGTACTATTCTTATCTCTAATTTACAGATACGAAAGAGGAGGCAGAAAGTTAGAAACATGTCTGAAGTCACCCAGCTTATTAGCAGCACGACCAGGATTCAAATCCCCACAAACTATCTCCAGAGTTCACACATTTAAACTAGTAAACTATACTAATATCAAATGCATCAGCAGAAGTTAAGTAATTCACCTAAGGTCACAAAACCAGGAGGAGCAGAGATTCATAGTCAGATCTATTTCACTACAGAGTCCCTGTTCTCTACTCCAAATGAATCAAAACAATATGGCTTGGCTGACCAAAACCATTATTGTCGAGGGGTTATTACACTTTAGTAGCAAAGTGACAAGGGAACATGCAACCAAAATAACAAACCGAATCCATGAATTTCAGTGGTAAGTCATCTCAGGGAAAGAAATGCAGTGCATCCACGTGGCCTAGGTCACTCTATGGTAAGACCCATCACTTTTAGTAATAACAGACCAAAACTTAAAGCCACTTTGGCAGATGGATCTAGTGACTGTCACATGCCAGTTTAAATTTTCTCACAAGTAAATAGCCATTAGTGTCTAAAAGATTCTGAATAATTAGATATCTGCATTTTGTATCTGCTATCAAAAAAAGTAAAGAGTAAACAGTCTATTGCTATACCAAACTCAATGGCTGTATCTAAAAACAGTCATTTTAAAGGTATTAGAAATCAGTTTTTAAGAAATAACAAAAGTAGCAAAAATTTGGACATTTTGCTACCATCTGTTAGAATTAGTGCCTTTATAGTTCTCTCATCTATAATTATAATCCTAACCCTCATCCCTTGAGAGACATGTAAATTAGGGCTATAAATTTCTTTAGGATTTTTCTAAAAGATTTACTTATATGTAATTCTGATGCTAGAGACAAAAATACCTTCCTTAAGCCTCAGCATATGACATTCAAATCACAATGCTACTACTGACTCATTTTCAAACATTCCCCTAAGAATTTCAAGTCTCTCTTCTAAGGACACAATAGACACAAAATGACTACTAGATAGGGCACATTGTATCTAGTATAGTAACTGAAACGTTAATGATAAAGAAGGAAGTTCATGCTGCCAACTGAATCAACCATAACCGTGACAGTTGTTAACTCTTTCATGAACACCTCAGATCCTTAAACCAAACAAAAACAACAACAAAATTTGTATTGTTCTTCACCACATACAACCTTTACTTTCTTAATTCCAAACTTAATGAGACATTCTCAATTAACTTCTACTACGACTTACCAATGCTTTTAAACTAAATGAAAGAATTTCAAAGAAATAATTAGTACTTAGTTTATACTTTTTCACTGTATCTCAATAGATGGAATATAAAACAGATTTTTTATTAGCAAAAGTTTCTATATTAAGTAAGAGTTACGTTAAGGTTACTGCTTTTTTGTTCTTTTAGCTATATTGAATCATGTTTAAAAGAAAAGAAGTACCATAAAACAGCAGTGCTCTTCAGTGAGGCAAAGCAGTACCAAAAAGTATCAGCTATTATAAATCATTAGGGTTACACCAACTTTAATTTAATGCATCAGTTGACTGGTAACTATTATTAGAAGACAAGCAGCCAAAGCAGATTTTATTTACAGCTATATGTAGAAGAAATGTTGTTACTAAGATAAATTTAATTTAGGCAGCACTTTTAAAAATGAATTTTTACACATAATAGTATTTGAAAACAATTTGAGCAGGATATATCACTCACTAAGAATATCATTCTCCAAGTTAAAAGTGTTAAGAAATCTCTACTTTCACCCATGAGGGAGTAATAGAATCCAGAATTAACTTCCATATGTAAGCAACTGGGGCCTCCCTGGTGGCTCAGATGGTAAAGAATCTGCCTGCAACGCAGGAGACTTGGGTTCAATCCCTGGGTCAGGAAGATCCCCTGGAGAAGGGAATGGCAACCCACTCCACTATTCTTGCCTGGAGAATCCCATGGACAGAGAAGACTGACTGGCTACAGTCCTGAAATGAGAGCAACACAAAGGCCCATTTAAGAAGGGGGAAAAAGATCTACTTAAATTTTACCTGAATACCAATTTTGCATATGCATAAAATGAGATGGTTGAACAAAAACAACTTCTGGGCAAGAAAAACTACCAGGTAACAAAAGGGGGGTAATTCCCAAGGCTTACACAGGGCCAGGAATCATCCAAGTTCTCACAAGCAAGATAAAAAAGTCCTCACGGAATCCTTGGGACATTCAGTAAAGACCCAAGAAGAGAGGTCCACCTTAGTAATGAGGCTAAGAAAGATAAGAGTAAAGATAACTCCATACCTGCCCTCCACCCCCCTCCAAAAAAAAAACCCTTAAAACATTAACACACACAGAAAGGGAAGAAGGAAAGAATTTTGATGCTGGTAAGTATATCTTAGAAAAATTCAGTCAGAACTCACCCACATATGTAGTTCCATCTGTACTATATGCTACTTTGTCCTGTGTGCCACTCAGAGGAGCAGCTACCACTGCCACCACAAGAAACGAATCTGAGATGCTGGGAGGCACTGCCATGCCCAAGAATAAGGTAAAAGAGGTTAAACAGATGCAAGGGTAAGAAAGACAATGAATAAAAAATGTTGGTGTATGAAGAATATGAATGAAGAAGAGTATACTCAGGAAATCAAAATGTTGGGAAATGAATGAGTAGAAGCAATGTGTTTTGATGTATAAAGAGGCTATGCTGTACAAAGGAAAGTTGAGAAAAATGGTTTAAATAAATACCTCAGATATTTTATTGGTTGGTCTGCCAGACTAATAGGTTAACAAAGCTGATGTAATTTTAAAATACAATGCAGATAAAGCTATAACTCTGAAGGCACATAGCAAGCTTCCAGTCAGTTCAGTCAGTTCAGTCGCTCAGTCGTGTCCAACTCTTTGTGACCCCATGAATTGCAGCACGCCAGGCCTCCCTGTCCATCACCAACTCCCAGAGTTCACTCAAATTCATGTCCATTGAGTTGGTGATGCCATCCAGCCATCTCATCCTGTCGTCCCCTTCTCCTCCTGCCCCCAATCCCTCCCAGCATCAGAGTCTTTTCCAATGGGTCAACTCTTCGCATGAGGTGGCCAAAGTACTAGAGTTTCAGCTTCAGCATCAGTCCTTCCAAAGAACACCCGGGGCTGA
>NW_011494811.1:5960963-5961063 GCF_000754665.1 Bison bison bison
TTCAATGTATGTCATTAATTTTTTTTTTTTTTTTTTTTACAGGACAGTGGCTGTCTTTTATATCCAATCATCTTGCTGAATTCTCTTATTTATTTTTGGT
>NW_011494811.1:5961163-6001228 GCF_000754665.1 Bison bison bison
ATGTCCAGTTCTAACTGTTGCTTCCTGACCTGCATATAGGTTTCTCAAGAGGCAGGTCAGGTGGTCTGGTATTCCCATCTCTTTCAGAATTTTCCAGTTTATTGTGATCCACACAGTCAAAGGCTTTGGCATAGTCAATAAAGCAGAAATAGATGTTTTTCTGGAACTCTCTTGCTTTTTCCATGATCCAGTGGATGTTGGCCATTTGATCTCCATGCTAAAATCAATGAAACTGATATATTTGATGATACTGGATATGATGATAAAGACCATGACGATATTTAAATTGAACTCACTGCTTTACATTCCAAGTTTCCTTTTCCTTCAGAAAGTTGATGAGACTTCTGTGTGGCTTAGCAATTTTATCTTAGCATCCCTTTCCTAAATGAATACAAGAACTCCTAATGCTCAAAAACTCTTATAAGCGGTTCTTTGGTCTTCCTGATTGTTCCCTCATTAGTTAGATAAAACTCTGACACATGTTAACGAATAACTTTTATGAAGTACGCTTTTATGGAACCCAAGAATGTCTGATTCCAAAGTTTCTACTATCTCTCAAGACATTTTACATAAATGTAAATAATCTCAAAAGAACCATTCCATACATCCTATTCTATAGCCTACTTTGCTTAATTTGACATTAGGTAAAGAACATCTTTTATGTTAGCCAACATACTTCAATGTATGTCATTAATTTTTTTTTTTTTTTTTTACAGGACAGTGGCTGTCTTTTATATCCAATCATCTTGCTGAATTCTCTTATTTATTCTAGTAGCTTTTTCAGTGAATTTTCTTGGTTTTCAAGATGGACAAAGACCCTCTTTAAATCAGCATAATTTGTCTCCTTTACAATGGCAGTAACACTCTATAGCCACAAGGGTCATTTGGTGCATAAATATAAGAAAGTTTCTGATTATCTTACTTCAGTTCCTTCACAAGGAAAAAAATGGAAATAATGCTAATATATAAAATAACTATCTTGTTAAGGTGCTATGAGTTTTCGGTAAAATAAGATATTTACTCCAATTTCAGAGTCCTTAAGAAGTGGTAATCTTTTTGCTAAGTGCTTGCTTCACGTCTTACTGCAGTGGCTAAAACTTTCAGATCAATGTTGAATAATGGTATTGGGTTTCATTCACTATCAAATTTCTGATTTTTTTTTTTTTCAATGCCATTCTCCCAAATCGTCCCACCCTCTCCCTCTCCCACAGAGTCCATAAGACTGTTCTATACATCAGTGTCTCTTTTGCTGTCTCGTATACAGGGTTATCGTTACCATCTTTCTAAATTCCATATATATGCGTTAGTATACTGTATTGGTGTTTTTCCTTCTGGCTTACTTCACTCTGTATAATAGGCTCCAGTTTCATCCACCTCATTAGAACTGATTCAAATGTATTCTTTTTAATGGCTGAGTAATACTCCATTGTGTATATGTACCATAGCTTTCTTATCCATTCATCTGCTGATGGACATCTAGGTTGCTTCCAATGTATGTCATTATTTTTAAGGGCTCCAATGTATTACATTCTATGTATTACCATAACTAAGTCATTTTGCCCAGTAATAAGTATTTTTTTTTCTATTTTTTAAATGAAGTATCTCAAATACAATGAACAGGACAGTTCATACTTTTTCACTAAAATGTCCTTTACCCCCAAATTCTTCTCCACAATATATTTATTTATTGAAGTTTATTTATTCAACTTTATTTATTCAAGTTATTTATTCAAGACATTCATTTATTCAAGTTATTTTTAAGAGCCTTGTTATGTTCTACTCACTCTTACCAGCAATCGAAGTTCCAGGAGTGGTACTGATCCTATTTTATTCATTGCTTTATTTCCAGTGTTTAGTGGCATGTCTGGTACATAGTAGACTTTCATATATGTGCTGAATGAATGGATGATCATCCTTGTTCATTCATCCTTCCTCACTTCTACAATTATCTTCTTTTTTCTAAGTTTTAACTTTGAAATTAGCTTTTTCCTTTTTTTTCACCCTACAGAGTAATGAGTCTATAAATGTCTTTACCACTCAGAATTCAGGCTCAGTACTGAGTCAAGAAAATAAATATGGAGAAAGAAGTAGTATTACAGTATTGCCTCTTGGAAACTCTGCTCAGCTGTGTTTAAATTTTTCAAAATTCCTTTTCTGAACTTCAAAACATCATCCAAAGGAAATGTGAATCTAACAGCTGGTTGTATGTCTTCCTTTGGTCTTTCTAACATTTCAGTTAGAAATGTTAGAAAATAGGAAAAAGAGAGTGGTATCTAAAAGGTTCAGTTGGCACAGCCAGAAAAACCTTAAAAATACAACTAAACTCAAAAATTATGACTGAATTAACAAAGGATTAATTTTGTTTTTCCAGAAAAAAATAGCTTGAGAGAGGGAGAATATCAATGAAACACCAAAGCACACCAAAATGTTTTTATTCCAATCAAATTTTTGCCTTTTAAATCATTATGAAATAGATTTGTCGAGAAACCTCTAGACTTGCTTATTCTGTTTTCTTTCACCTGGAAATCCAGATACTACAGGGATAAAATTAGAATCATTTAAGCCTGGAAAGAAACTTGAAACACATACAGAGTTCATCATTTCACCTTTTACTCACCTACACGTCGGTTTACATGCATAAAAAACATATCCACAACAAAAAATTATACAACTCAAGGTGGAGGTGGAGATAGGAGATTAAGTGAGAGTTAAGGTAGGAGTTTGGATAAAAGAATATAAGCCATTCTAAGGATGTTGTTATTGGAGAAGACTGTTTTGCAGAGTGTAATGATTGATAACTTCAAAATTTATGCTTGAATGTTAAATACGTATACTTGAATGGAATATGTTTGTTGATTATGGTCATGTATTTTGCCTCTTAACTGATTAGGATGACATGCAAAAATCTTAGCATGAGAAGATGCTGGTTTGGATCAGACTGTGAACATCTCTTCAGCTTCAAAAAGAATAATGCTACCAGGTTGTTCTGTTTTTATATATACATCCTATCATTCTTATTAGACTGCAAGTTCTTCAAAAACAGTAACATGGTTTTATTACTCTTTATGTCCCTAATCTCCAATTCACAGTAAGTATTCAATAAATATTCTCTTTATATCCCTTAGAACAGTAGTCCTCAACCATTTTAGCACTAGGAACCAGTTTGTAGAAAACAGTTTTTCCGCAAATGTGGGTGGGGGTGGTTTCAAGATGATTCAAGTGCATTACATTTGTTGTGCACTTATTTCTATTATCATCGCTACATTGTGATATATGAGAATCTGTAAGAATCTAATGCTACTGCTGATCTGACAGGAAGCAAAGCTCAGGTGGTAATGTGAACAATGGGGAGTACTTCACTTCTTTGCACATCTCACCTCCTGCTGTGTGGCCCAGTTCCTAACTGGCCAGGGACCCTCTGCGGCCTGTGGCCCGGGAGCTGGAATACATGATGGGTATTCAGTAAACAACCACTGACATCAGTGAAAACACAGATATTTATGCAGTCCATTCAAATAGAATTTTATTACCTCAAATATCTTTAAATGTTAAAATATATATTAAAAATACATATAACCACCATTGAACAAATATTTGCACATCAGTGTTCACAGCAGCATTATTCACAACTGCCAAAAGGTAGAAACAACCCAAACATTCATTGACAGATAAATGGATATACAAAATGTGGCATATGCATAAAGAAATATTAGTCTTAAAAAGACTGAAATTCTGATACATGGGACAACATGGATGAACCCTGAAGACACTATGCTAAGTAAAAGAAGTCAATTACAAAAGGAAAAATACTGTATAATTCAACTCACATAAGAAAATGAGAGTAGCCAAATTCAGAGGCAGAATAGTGGTTAAAGGGCCTGGGTATTAGGGAGAATGTGAATTCTTTATTTTTTTGCTTTTCACTATTTTGATATTTTTTACTAAGATTTAGTTGTACAATATTATGTAAGTTTCAGGTGTGTAACATAGTGTTACATTTTTTAAAGGTTATAAAATTCATTTACAGTTATTATAAAATATCAGTTATATTTCCTGTGCTATTCAATATATCCTTATAGCTTATTTATTTTGTACATAGTAGGTTGTAACTCTTAATCCCCTAGACCCTATATTGTTCCTCCCCCCACTCCATCCTTCTCCCACCAGTAACTACTAGTTTGTTCTCTTTATCTGTGAATCTGTTTCTTTGTGTTATATTCACTAATTTGTTTTATTTTTTAGATTCCAAATATAAGTGATAAAATTCAGTATTTGTCTTTCTCTGTCTGATTTATTTCACTTACCATAATATCCTCCAACTCCATCCATGTTCTTGCAAATGGCAGAATTTCATTTGGTAATTGTAAATAATGCTGCTAAGAACATTGCCATGCACGTATTGTTTTCACATTAGTGTTTTCGATTTTTCAGATATATTACTCACGAGTGGAATTTCTGAGTCATATAATAGTTCTATTTCTAGTTTTTTGAGAAACTACTGTACTTTTTTCTACAATGGCTGCACCAATTTACACTCTCATCAACAATGTACAAGGGTACCCTTTTCTCCACATCCTTGCCAATTATTTATTTCTGTTCTTTTTGATGATTGCCATTCTGACAGGCTTGAGGTAACATATCATTGAAGCTTTGATTTACCTTTCTCTAATAATTAACAATACTGGGCATTTTTTCATGTATTATCTGTTCAGATCATCTGCCCATTTTTTAACATGGCTTTTTGTTTTTCTGATGTTGAGTTTATGGGCTCTTTAAATATTTTGGAGATCAACTCCATGTGACAGGGGCTTGAAGTCAGGAACAATGGGGAGTTAATGTTTAATGTGCAGTTTTATTCAGAATGATGATAAAGTTCTGGAGATGGACACTGGTGATGGCTGCACAACAATGTGAACATACTTAACACTACTGAATTATACACTTTAAATGGTTAAATGGTGAATTTTGTCATATATATTTTATCACAATAAAAGAGAAAAGTATATGAACCATATTACTTTATAAATGACTTGTCCAAATAATATCTTATAAATGTACAATCACAGAAATCTATTTGTTCTTAACATTAAATTATTACCAGAAAAGTAGTTAAATTACCCAGTAGTATACAAAAGTATTTGGCTTCTTAAAAAACAAACACAGTGCTGGGACTTCCCTGGTGGTGCAGTGGCTAAGACTCCAAGCTCCCAATGCACTGGGGCTGGAGTTTGATTCCTGCTCAAGGAACTAGGTCCCACATGCTACAGTAAGAGATGGCATGCTGCAACTGAAGACCTCACATGCCACAACTAGATTTCTCATGTCACAACTAAAATATCGTGTATGCTGCAACTAAGACCCAGTGCAGCTGAATACATAAATATTTTTTAAATACCAAAAAACAAAAGAAACTTTGAACAAATTAATGTTATTTTGATCCCAGCCATACCCATAATGCATTTAACCTAACTCTGCAAATCATTTGCTTTACAACAATACTAACAGTTGCTATAATCAACATACCCCCATGTCCTTAACATTCACACATAAATTCACATCCACTTTGTCAGCAGAAACTTGTCTGCACTCAATGCATTCACAATTTAGTTTTTATTATATTTTCTTCTATTCTTTTTCCTGCAGGTAAAGACTGCATGCAGAGACTATTCTCTACTTTGTAGGATATTTTCAAAGTTGTTAATAAGCATTTAATAAGGAGTTACACGGGCTTCCCTGGTGGTTCAGATGGTAAAGAGTGTGCCTGCAGTACGGGAGACCAAGGTTCGATCCCTGGGTCGGGAAGATCCCCTGGAGAAGGAAATGGCAACCCACTCCAGTATTCTTTCCTGGAAAATCCCATGGATGGAGGAGCCTTGCAGGCTATAGCCCATGGGGTTGCAAAGAGTCAGACACAACTGAGCAACTTCACTTTAAGGAGCTACATATTGTCAAATATAATGATAAACTGGGAATTCTTAACAGTAATTAACACTCTATATGCTACATCATTTCCTAAACTTTGGGAAACATGTAAGAAAATAAGTTAAATTTTACATTCATTTGATTATATGCAAAAGCTGACACAACTGCTACAGAATATGAAAGCAATAATATTTTACTGCTAATTTTTATAAAAGTGATTCATATTCAAATAAATCTAACTGAAATTCATGGATTTATAACATCATTAAAAATACCAACTTCCCAGTTCATCACTTTGCAACCCTTCAATACAATATACCATACAGACATCAATTTCTATTCTGTGATTATGTCACAGAATTTATATTGATTTAACACACAGCTGAATTCACCAATAATATTGACCTAATTCAAACTCATTTAACAGGATTCATTTATGAGTCTTAATTTACCAATTAAAGTTTAATATTAAATTTTAATAAGAGTTTATTAGTTCTTTCTTTGGTAATTAACAAGCCAGAAAATTTTCAGTACTTAATAATTTTCCAATCTGTGTAGTTGCTAAGATGTGTCTGACTCTCTACAACCCCATGAACTCCCCTGTCCATGGGATTCTCCAGGCAAGAATACTGGAGTGGGTTGCCATTTCCTCCTCCAGGGGCTCAAATGCACATCTCCTACATTGGCAGGCAAATTCTTTATCAGTGAGCCAACAGTGAAGCTCCTAAACCTGAGTTTGTTTCTGTTTTGCATGTGTATTCATTTGTATTGTTTTTAAATTGCACATAAAAGATATCATACAGTATCATTTCTAGTATCTGCCCACAAAACCATTACTGTATGCTGAAGTCTCGTTTCAAAATAATGTCACCTAAGACAAAAAGAACAAAGACAAAGAAAGAGGTACATTCAAGTGTTTGGACTCCCTAACTTGGTGCCCTACGTATATCCTTTCTAGAAGCAGCTATTTCAAGTGAAAATAAATCCTTCGATCCATTATTTCCCCACTTTCCCAATGAATTATATTAAGCAAAAATTAAGTAAGCTAGTATAGAGTCCTCCCATTAAAAAACAAAACTAGAGATTTACTTTTCCTTATTATGTTCCTCCTATTATATATTCCTTAAAAAAAAAATGTGAATTTGGTGCCCAAAAGATCTACTCAGTAAAACTCACATATTTATATAAGATTTTAGCAGTTTAACATCAGATTTAGATTCAACGAAAATCTCCTAGATGATACAACGAAATGAATTACAACCACAATTTTATAATATGGATATTAATGATCTTATACCAAAGGAAAATAAGGCTCGGAGAGACAAAATAATTTGATCTTATAAAGATCTCACGACAAGTAACTAGTGAATTCAAGGACTGAAGTCCAGATATTACTACTGATGCTGAAAGGAACCAGGAGAAGTAACCCTGGTGCATGCCCAATATGAGCCAGGCACTGTACACACATTTTCTCAATTAATGCTTACCAGTGTTTTGTAAGGCAGGCACTATTTCCATTTTGAAGATGAGGAAACAAAGTAAGAAGTGATTTGACTTAATTAAGGTTTGTACAGCTTGTCTTCATACCACTACTCGTGATCCAAAGGGGAAAAGTTCATTTGATGTGTTTTATTTTTGGTTTTGTTTTTAATTCTACAGGGATGGGAACAATTTCACTGAATCCATTTTAACAGATATCTATATCCTTTAGAGAATCCTATGTTATTAATCCCTTTGGTTTTACCATCATAAGTCTACCCGGCAGATACATGATAATAATAAATATTCTCTTCCTTTTACAAATTCTCCCCTGGCCTTTATCTGCTTCTGCTCTTCCCGCCATATCACTCAAAAGAATATGGGTATCTAGAGGTCTATTATTCAGGAGCGAAAGTCAATAATTATCAAATACTGGCCAGGTCATGAGGGATTCAGTTTTCAAATTTCGCTATATGGAACCAAGGAGTTGCAGGAGGTATTCCTTCATAATATCAATAAATGAAAAAGTGCCAGATAGGTTTCATCTGGAAAAGTAACCCCCACAACTCTTTCAATCATTATACCAAATTTGAGGCAAGAAAAATGTTTCAGTATTTTAAAAGATCAAAAATTTAAAATTCATACTCTAAAATATGTAAGAAGTAGAGGGGAGGCAGGTGACAGCTTGTTGTATTTTTCAAAACAAGTTCCTCGTCTTTCTTCTTTCTGACCATGTATGGATGCAAATCCTAGTTAAAAAAAATAAATCAAAAACTAAAAAGAACTCTGAATTTTCTCAGAGTTCTTTAATTCTATTTTTATTCTTGAGAAAAATATGTAGTCCTTGTTGTTGCTGGATGATGTGTCAATCATATCCAGTTGATTAATATTGCTGTTGAGTTCAAATATGTCCTTACTGATTTTCTTCTATATCTGTCCATTTCTGGCAGAAGTGCTGAAGTATCACCTCCTATAATAGTGGACTGATCAATTTGTTTTTGCAATTCTGTTGGCTGCTGCATCACATATTTTGATGACCTGTTGTTAGGTGCACACATGCGAAGAGTTGACTCATTGGAAAAGACTCTGATGCTGGGAGGGATTGGGGGCAAGAGGAGAAGGGGACGACAGAGGATGAGATGGCTGGATGGTATCACCGACTCGATGGACTTGAGTCTCAGTGAACTCCGGGAGTTGGTGATGGACAGGGAAGCCTGGCGTGCTGCGATTCATGGGGTCGCAAAGAGTCGGACACGACTGAGCGACTGATCTGATCCGATATCTTCTTGAAGAACTGACTCTTTTATTATTATATAATGCTCCTATTGGGACTTTCCTGGTGGTTCAGATGGTAAAGAATCTGCCTGCAATGTGGGAGACCTGGGTTCAATCCCTGGGTCTGGAAGATCACCTGGAGACGGAAAGGCTATCCACTCCATTATTCTTGCCTGGATAATTCCACTGACAGAGTCTGGGGGGCTACAGTCCATGGAGCCGCACAGTCAGACACAACTGAATGACTAACACTTTCACCTTTAATGCTATTTCTTCCCCTGAAACTCTTCCTTGCTCTGCAGTCTGCTCTGTCAAAACTAATATAGTTACTTCAGCTTTTTTTTAAATTCGTGTTAGCATGGTGTATCTTTCTCCATCTCTTTATGTCTAATCTATATCTGTCTTCATATATAAAGAATTTCTGTACACAACATATCTTGACTTTTAATCCAATCTGACAGTCTGCCTTTTAGTGTATTTAAACCGCTGATATTTAAAGCAATTATTGATAAACTTGGGTTAATATCTACCATATTTGTTACCGTTTTCTACTAATTGCCTTTGTTAAATAAGCAGGGTGACAGTATAGAGCCTTGATGTCATCCTTTCCCAATTTTGAACTAGTCCATTGTTCCTTGTCCAGTTCTAACTGCTGCTTACTGACCAGTGTACAGGAAGCAGGTAAGGTGGTCTGGTATTCTCATTTTCTTAAGAACTTTCCAGAGTTTGTTGTGATCCACACTGTCAAAGGCTTTAGCGTAGTCGATGAAGCAGAAGTAGTTTTTCTGGAATTCTCTTGCTTTTTCTATGATCCAATGGATGTTGGCCATTTGATCTCTGGTTCCTCTGCCTTTTCTAAATCCAGCTTGAACATCTATTAGTTCTCAGTTGTTGAAGCCAAGCTTGGAGGATTGTGAGCATTACTTTGCTAGCATGTGAAATGAGTGCAATTGTGTGTAGTTTGAACATTCTTTGGCATTACCCTTCTTTGGGACTAGAATGAAAACTGACCTTTTCCAGTTCCGTGGCCACTGCTGAGTTTTCCAAATTTGCTGGCATACTGAGAGCAAGTACTTTAACAGCATCATCATTTAGGATTTGAAATAGTTCATCTGGAATTCCATCACTTCCACTAGCTTTGTCTGTAGTGATGTTTGCTAAGGCTCACTTGACTTCTCACTCCAGGATATCCAGCTCTAGGCAGGTGATCACACTATAGTGATTAACTGGGTCATTAAGATCTTTTTTGTATAGCACAGTTGTCCTAAATCCCTTGTTTCATAATTCCAATATTCCTGTCAAATTTGAGTTTGATTCTGATGCTTGCTCTCTTTAAACTGTGTTTTTTGCTTTTTAGTCTGCCTTGTAGTTTTTTGCTGAAAGTCAGACATCATGCACGGAATAAAAGGAACTACAGCTAATAGAAATTTACTAATGTTGTAAGGTGTGGCGGGAGTAGAAGTTAGGTCTCAGCCTTTCAGTGGAACTGTGCTCCTCAAGCTGTGAACTTCACAAGTTCTTTTCAGTCCTGTGCTCCCCTCCCAGGTGGAACAGGATGGCTACAGGGGCAAGAACTGGATCTTTCCTTACATCATTGAAGGCCAGAGTTGGGTATTTCCCTTCTTCTAGGTCAGTTAGTGTCTGATAACACTCTAACAGATTAGGCTCTGGTAAAATACTTTCTCTTGATAGCAGATCTTGTTAAGAAAAGGAAGATGCCTTGGCATATCTCAAAATGGTTATTTTCTCCTCCCCCTGTAGGAAGAACCAGGGAATTTTTCTCAGATAGTCACTGTGAGGACCTGAGAGAGCTCCTAGAAGTAAAATCAAGAAAATGTGGGGATCCCCTGCGACCAGGTCCTCCTGGCGTTTTCCTGTCGGGTTTGTTCACACGGAGCTTCCTGTAATTTGTCAATCACACATTAGATTTTTCCTACACAGTAGTGGTTTCTTTTGAGGTTTCTGCTAAGCTGTCATTCTCTATCTGCCTGTCTCTTCAATTTGAGAACAGTGATTTGCCCTGTGACCTCATTGCTCTGATGGATCTAAGAAGAGTTTTGATTTTTTAGTTTGTTCACTATTTCACGACTTCTAAGCTTCTTACATGCCAGACCAGAAACAAACAAAAATCCATTTTCAGTTGTTACCCTTTAACTAACTGACAGAGTGATAATATAACCCTCTTATGATATAAAGGAGCAAAGAAACAAATGAAGATCTAAATTTGTCTCACTGGCACACAAATTACCTAAGTTATGATTTTCATGGTGTTCAACCTATAAATAATACCAAAAGGCAAACTATTAAACAATCCGCTTCATCCTTTCTTTCTGAAACAATGAAAACACATAGGTGAATATCACGGGTTATCATTTAGATCCCACATCATTATGACAAACTAAAATTTTTTCTAAGTAAACACTTGAATATTACATTTCCATAAGAGCTTTATAAGGTGGTTACCCTTACTGTTAAATTATAGAAAAATAAAGCCAGTTTCTTATTCCTAAAACAGCATTATAGTGTCTTCTAAGCAAATTATACGTTTTAAGATTTATCCTCTGGGGGGAAAAGAAAAGTCAGTAGAAAGCTAGGATATGTATGTGAAATTTGACATTTGGATGCCAATTCCCAACATTTTCTATTGCCGTGAAATTAACCTTTACCAAAATTACTTTACTTAGAAAATCTTAGTTGTGCTATCTGCTGTTCTTATAGCAAGAAGTACACCTAATTTTTTTCCAAATCATACTGTAGAACAGCTCATTACTTTTTATATTACTAACAAATTTTATTCAACTTGAGTTTTAACATACTTAACCAAAAGCAAGCTGATTATAAGATGAACATATCTAATTCACCTCAAAAAATCTGAAAGTATGTTGCAAAATAAGTCTCCAAACATAGCAAGAATATCAGAATGGCCAAACCCAAGGGAATATATTAATACTATCTTTGCTTTGCATAAATGTAAATTTCATTTTGTTATTATTTCCACATCCCTCATACATTAGGAATAACAGATACTTCTGAGTCCTTTATACAGTAAACAGATGGTGAACCACTACAAAACTAGAAGCAAGCATAATATCTTAAGGAATTATTAAGAATCTTACTCTTCACTGGGAGGATTACCACAGAGTTGGACAAATAATTCTCTTAGGAGGATCATGAGGAATTAGGGTAAGAAATATACTGGAAATGATAGTAGAGATGGTCACAAAAAGAAGTGAGAAAAGAGATCATAGTAATAAGTGAACAGTAATATAAACACTCCTAGAAAAAAGAAAATCTACACAAAAAAGAACTGTCCAAAGAGAATGAAGATGGATGCTTGTGAAAAAAAAGAAAAGAATGCTCTATAAGCTCCACTCAATTTGCTGAATGTAAAATATATTCCTGAGACCCTGACATTCCTCAAACCCCAAAATAAAGTCAATGTCTAAGTAAAACTGAGACTTAGTACTTGACATAGTTTCTAACAAAAGTAATAACCAACTATCTTACAAAGTAAGATCCAATTATGTCAGTTTACAAGAGATAAGAAATGAAAACATCAAAAGCAAGAAAACAAAAATATGAAGACTATCTAGTCATGTCAGTGGTTATATATGTAAAAACAGAAATTCAGGGGAGAACAGCTATGTAAAAGGGACAAGACAGCCCAGTAGATAGAGCACAGAATGTAGTCCTGCTCCAAAAAGCTGTCATATGATTTTTAGAAAGTCATCGTATTATCTCTGCTGCTGCTGCTAAGTTGCTTCACTGGCGTCCAACTTTGTGTAACCCCATAGACAGCAGCCCACCAGACTCCCCCATCCCTGGGATTCTCCAGGAAAGAACACTGGACTGGGTTGCCATTTTTTTCTCCAATGCATGAAAGTGAAAAGTTAAAGTGAAGTCACTCAGTTGTGTCCGACTCTTAGAGACCCCATGGACTGCAGCCTACCAGGCTCCTCCGTCCATGGGATTTTCCAGGCAAGAGTATTGGAGTGGGGTGCCATTGCCTTCTCTGTCATATTATCTCCAGAGCTGAAATAATGTAGATTCGGTAGAATCTTTTGAGGAATAGTGATATGACGTAAATAAATAACACAGTGTTTTCTGCATGAGAAAACACTACCTAAAGAGAAAAGGGTTTTTTAACTTTTTTAAGAGAGAAAAATTTGACTTATTTACAAAGCTACTAAATATTAAGTATGAAAAATGGCTTACCTTTTTTCCCCTAGAATGTAAGAAGCTGATGAAATCACATATTTCCAATGGAAGATATTACTGCTTGAAACCAGGTCACTATAATTATCAACTGTTTAAAATGAGACAAAAAAAAAGGAGTAACATTAATTATCTACAATTATACATTTCTTTGTTAACAAGAAACTTATGTGACACAAAACCTCAAGCCTTGAAGAGATACATGTCCCTAGGTTTAAACTCTCCAGGGAAAGTTTCTTCGAGCAAAGATTGGACAAATAGTTGAAAACTATTTAAATAATCGCTGATCACTAAATGTAAATAGTTTAAACTAAAAAAAAAAAAAAAAATTTTTTTTAACATTTACTGTTATCACCCTACTTTTTTTCCCCAAAAAAGGAAAACATGAAAGTTCAGCTAATATAAAAAGGTCCCACTATTTAAAAAAAAAAAAAAAAAGAGGGTAATATTCAAACAGCTTCAAGGACAAAAAGTATGTTCCAGACCAGATCATATTTACAGTTCCTCATCTAGAATTCAACTAACATTCAACTGCAGCAATCAGCCAAGCTTGGCAAATTAAAATAACAGTAATTTTGACAGATTATCGTCTATAAATATTCAAATACGGACGTCTGTGTGCATGCAAGGGTCTCTATATGCCAATCAAAATGCTTTGTTTAGGATCCTAAAATTGAGCATTTTTTTACCCTTCATTTCTATAGGGGTCCCCTGGATCCTTAACTTTCATTTTAACTCTTTCACCTCAACTGATAAAGTGGCCAATTATTTCAGTTCCATGCCCTGAATTACATTACCTATAGCCTGAATTTTAAAATTTTGAGAGTAACACTCATACAAATATAAAGCACCAACAGACAAGAAGAAACAACCCAGGGTCTTAAAAAAATCTAGGTCTGTAAAGACAAAAAGAAAAATCCAGGAATTGGGGGTAATGGGGACAAGGAAAGCAGGGAGAGGAGCTTGACAGTCAGCAACTGAATAAAAGATTAACTTTTTATTCATGTAATCAGGTATGACCTGGTAAAGTAAAATCCAAATATAAAGAGCAATTAACAACTTCATAAATTTGGGCTGTATGCAAAGTTCAATTAAGATAGACTACTACTTATTTGGCTCAAGGAAGACTTTATACTTTAGGTATACCAAAGTGTCAAAAGTGGGAAAATGCATTTAGTGTGAAATTGAAACCAAATTTTTTAAATGCATAGATAGCCCTATATTTAATCAAAAATAATGGCTTTAAAGAACACAAGCTATCTGATACATGAATTTTCTAACTGTCCTCCTCTCCTGTCTCCCATTAGTTTCCCTTAAACATGTACACAGTTACTGAAAAGCCTCAGATATTCCAGGAAAACTACAAGTGATATGCATTCTTCTACATCTAGAGGAGCAACAAAATTATGGAAGAAAAGTCAACCTATTTGGAGGCACTGCCTTTCTATGCCCACCTGGAAAGAAACTGCTATAAATACCTCTAATAAAATTGCTCAAAACATCTCTGGAAAATAAGCTTGAATGAAACTCTACTTCATGATCCACTCACCATTCAACCACCCAAAACCAGGTCCAACAGTGGATCCAAGCCAGACCAACGGTTCTCAATACAGTGAAAATGAAAGTCACTCAGTCGTGTCTGACTCTTTGCGACCCAATGGACTGTAAGTCCAGGGAATACTCCAGGCCAGAATACTGGGGTGGGTAGTCGTTCCCTTCTCCAGGGGATCTTCCCAACCCAGGCATCAAACCCAGGTCTCGCGCATTGCAGGCAGATTCTTTACCAGCTGAGCCACCAGGGAAGGGAAGACAAAAAAAAAAGTCTGGTCCAGGGACCAGTAGCTTCAGGCTGCACTGGGAGTTT
Organism: Bison bison bison; assembly: GCF_000754665.1. Classification (NCBI taxonomy): domain Eukaryota; kingdom Metazoa; phylum Chordata; class Mammalia; order Artiodactyla; family Bovidae; genus Bison; species Bison bison. The sequence continues at coordinate 5,975,919 of NW_011494811.1, forward strand.
GTTAGAAATTCAGAATCTCAGGCCCTAACCAATGACATATTGGATCAGAATCTGCATTTTAACAAGATCTCCAAATAATTCATATACATAGTAAAATTTGAGAAGCTCTGCTGGAAGAAGATTAGAATGAGAGAGAAAGTGTAATTCCTCTGTTTAAAGATTGGTTCCCACTATAGACCACATTTTGGCCAATAAGCAACCAATTTTAATCTCTGGTTTATCATTACTCCTACAATTTTTATATTTTGAAAAGGGATCTTGAAATACAGAAACCCCTTGTGAGTCAAAGTAATGAATAATCATTAAATCTCAGGTCCCAAGAAAGGCTGTGACAGTTATCAAATCACATTAGCTACACAACTTACTTAAAAATAATAATAACTCCTTTCATTCTAAATCCTAGACACCAAGAACATGTAGGGTTCCCGTCACTAAGAGGGAGACCAAGAGACCAAAAGCTATTTTATAACCAGAAGAGAAAGCTATACATGCTGGTTATTTAGCTATGGTCTCTCAGCAACAAATCCACCCTTTAATACTCAGCTCAGTAACGCTGATAATATTAATAGAACTGTGGAAACTACTTTTCTCTTTTGCCAGCTAGCTTCCTCATGCTGCCAATAAGGAGAAGCTTGCTTTTTCCACTCAGCATTGACCTAGCACAAGCCCTCCATCCCAACAGCAGCAGTTGGTAAGAGCCACAAGTTTTTTCTGACATTCTAAGAAGTACCAGCAATAGTCAGACAGTACACCATCTAGAAGTTTTGAGCCCAAACTCTACTCTGAGCTCTTCTTAGTCCCCCTGTCCTCTGGATGATTGATGCTTTCTGCAATTATTGTCTCTGTGTTACTCCAGTATTTCCCTTTGGCCTTTTCAGCCTCTAATTAATACCTGTATAACCTACTCCCCGTCTAAATTTTACGGCAGAAATATAGTGTAGACAGCTTCCCTGTCTAGATTCTAACTGATATGTAAATGGAATAAAATTTTAGCATGATTTAATCAATCTGGAAAACTACTTTCCCAAAACATGATAATCCATGAGAAAATATGTACTGACTCTTTCCAAATACATACAGGGAAATGGAGGCAAAATGGGAAATGGTGGCAAAAAGCACAATTGGGAAAGAAAAAAGAGGGAATATAACCTAAGAAAGTAATGTACTAAAACAAACATCATGGTAGAAAACACATTTTGACTCCCCAAAGCATAAAGAAAAGGCCAATAAAAAGTCTGAAACAAATATGTTTTCCACTTTAATAAAAATCACAGAATTTAAGAAGTAGAAGGAATTTTATTTGCTGCCTCTGCCACTATTCAGTTTTGTTAATTTTATATTGAGTTTAGATTACTATACTTTCAAGAAGCTGTTGAGAAATTAGGGAGAATCCATAGAAGATTACAAAAATTATGAGAGCACTAGGAAATAAAAGCGATGAAGAAGGATTCAAGGAGTCAAACTTTTCAGTCCAGTATATTGTGAAGAAAACTTCAAGCCAACATTATTAGCTGCCTCCCAGTTAAAGAGTTCTGACCAGTTTATGCTTATCCTTCAGATGCTTAAAATGACAGAAGATAATAGTAAATGAAGACATAAAATGGATTACCTAGCTTAATGACTCTCCTTCACATTAATAAAGTAGCAGCTGTTAATGCTATTCATATGAGAATGACAGAATATTTTTTTAAAAAACAATGACGATGATAATGTCCAGAACACTACAGCCAGAGATCTGACTTAACTGGTCTGAGGTAGAGTCTAGGCATGTTTAAAAAAAACAAAAAAACAAAAAACACACCCAAGTGTTTATAATGTACTGACAGAGGGATTTGGAACCACTAGTGGGACATTCTATGACTTTAATACTCAAGATATGATCTAAACACTAGCTACATCCAGAGCTGGCTTAAAACTGAACATTTAAAAACTAGGATCATGGCATCCGGTCCCATCACTTCATGGCAAACAGATGGGGAAAAAATGGAAATAGTGACAGACTTTATTTTCTTGGGCTCCAAAATCACTGTGGATGGTGACTGCAGCCATGAAATTAAAAGATGCTTGCTCCTTGGAAGAAAAGCTATGACCAACTTAGACAATGTATTAAAAAGCAGAGACATTACTTTGCCAACAAAGGTTTGTCTAGTCAAAGCTATGGTTTTTCCAGTGGTCAGGCATGGATGTGAGAGTAGACCATAAAGAAGGCTGAGCGCCAAAGAATTGATGCTTCTGAACTATGGTGTGGGAGAAGACTCTTGATAGTCCCTTGGACTGCAAGGAGATCAAAATAATTCATCCTAAAGGAAATCAGACCTGAATATTCATTGGCAGGACTGATGCTGAAGCTGAAATTCCAATATTTTGGCTACCTGATGTGAAGAACTGACTCATTGGAAAAGACCCTGATGCTGGGAAAGATTGAAGGCAGGAGAAGAATGGGACGATAGAGGATGAGATGGTTGGATGGCATCACTGACTCGATGGACATGAGTTTGAACAAGCTCCAGGAGTTGGTAATAGACAGGGTAGTCTGACGTTCTTCAGTCCATGGGGTTGCAAAGAGTCAGACATGACTGAGCGACTAAACTGAACTGACTGACCAAAACATGTTGAAATAATTCAGAAGGAAGTGTACTTATTTAAAATAAAAATACTATAAGAATGAAGGAAAAAATCAGTGTGTTTTACTCTGGTTTAAAAAGAAAAACTGTTACAATAGTAATATAATCATATCAACACTGTTATGGGTCTGCAGCACACACTTAAAACAGAAAGGAATATAACACAAAAGCAGTAACTCAGATTACCTATAACATCAACGTTGTCAATATTCTAGGGTGAATGATAAATATACCAATACTGCAGATAGGGTTCCTATGAATGAAAAATTTCTGGAAAGAACCACTTTACTGTCTACCTTTGGGAAATAATTAAAGCTCTATGTTAGGAGACATATTTTCCTTGATGTCTCCTTAATTCACCCTATACTCTTCCTATAACCACCACCATCATTCTCCGAAAAGGACAAAAAGTTATGATTATTTTTTACAATGAAACGGCATGATGTATAATTTAGTCTGATTTTTCTCTTCTGTACCCCACTACTACTAACTTCCAAAAAACTCACTCTCTGCTTCTGTCATAACAGAAGCAAAATCTCCAGCCCCAGAAAGACCCAGATGATTCTTTTGAAAATGCCGAAGACAACTTTAAAGAAGAGGTCAGATAAAAGGCTATCAATAAAAGGCCTACTAGAAAGTTTTAATAATTCATGTGAATTCTGAACAGCACAATAGAAAAGCCAGAGTTTTCAGAGATAAATGTATCATTGTACTGGCAAACAGATTGAGCTTAAAATAAGCAAAATTATATCCTATGAGCATTTAAAGAAGAGCAACAATGTCTATGTTTTAGCTTCATTCAGTCCAAGGATACTCCTAAAAAATAAAGTGTACCTTTTTTCATTTGACAAAGCCCAACTGACCTAGTTTCTGAGAATGAACAAAACTACAGATATTAAAAATAGCACTGCTTAACCCATAGAGTTATTAAAGTGGATGCTGGAGCCAGAAAGATTTGGGGGCTAAAAATACAAATGCAAAGACTCACTGAAATGGAGTCTTCTAAAGACCTAAGTTTAAAATTATGACTTGAATTCATTGGTTCCTTTGGGTAAGGTTTTACCGGAAGGATCTAAGAAAGCTAGGTGCACGTGAAACATTGTAGGGATGAATCCTGATTTCCCAAACCGTGGATCTGGAATAAGACTTCCCAGGAAGCCAACACTGACACAACCCAAAAGAAGAGTGTTCTTAGGAGAGAAAGCAACGGTCAAAAAGCAACAGAAGCTAAGCATTCCTGATATGACTCTGTCATTAACTAATATGACTAATAAAGTAACCCATACCAAAACTCCTTGAAAACTTCCATCAGATTTTAATCATTCATGTTAGTTACATAAATTATTTATAGCTATTTTTTCCTTCCAGTTAGTACCAGAAAACACTCTCTTTGTGTCTCTACCTATCTTCATAATAGTATGTTCTTCATAATAGTATGCATCTCTACTATCTTCATAATAGGCATAAAAGTATGCCTTACTTTCTTATCCTATTCAAAAAGCCTATATTATTTGAATAAAGTAAAATATGCAATATTTATTAAAAAAATTAAAATACACCTTAAAGAAGTGACACTTACTAAAAAATAGTTGAATGAACAAATATCACTACCTTCCTACCCTCATAACGTGGAAAAATTTTAACAGAAAAAGTGTACCAGCTCCATCACCAATAGAAAGCTTATTATATCAAAAAAACACAACTATTTAAAATCACTAGAATTATTTTTTTAATCAGGAAGAATAAATTAAAAATAAGGTTCTCAAACTTCATAGTGAATCAGAATTACTTATTAAGCTTGTAAAACTACAGAACCTGAGCTCCATGGCCAGAGATTCTGATTCATAAAGTCTGAGTTTCTGAAAATGAACCCCAAACTCTACATTTTAACAGGCTTCCTAAATGATTACCATGTGGATTATCCTTGAACTACAATTTGCTATACACTTCACCTTCAATCCACTGTCAACTTCTTAAGTCTTTGAGGTCTGATCAGAATGCCCACTGTCAGTCTCATCTTAAAAGCCTCAATTTCTACTTAAACTACACGCTTAGAACTAACACAGAGATCAAATAACAGCAATCAGTTATTGGACACATATTACTATGGGCTGTAAATTCTGCACAATCTATTATATGTACATAAGCCTGGCGTGCTATAGTCCATGGGGTCACAAAAGAGTTGGATATGACTGAGTGACTAAACAACAAGAATTAAATGATATTTTGCATATAAAATATAGTACAGTGTCTAGCTAAAATAAATAAATGCTCAATAAAAGTAGCTTCTAGTTGAAAACTAATGGCCACACAAAAACCTGCACATAGATGTTCAGAGTAGCTTTATTTATAATTGCTAAATCTAGGAAGCAACCAGATGTCCTTCAGTAGGTGAATGGATAAGTAAACTTTGGTACTTTCAGACGATGAAATATTATTCAGTACTAAAATGGAATGAGCTATCAAGTCATGAAAAGACATGGGGGGAACCTTAAAGTAAACGAAGTCAATCTGAGAAGGCTACGTAACTGTTTGATTCCAACTAATATGCCATTTTGGAAAACAAAAAACTATGGAGACAGTAAAAAGACTAGGAATAGTCCAGGGTTGGAAGTTGGGGAGAAGTGATGAAAAGGCACAGAGGATATGGGGGGACGGGTGCAGTGAATATATTCTTTATGGATTTATAATTATACATACATGTCATTATACATTTGTCCAAACTCATAGAACGTACAACCTAAAGAGTCAATCCTAAGGTAAACTATGAATTTTTGATTACAATGTGGCAATGCAGGTTCATCAACTGTAACAAATGTACCACCCTGGTGGAAACTGTTGATAAATGGAGGAGGCTATACATGTGCAGGGGCAAAGAGCACACAGGAAACCTCTATACCTCCCTCTCAATTTTGTTGTGAACCTAAAACCACTCTAAAAAAAAAGTCATCTTTATTCAAAAACAAACAGTAAAGTGCTATCATCCCTCTAGTAGAGGGATAATAATATTAGAGATATTATTTTATGGGGGTCCTCCTAACAACCCTAAGAGGCAGTTGCTATTATTTCAAATTGCAGTTAAGGAAACTAAGGTTTAACAACTTGCCCGGGCAAGTAAGTTGCCTAGAGGTGGTAAAGGAGAAGAGACAGGATTCATGAGAAACCAAGTAACTCCAAAATCTGAACTCTATAACCTAAGCTAACATCCTCAAGAAGCCAGGCAACAACAGTCAATACAAAACCATTCCACAGTCATAACCACCCTTCACAAGAATTTTCCTGAGTTATGCCCAGGTCAGTCATGGGGAATGACCTAAGAGCACACTCACAAATGTTCCTACAAGGCTAAGAACTAAAGAAGGACAGGCACAGGACTATGACAGACAGTCTGCTGCTGCTGCTGCTGCTACTAAGTCGCCTCAGTCGTGTCCAACTCTGTGCGACCCCATAGACGGCAGCCCACCAGGCTCCCCTGTCCCTGGGATTCTCCAGGCAAGAATACTGGAGTGGGTTGCCATTTCCTTCTCCAATACATGAAAGTGAAAAGTGAAAGTGAAGTTGCTCAGTCGTGCCCGACTCTTAGCAACCCCATGGACTGGAGCCTACCAGGCTCCTCCGTCCATGGGATTTTCCAGGCAAGAGTACTGGAGTGGGGTGCCATTGCCTTCTCTGACAGACATCTGAGAACAGGTAATTATAGTAACCAAAACTAAGTAGGGGTTGATGAATAAACTACTTTGTATTAAGGAATGTTCAAATAAGTATAATACTTAAAGAGTGTTTAATGCTTTCACAGCACTTTAGAATTATAAATTACTAATAACTCCTTGACAAGGGTCAATATGACTGCTAACCTTCCAGCAGAAAATATGAAGATACAGATTGATAAAATGTAAACAGCTAACACTGAATGACTTTAGATGCATTAATCTGACAAACTCAGTCTTGGAACTCTCCACACATAAGGACTATGATCCTTAGTTATGAGTCTAAGAAGCCACAAGGGGTCAATTCAAAACAAGACTCTATATTTGAATATTATGTTCATATTCACACAAAATATGAACATAATAAACATGAAATTCAAAGTTCTCTAATACTCTTTAATGTTTCCTACTCAAATTTTATAAAATTTATGTTCCTAAGGATTAAGTTTTGTACATTTTTTAAAACACTCTAACTTTTCTCAAAATATGTATTTCCCAGTATCTCAAATTGCTCCCATGTGGCTACTGTCTTATCTCTCAAGTATTAATATATTTCTCGCTTGCTCTTCCCACAACCCATCCCCGAAATGGTAAGCAATGGTTTCCACAAACATCCCTTACCCTGCTCCCACCTGAACCACAACTACATTCACAAGTAAAACACAATTCACTGATAATGTCAAAAAAAATGAAAGCAAGCATTAGTCGCTCAGCCGTGTCTGATGCTTTGCGATCTCATGGACTGTAATCCACCAGGATCCTCTGTCTATGGGATTTTCTGGGCAAGAATACTTGCCAGGAGGTTGCCATTTCCTCCTCCAGGGGATCTTTCCTACCAAGGGATTGAATCCAGGTGTCCCGCACTGCAGGCAGATTCTTCACCATCTGAGCCACCAGGGAAGCCCGATAACATCAGCATACCACTAAAACTACAAACTCAGAAAATGAAAATTACTGATTATGATAATGTGTACACTATTCTGTTCAACTGTACAGAACAGAACTTGTATTTTAACCTAGTATCTCTCAACAAGTTAATGCAACTCTTGTACTTAGTTTAATAAATCTTAGTTTTACAGATAACTAAGAAGATTTTTAATGAAATGCATTCAAATTAGGCTCTTAGTCAAACATATGATATATAATACAGAACAATATACATATATAACTTAGGCAGAAAGAACACATACTTCTCACTTGTTCACTGTCTCTTTAAAGGAAATAAACTCTTCACTACCTGTTCCATACAGAGAGTCTAATTCACCGGAGAGCTACTGCCCAAAGAATCTTATTACAGCAGGAGGAAGCCAAAGACTGAACACAGACTGAACACTTCCCTGTGCTAGAGATCTGTTCATTAAACATGTAAAAGTAGCTAACTCCATTATCTAGATTTTTACAAAGAATGCATATTACACTTTAATAGTTACAAAAGATTTAGTCATTTTTTTTTATGTGATTAAGTTTATTTAGTGGGAGATTTTCTCTTTTTTTTTTTTTTTTTAAAGAAAAAGCAGATTTTAGAAATCCCTGCCTGAGGAATAACGCAACTTTAAACATATCAAATCCCATAAAAGCACATCAGTGAAATCAGTGATGTTGTGAAGGGTTCTACATGGTGGCAGAGTCCCTGAACCAACAGACACCACATTTCAAGAGCTGTGTGCTCCTTTTTCAGAGCTCTGTATACAGAAAAAGCACTCTGCTCTTTATAATGGAAACCAGAGCCCAGAACTAATATGACCACAGAAATTATTTGGAACGGCCTAGAAGTCCCTCTAACTGCGTAACACCCACACATCTCAAATGATACGAAACCTAAACATTTGGTAAATCTTTCCCCACTCTCTTCGTACTAAGTATAAAAAAATACGTTCCCCGTAATGAGCAGGTTCTCTGGACACAACTGAATAGGGATACCTTTAGGCTCCAGACTGCCCTCCACTCCTTCACAAAGGAAGAATAAGCCATCTAGTTGTAATTCAATCAGAAACTTTTTAAAGAACCCATCTTTTAATGGTATAAAAATGCACTGTCCAATAAGGCAGTCAGTAGCCAAATGTGGCCACTGAGCATGTGAAATACGGCTAGTTTAAACTGAAAAATGCCCTAAACGTAAAATACACACTGACTTCAAAAACTCAGTAGGAATAAAAGAAGGCAAAATATTTCATTATTTTTTATTAATTATTTTAAATAATATTTAAATAAGATACATTATTAAAACTAATTTAACCTATTTCTTTTTACCTTATTTAATGTGGCTACCAGAAAATCTTAAATTACATGCATGGTTCACACTGTATTTCTACTGTACAGTGTTGATCTACCTAAACCAGTGACCATAAGCCCTGACTAAACTTCCTGTATCAAGCTTTCATGCTTCAGTAGCATCACAAAATCTGGTCTTCACCAAAATTCCCTTTCCCCCTGATTTGCACAGTAGATTATATTCAGGTTCCTTCCTTTCTGATACCATCATTCAGTCTTAAAATGCTGAATAAATTCTGTAATATTTCACCTCCTCCACCAGCATCACCACCCAACCCAAGTTACCAGCCTTAAAATATTCATCTTTTATCTCTAATGGCTATCACATTTAGAGAAGAAAAGGCAGAGAATTTTTCACAAAGGGGCCTCCAGGTTATTTTTAAGAAGCAATCGGTGACAGTGCTAAGGGTTTACTCTCTAGAACCAAAAATCATGAACTCTGCCTTCCACTGTGCAAAGCATTATAGCTCAGTTCCCTTATCTGTAACATGGGTAAATACTATTATGTTTCATTTAACTCATCTCATTATTAATATAAGAAAAGCATTTAGAAAAGCATCTGGGACTTCAGTGCTAATAAGTATTAGTTATTACTGTTATTATAATTTCCTTTCTTGTCCTGCTTCCTGAACCTATCATTCTCCTCTTTCTACTCCTGGCTGCTGCATCAACAAGTTCTCCCTTCAGCCAAACCTGCAGCATATGCAACAAAAGGTAAAGAATACACAACAACAGGAGGGAGGTCATTCGGAGCCAAAAAAAAAAGAATACAAACACAAGAGCCCATAAGAAAGTGTACTACGTGACATAACCAGAAGATTCCTCAGCATGAAAAACAGTCAAGCTAATTCTGGGACCCTGTAAAAGGTATATTCAAGGGGGTTAAAACAGATGTTCCTAAAGTCCCCTTTTAATCCTCTATGCCCCTATCAAAGTATCCAACCCAGACGTTAAAACCTGGAACATATCTCCTTGATAATACTCAACAAGACTAAAACTTGTATGTTCTTTGTAACCTTGAGTCAGCTACTGACTCATATCTGTACACCTAAAAATTAACAAGTTCCTATCCGCATCTATTGGAGAGCCTAAGTTTAGACCTCTATCACGTGGCAACCCATGTTAAAATCTGTCCACTCTTACCTAAAAGCCCAAGAAGCAGAAGACATATACATCAAAGGTCAAAACACTCACTCTGTCACTTGTGGCGTACTGAGTCTCAGGGACCTGGAGTAGATTCAGGTAAGCAGCTCTTTAACTTAAAGCCAAAATTCAGTTCAGCTTAACCTCTCATTACCCTTTTCATATTTTGTCATATACTGTAGACAACTGCACTATATATTTTATGTCCTACTTTCTCAAATTAGACAAAAAGCATCTTAAAAGCTAGGACTATACCTTCCCTAATTCAAAACTACAACCTTAATTCTGACATATTGGATAGACAAATATTTGTCTTGTTAGATTGAATGTATAGTTACAGCATAAAACAATATTATTTACCTTTGTGAAGTCTTTGGTTTTTAGAACAATTTCACGTGATTTCACTTGATTATTCCAATGATCCTATAGTCACAGCAAAGACATAGTCTCATTTTCTATGAAGTACCTGAATTTCAAATGCCTGATTAACTAACTAAAAATTATTCACTTTAGTATGTCTTAATAAGCAAATTTTTAGTCCAAGACCATGCTTGTCATAAGTGACAAAGCCAGAACGGCACTGTGCTGTATCACACCACGCTAGGGTCTTTCTCGGAGAGAACCTGTAAAGGAAGGGAGAAAGTCAAAGAAGACACTGACAACAAGTTTTGATAATGAGATAAATGTATGACTGATCCCTAAATAAAACTGAACTGCTTTTCACATTTCCTTTTTCCTATCTTAGTAAAGTCTCAAAGTTTTATTTTCCTTCCTACAAGTTTGTGTTGAGTTTCTTCCTTTATTCTCACAAAATTAGTTGTACTTTCATCATTAAAATTATATTCCATCTCAAATTTTACCTGCTATCTGCCCTCATGCCTATAAGCCAAATTATGTTTTAAAAGTTATGCAATTTTGTAAATAGTTTCCTTATTCTGTCTTAATGAATGTTTTATTATTCACTTGAATTTGCCAGTATTCTCTAAAACGGTTTTTGTTCAAAGCTACGCTCTCTAAAAATAACCTATGTAAGTCCACATTCCACTAATATATACACTATACTTTTGTAAGAAACGAATTGGCAGCTTCTCTAGAAAAGAACCTACGTTGAACAATCAACCAACATAAGCTGACACTAAAATAATAATAAAAGCATTAACTTGCTATTTCACTACTGAGTTCATATTTAGAATGTCCTATAAACCCCCCATTTAATCAATGACAATGTAATTCACTCAACTTCTCTGAATCTGTTTTACTGTGTGTGATAATAAAACATTGATCTAGATCTTTGGAATTTCTTTTAAATTTTAAAGAGTTCCTGAGATTGCGGATTTAAGTCCAAGTTTATTTACCCTATAAAAGTTGATTTATTATTTTAATGCACATATCTGCACCTTTTCTACTTTACTTAAAGGTAGGAACTGTACATCTTCGTAGCCTTATCCTTTTGGATAAGAGATGCTTATGGCGCTAACATAAGAGGTGCTAACATGGCGCTATGCACATGCAGGCATGTTTCAGTTGCCTTTCTACCTTAACTGTTAAATTGTTAGCACCGACAGAAGACTCTCAATTACCTATGTGTGATTCAACAGCAAATCACTTCAATTTCTGAGAAGACATAGTAAAATTGGTTAGAACCCAAGTTAAATTATTAGAGTGCATGAGCAATATTCAGCATAACGAGTATCTGCAAAAGAGATGGTAATTAATTGGGACAGGGAGACTGGCCCCAAACCCTGTGCTTAGTCACAGTTCTTCATAACCCTTAGAGCCATTTCCCAACTGATGATGTGAAAACCAGACCAGAATGACATCCACATCCCCAGATCATAAAACTAGAGGAAGGAAGAATAAGGGAAACATTAACATGGATATGTATTTTACTTCTGATTCACTAACTGAACTTGCTTCAAGAAATTTACCAAATTTGTTTTCAGACAAGGTGAAAGGCAATTTTATATTACAGTAAAATTTGAGGAAGTAATTTTTAAAAACACAGACATACAGTTTTTCAGGTATTTCCAATCAACGTGTAATTATGTGAACATTAGCTTTAATTTAGATTGAAACCTATTATCCCTCTAAATAGTCTTAGTAGATGCCTAGGCCTTGGTAAAAATCACTAACCTGTGCTTGGAATACTCATGTATCTATAAAATTCAACGCAGAAACAGGCAGAACAGACAACAATCATATAACTGTGCACAGAGAAGCAGGAAAATGAAAAAGTTTCTGGGAACCTTCATAAAGAGTCACAGATAGCCATCGCATCTATACGCAGTTAAACACATGGCACTCCAGTTTCGGGAATCCTGAGCTCACCAAAACTTTGACAACTAAATTTGGGTTGCTTGGGGTGAGTGAAAGAGATGCGAAAGGGGACTGAGGAGCCTTTAAAAACCCCTATTTTGACTAAGACTGCAGCTGTAATTACAGCTGTTCTGAAGCTTTTCTTAGAACTGCTAAATAACAGTTTTTTAAATAATAATAACCAAAAGTAGGTTTAATGAACTGAAGAATTTAATAGGAGGACTTCATAGTTAAAGGTTTTTTTTCTTTTTTACTATACAATTAATTTTCTATTGTTTTTGCTCTGCAACTAGTAGATAAGAATTGTTACAAAATGCAAGAAGCTTTCTCAGCTTTCTTAGATGTCCAAGTTTTCAATGTTTTTTCTAACATTAAAAAAAAAACCACATTAGAAAGTGTACACTGCACTTCCTTCCTTAAGTATCTTTACATAAACTCACATTTTACATTTCTTCTCCCTTACCATGCCATGTACTTGGCATACTTATGAAACAAGTATATGAACCAAACTAGAAATAGGTATGATATCAATAAACAACACATTGAGTCCTTTTGATAACATTCCAAATATATTCTCTAATAGTCTACTTACATTAAAAAAGGTTACATTACACACAAGCACAAATGAAGTTATACACATTGTAGACTCATTTCTGTATCATATTTAAGATATGAACAGCATCTCATTTCTCTGGATCATTATTCATTCAGTACCTAAAAATCACAAATCTCATTCTGGTCAAAAACATCTACATAAGAGGCTCTCAAACTCACTGCCTCCCTCAGATACACTGAATCTACACCCAAACATGCAAGTTCCTCTGAAAGAAAATCAGAGACCAGCGAGTGACTACTGCAAAGAGGGTAAATAAGGGAAAACCTACATCAAATGAGTGGAAAAGCTGAGAAACATTCTCTTCATAAACTCCAATCCCAGCACAGCAACATACAATTGGAAAGGAATTCACAACTACTGGCTTCTCCCTGAAAAATGAAGAGTTTAGACCTAACATCTACCACTCCAATTTTTAAGACTTCATCTGAGGGATTGGGCCCCAAATCATCTAGCTCTGAAAGCCAATGGGACTCTACACATTATAGGAGTCCCAGAAGGAAAAAAAAGAGGCAGAAAGCTTCTTTGAAGAAATAATGGCTGAAAACCTCCCTAACCTGAGGAAAGAAATAGATACCCAGACACAGGGAGTCCATCTGAAGTGTTTCAAATAAGATGAGTCTCAACCAAGTCCCATTAAATTAAATTATCAAAAGGTAAAGACAAAGACAGAATGTTAAAAGCAGTGAGAGAAAAACCACACGCTAAATAAAAGAAAACCTCAACAGAATATTCAGCAGATTTTTTCAGCAAAATCTGAAAACTTTTATAGGCCAGAAGGAAGTATATTCAAAGTGCTAAAAGAAAAAAATGCCAACCAAGAATACTCTACCCAGCAAAGTTGTCCTTCAAAATTGAACAAGAGATAAAGGGTTTTCCAGGCAAATAAAAGCTGAATGAGTTTAAGGAGAGTTCACTAAGATGGCTGAATAGAAAGACTCTGAGTTCACCTCCTCTCATGGTTCCTATCATTGATAATGGGGCTTCCCTGGTAACTCAGCCATTGTCAAAAAATCCATCTGCCAATGCAGGAGACATGGGTTCAATCCCTAGTTTGGGAAGATCCCCCGGAGAAGCAAAGGGCAACCCACTCCAGTATTCTTGCCTGGGAAATCCCAAGGACAGAGGACCTGGTCGGCTACAGATCAGGGGGTTGCAAACAGTCAGATACGACTGAGTCAATAAACAACAACAACACTCACTAATAACATTGTATTATATAACTGAAATTTGCTAAGAGAGAATCTAAATGTTCTCACATACACACACACACAAAAGATAAACAGATAAAATAAGTGAGGTGATGGATATGTGAATTAACTAGATGGTGGGACTTCTTTCACAACTCCACATAGATCAAGTCACTACAACGTACACTTTAAATATCCTACAATTTTATTTGTCAAGTATGGCTCAGTAAAGTGGCGGGGCACGGGGGCAGTAGTTAAAAAAAAACCACACATCTAATGAACTTTTTAAATAAACTGACTTGGTAATTTTAAAAATATCCTAAACGGCTGAGATTTTATGTTTGCATATTTTCATTTCTATCTGTGGATAGCAGGAATTTCTAGAAAAACATCAAGAGTAAATGAAGATACTTTCTTGAGAAGAAATAAAAATGGATGTCTTTCAGAGTTCCCAACATTTAAAGATATAGAGGCTAAAAAAAAAATACCTTCCAGAAAATTAAAGAAAGCTAGAACAGTGAACATTTACTTTATAAGTACCAAACATCACAAGTGGAGGAAAATGTCATTTAAGGAGCAAAGTAGGGTTCATGAAGGAAAGCTTCTTACCAGTGACTGGCAAAATGTAGACAAATTTAAATAAAATTATATAAATGTAGATAAATCTGTTCTCTAAGTTCCTCTGAATATCTAAAAGAGAAAGCTCCATTACTGAAATTTTGGTGATCTTTTGCAGAACAAAAAATAAATAAAGTTCTCATAAGTTATGGAAAAGTACTTAAGTATATATGATAATACTAAAATATTGATTATATCTGACACATTTACCCTAAAAGAGCTTCACAGTAAATCAAATTATTTTCCATAGTTATAGTAAGCATATCCATGTAGAAATAACAGATATACTATACTTCATATTATTTTCCATGCAAGCTGGTTTGAAAAGTGCAAGATCTTGATTAGGAAAGAGCTTAGAGAGCTTGATTAGGAAAGAATAGGAAATTCAATTCTTTTTCTATATTCTGAAAAGTTAGGAAGAAACACCCCAATAATCCTAAATGTGATGGCCAAATAATTACATTTCCCTAAAATCTAAACAGACCAAAGTCTTTCATGGATGTCTATACTTATACTAAAACGTAAGCAAGCATTACAAGAACACAGGGCGTCACAAAACAAGAGGCAAACTCACAGATAATAAGACAATTTGCATATTCAAAGAGGACAAGGATAATTTAATTTCAAAGCATAGATTATATTTATAGAAAACTGTATCCACCTGTAGTCAAAAAGTACCTCATAAAAGCAAAGAAATCACAGGAAGCACAGACAAGTAACCAAACTCAAAACTGAACAGTGTTAAGTACCAGCTGCTAGAAACCAGTAATGCATTAAAAAGATACAAGAGAATAGCTGATCCATTCAGTCACAAACCGAGCTCCCGGAAATGCACAGGTAGGCTTTGAAAAGCTGCTTGCACATATCGAAGTCTGCAAACTAGGTATTAAAAATTATCTCATTCGACTTCTTATAAGACCAAAAAAAAAAAAAAGCTGCTGCAAACCCTCCCTTCCAGCCATATGTCTACTTTGAAGCTTTTCATTATTATACATTATTGTTTTGTCTACTGCACAGCAGGTATATAACAAGATCCAAAACACAGTGCAAAGAAGACAGGAAGACTTAGAGGACTTTTTAACACTACAAAATACTTATTTACTTATTCTTAGAAGTTTCATAAAGATATTCCTTCTGAGATCAAGAGCCAGAAAGGCCTAAAATCATGACCAGGGTAAAGGGCCCTCATACTTGGGGTTTGGGGAAGAGGACTGTGGGGTTGGGAAAAGACTTCAGGACCCAATGATAGAAAAATCTACTATGATGACTCTAAAAATCTGGGAAGTTTCCATTGGCCCTCTCATGCTCCGGAGGCTGCTTCTCCCCAACTCTGTTGATAAAATCTAAATTGTCCAATGGCTGCTCATCTACAAGATCAATTCTCTGACAGTTATACTTAACCAACCATTCCCCCAAACTAGTTGTACTATGCCTGCACCCATCCAACTAAAGCACTATAAAAAAAATTCTACCATCCTTTTCCAAGTCAGAACTGTCTTTCAGAGCATTCTCAGCTCAGTATTTTCTAATAGGTTTAATTTTCTTTCAAACTGTGAAAAGTTACAGAAGCAGGAATTTGCTTTATTTTCTTGGTTCCAAGATAACTTTCATTAGAAACTTAGAAGAAAATAAAAGACAAAAACATTTATTAAGTGCCTAACAACACTGCTATGTATGTACGTTGATGCAGTTGATTCTATTTAACCCTCACTATAACCCTTGGGATGAATATTTTTATATTCACTCAACAGATGAGAAATCAGAAAATTAGTTTAAGAAACTTATCAAGTTAGCAAGTGGTAAATACAAGACTTAAACCCAACTATCCCAGGGCAACTCATTCACAAAAGGGCTTAAGTATGCCATAGCTATCTCCCATCAGTAATGCTGAACATAATGAATACGATGTTTCAACTGTAAGTTAACAGTTACCTCAGTATACGTTTTTCCAAATAGTTCTTAATTTTTCTCTCTACTTTTTCATACCATAGTTCAATAATTAGTTTATATTTTAAACAATTAGAAATGATATTTGAAAATAAAATACTTTTTAAAACCCAGATATTATACATGCAGAATGACTGCTTTCATGAAGGAAGGGTTCTGTGGGGTGAGGGGGGAAACTGCCAATACAAAACTGTGCACAACAGACATTTGCATTAGCCTGGTGGGCTGCCGTCTCTGGGGTCGCACAGAGTCGGACAGGACTGAAGTGAATTAGCAGCAGCAGCAGCAGCAGGGCTAGAACACACAGTAACTCTCATCTCAATAAACACACCAAAAAATTATTTGACAAAACCCAATATCTGTCCCTTATTTGAAGTCTGCAAATTAGGAATGGAAAGGAAAGCAATCTAATAAAGGGGTCTAGGAAAAAAATCTATAATCAATATCACATTTAATTATGAAAGAAAAGATGCTTTCCCCCTAAGACTAGAAGCAAGACCAGGATATCCACTATCACCAGTTCTATTCAACATTATACTAGAGGGTCCAGCCAGTGAAGTCAGTTAAAAAAAAAAAAAAGAAAGAAAGAAAAAAAGAAAGTAAAGGCATCTGTATCGGATTGAAAGAAATGAAACTCTCTTTATTCACGGAAGACATGATTGTTCATGTAGACAATCCAATGGAATCGATAAAAAGAAAAGAAAAATCTAGAACAGAAAAGTTCACTTAGCAAGGTTGTAAAATTCAAGGCCAACATACAAAAATAAATTGTACTTTTATATATTAGCAATGAACAAACAGAACTGGAATTTTTTAAGATATCATTTATAGATGGCATAAAATACCATTTATTAAAAAACTGAATTAAAAAATACCAGTTATAAAAAAATGATTTAAAAAAATACTATTTATAAAATACCATTTAAAAATATCTTTTATAAAACACCATATATAAGAGAAAAAAATAGCATACTTGGGGATAAATTTGGCAAAGTATTGGAAAGATCTGTACACTAAAAACGATAAAACACTGCTGAAAGAAATTAAAAAATCTAAGAAAATGTTAAAAATATAAGTAAATGGAGACAGCCTTATTCATGGCTTAAAAGACAACACTGTTAAGATTTCAATTCTGCCCAAATTTATCTATAGATCCTATGCAATTCCCCCAAATTTATCTACAGATTCAACAAAAATCCCAATATCCTTTTCTCAGATAGACATTTATAAATTGCTTCTAAAACTCATAAAGAAATGTGAACAACACAGTACAGTTGCATCCCTCTTGACTGAATCAGCAGAGTAGCTACAGAGATTTGAAAACTGAAAGTGAAGTATATAGAATCATTAACTGTAACAAGAGATTGAAGTAGTAGCAGTTAACTAGTGAGAAGTAAACAGAATTCTAAAGAACACAACAGCAGCCAATACTTCCTAAGGCTCAGACAGAGTGGCTAAGCAAGAACCTCTACCAACTCCTTTCAGGCGATTTCAGGGCTGACACTCAGACCTTGGAGAGGGCACAGGTCTATCTCACTGAATGGTAGAGAAGGTGCTCTGGTGACATGCAGGCAGAACCTGCTGAAAATCTGCCTGTGGATCCTGCCAGAAATCCAGTCTTTAGGGAGCTATGAAACAAAAGCTGTTGACCTGGAAGTGTCCCACCAAGGTAATCCGCTACAAACCACACGAAGGAGAGACATAAAGAGAAGGTGCTAGCTGACGGCTGCAGTTACCACTGCTCTCTCTGCACTTCAGGGAGCCTAGTGGAGAAAAAGCCGCACATGCTCAGGAGATGTAGGCTAGGGGAGCTATGTGGGCTGACACTGGAGAAGATGAGTATGCTGCTGGAGACCACAAAGCAAGCACACAAGAACCAAGAAGCAAAACTCTCAATTTCTCTCCAGCATTCTGTAGTGACAAAGCTTAACACTGTACAAGATGGCAAAAGAAAAATATTTAAAGGACCTGATACATTTTCACAGAGCAGGTGAAAAAAAGGATAAATCTGGAGCTGAGAGGCAATAAATTGACAACCAGTACAACAGCCAATATCTTATAGGCCGTAAAAGAAGAATAAATTTAGAGGGGTAGCATGACCTGGCTTCATGACTTCTTATAAAGTCACAGTAATCAAAATGATAGCAGCATCGAGACAGACAAAGAGTTCAGTGGAACAAATCTGGTAGTCAGAAATAAACCCGCATATATATGACAAACTGATTTTTGACAAATATCAAAAGGACAACCTTTTCAACAAACGATGCTAGAACTGGATACCACTACATAAAAACATGAACCTCCATCAGCTTATGATCCATATTTTAAAAAGCAATTCAAAATTCATCATAGAATGAAGCATAAGACCTAAAAGCATAAGACATCTAGAAGATAACTTGGTAGAAAATCTTTTTTAAGCTTGGATTAGACAAATACATCTTAGATACAAAAACAAAATCCATATAAAAATATATTGATTGCCTGGGCCTCATCAAAATTAAAAATGTGTGCTCCTCAAAAGATACTGTTAAGAGAATGAAAAGACAAGCCACAATCTAGGAGAAAATGTCTGCAAAGCATAGAATAAAAAATATATAAAGAGTGCTCAAAATTCAATAATGAAGAATTAAATCAATTAAAATAATGGGTAAAAGATCTGAACATTTTACCACAGAAAATATACAAATGGTAAATAAACACATGAATTAATACTCAATATCATTAGTCATTAGAGAAATGCAAATTAAAACCACAAGGAGATACGACCACACAAACACACCAGTTAGTAATGTCTAAAATTTAAAAGAATGACCGTACCAAATGTTGGTAAGATATAGAAGAACTATACACTGCCAACAAAATCAAAAACAAAAAGAGCTACTTTTTTTTTTTTTGGTAAAGCTACTTTGGAAAACTATTTAGTAATTTCCTAAAGAGTTATATGCACTCCTACTCTATGACCCAGTCATTCCACACTTAGGTATTTACCGAAGAGAAATGAAAATATGTGTTCATACAAAAACTGGTATATTAAATGTTCATGGCAGCTTTACTTGTAAGAACCAATAACTAAAAAAGAACCCAAAATGCCCATCAACAGATGAATGGAAAAACAAACTGTGATATATCCACGTGTGTCACTTACCCATTTATTGCCCCTCGGCTCTGAATGCATCCATCAATATATGCTGTATGACAGACAATAAAGTTCCTTCAGTATGCTCATTCCTTCAACATGCCCCATGTTTACCTCTCTCAATAGAGGGCACTCAAGAGACACTGAAGTAGGTGCAGATATGAGGACTTCCAATAGAGTACTGTCTTAGCCACCTACAGAGAAAACAATCCTGTGACCTTGAAGCCTCAACCTGGTATAATAAAGTGTCAATGTCCCTTATGGGCTTGGTCTCTTACCAGCACCAGCGTCTATACTCCCTCTACAAGCCCTGAGACTGAACATAGTTGCCTGTGGCCCAGATGGATACACACCAAGCTGTCCCTCCTGCAAGCCCCCAAGACAGCCCACCCACTCCAAAAGTTTCCTGCCCCTGCTGGCACCTGAACTCCCACTACACACCCATTCTGTCAGTGGCTGATCCCCTGCTCTCCTCTCACACTCCAATGAGTTGCCTACTGTTCATCCAGCAACTTCAGACCACCTCGGGCCTATACAAACCATGGACTTCTCTGCTGTCCAGTGCACTGAACCCCATCTTCTCCAATGACATCTTAACCCCTTCCAAATCTTTCCTCCTTGGGTACTCTCCCAAAGCCCTACAATACTGTATAAAGTTTCCTTATTATCTTATAGTTTTAACTCTTTAGTCATATTAATAATTCTTGATACTAAACTTTCCTTATTTAACCAACTGTATGGTTTCCATCTCCTTACTGGACCCAGATTGCTACACCATTCAAGAGACTACCTGAGTGGTACAAAAAGAAGAGAAATAAGGATGCAGCAACATGGATGAATCTCAAAATAATTATGCTGAGTGGAAAAAGCAACTTCTTCCTAAAAGGTCATACTACAGATTCCATTTTTTAAAACTTTAGAAAATGTACTAATTTATAGTGACAGAAAGTATATCAGTATTTCCCTGAAAGGGGGAAAGGTCAGGAGGGGGTAAGAGAAGGAATTACAAAGGGACAGGAAGAAATTTTGGAAGGTGATAGATATGTTCACTGATTTAACTGTGGCAATGGGTTCACAGATGTATACATATGTCAAAACTTATCACATTGCATATTTAAAATGTATTCAGGGCTTAGAATGTCAGTCATATATCAATAAATCTGTTCTAAAAAAAATAAAGCCATATTTCCTCATCAGCCCCCCCAAATATACTATATTGAAGTCTATAAGAAAAATGAAATATATGCTACAGAATTATAAAACACTTAGAGAATGTTTAATTAATGTAGGAATTAATATCCAGATATAGAGAATTAGATTCATATCCAACATGTAAAGAAAATTCCTAAAACAAAAAGTGGGCAAAGGATTTGCTTGAATAGACATTTCTCCAAAGAAGATGTACAAATGGCCAATAAGTACATGAAAATATGCTCAATATCACTAGTCATTATGGAAATGAAAAATCAAAACCATAATGAAATACTGCAGCATACTCATTAAGATGGCAATTATTGAAAAACAGAAAATAAGTGTTGGCAAGGAAGAAGAGAAATTAGAACCCAGTACACTGCTGGTAAAAATATAAAACGGGGCAGCCAATATTAAAAACACTATGGCGGTTTCTCAAAAATTAAGAACAGTATTACCATCAGTTCAGTTCAGTCGCTCAGTCATGTCTGACTCTCTGTGGCCCCATGAATCGCAGCACGCCAGGCCTCCTTGTCCATCACCAACTCCCGGAGTTTACCCAAACCCATGTCCATTGAGTCGGTGATGCCACCCAACCATCTCACCCTCTGTCGTCCCCTTCTCCTCCTGCCCTCAATCTTTCCCAGCATCAGGGTCTTTTCCAATGAGTCAACGCTTCGCATGAGGTGGCCAAAGTACTGGAGTTTCAGCTTCAGCATCATTCCTTCCAATGAACATCCAGGACTGATCTCCTTTAGGATGGACTGGTTGGATCTCCTTGCAGTCCAAGGGACTCTCAAGAGTCTTCTCCAACACCACAGTTCAAAAGCATCAATTCTTCTGCATGCAGCTTTCTTTATAGTCCAATTCTCACATCTATACATGACTACTGAAAAAATCATAGCCTTGACTAGACAGACCTTTGTTGGCAAAGTAATGTCTCTGCTTTTTAATATGCTGTCTAGGTTGGTCATAACTTTCCTTCCAAGGAGTAAGCCATATGACTCAACAATTCCACTTCTGGGTTTATATCCAAAAGAATTAAATACAGGGTCTCAAAGAGATAACTGTATACCCATGATCACAGCTGCATTACTCATGATAATCAAAAGACAGAAGCAACCCAAGTGTCCACTGACAGAAAAACTGATAAACAGAATACAGTATAACATGCACAATGGAATATTATTCAGGCTTAAATGGAAAGGAAATTCTGACCCTCGCACAACACAGATGAACCTCAAAGACACTACACTAAGTGAAATAAGCTAGTCAGAAAAAGAAAATACTGTATGATTTCACTCATATGAGGAACACAGAGTAGTCAAATTCAGAAACAGAAAGTAGAACGGTGGTTAACAGGGGTTGAGGGTAGGGGAATGGGGAGTTACCACCCAACAGTACTAGCTTTGCCAATGAAAAAAGTTCTATGGGTGGATGGTGGTGATGAGTGCATTAAGAATGTAAATCTACTCAATGCCACTGAACTGTACACTTTAAAATGGTTAAAATGCCAAATTCTATGTGTATTTTATCATGATTTTTAAATTTTAAATAATTTTAAAAGAGAAAACAGAGATTATTTCTATACTTTGTTATAGTTTTATTAGTCCCAAAATGGAGATGTTACCATAATAATAAAGTAGAAAGAGTAGATTCAGATAAAAAGGCAATCACATCAACAAGCATTCTTAACCGCCCCCCCCCAATCATGGTGTGACATAATAAGAAATATATTCATAGGTCTCTGTCTCCGGTTCCTAATACAGAGCTCTAAAACCCTTATAATTGCTTGAGTGACAGGGCTGGTAGGAGCAATTTTTTTTCCTGATATTTAGTCTTTGGCACTAGTTTCTGACACAGCACTCCCAAAATCCTGATAATTATCTGAGTGATGAGGGTGACAGAAGCATCTTACACAGAACTCCTGTGTCCCTTGGAATTTCTTTTATTTTAAGGAGGCTACTCTTGGTGGGCTCCTAGATAGCTTCAGGATGGAGGCTGGTCACCAGAAAGACCATGTCATGATTAGAAGCTTGGAACTTTCAGCTCCACCTCCTATCCTCCATGGAGAAGACAGGGGCTGGACATTGAGTTAATAATCCATCACATCTACATGATGACATCTCCATAAAAAAATCCATAAACTATAGGTTTGGAGAGCTCCCAAACTGGTGAACACATCCATGTACTGGGAGGGGGCACACCCATCCCAGACCTAGTCCTTCATCATCTGGCTATTCATCTTTATCTTTTACTATATCATTTAAAATAAACTAGCAAACATGTTTCCCTGAGTTCTGTGAACCATGACAACAATTATCAAACCTGAGGAGATTTCAGGAGTCTCCCACCCGCCCCCAACTCGATTTATAGTCAAATCAAACAAAAGTACAGGTAACCTGGGCACCCACTACTCGCAATTGATACCTGAAGTAAGGGTAGTCTTGTGGGACTGACCCCTTAATCTGTGGAGTCTGTGCTAACTCTCAGTTGGTGTTCTTAGAGAATTATAGAATTTACTGGTGTGGGAAACCCACATGTCTGGTATCAGAAGTGTAGGGACTAAAGTAAATGAGTTTTCTTTTAAAGGGCCAGATACTATAAGCCACTAGGGACACAAAGATAAACAGTCCCCAAATTAAGGGGATTCTGTTGTAATCACATTTATACATAGGCAAGAAAGTAAAACAAACAGTTTTGTCAGATGGCATTACTAAGGGCATGGTTTCAAACTAATTTCAATACCACCCAGAACCAACTGTAATGATCAGTGTTCAAATGATAGTAGCAAAATATCTGATTTCTTCATACTAGAAAATTTTAATCCAATTCCCCCACACTCACACTGAAAATGATCACTCCTGAAACATCATTTATGAGAGAATAGATTGAAATATGTAAAAGAATCCTGCAGATATGTGACAGATATAACATCATGGCCATATTTGCATAGTAATCTAAATCACCTCATCTTCCAGATGACAATTCTTATTTTTAGGTGCTGCCTTCTAAGCCCTATCATTCAATTTACTACTTATCAAAGTTAAGAATTTTAGGTTTATGAGAGAACAGATAACAAAAACAGATAATTCACCAAAATATTTTTTTAAAATGAGGAGGAATACACAAAAATCCATTTCAAAAAAACTTATGAGAAACGTTGATACTCACTCATAGACAAAGAAATACAGACTAAAATAAGAGACCCTTTTCATCCACTGAGAAAATCTTAAAAGTTCAATAACACCCAGTGTAGAGAAAATGTGAGGGAAAGTTTGTAAATTGATACAAATTTTCTGAAGGGGATTTGTTTCTGTGAATCAAGAATCTCAAATGATTAAATCTTTTGAGCCAACAATTCTCTCTCAAGGAGTTAATGCTAAGGAAAAATTAGACAAAATCCTTTTGTATACTAACACACTGCTATATATAATCATAGGCCATATGTCATGGATATCTGTATTTTTAAAAAACTTCTCAGGGAATTCTTATGATCATCTATCTGGTTTTGGATCCAGGACCCAGTGAATGAATGCATGTATTGAAAGAACTAACTAACACCTAATCAGAAGCTTTTGTAAGCCTGGCACTATACTAAAAAATACATTATCATGTTTAGCCAAAAGAACTAGAAGCAATTTTTTAAAGTTTCATATTCCTAAAATACTGACAGTAAAAACCTTAAAAGGAATTTTCACTGTTCTATTCATTACCTTACTTAATAGAATTGATGCTTTTCGTTAACAGGAAGGACAAGTTCCAGTTATCATTTCATATTTTTCCATTAATTTATATTATAAACGGGACCTATTCTCAAAATTAAATTAAAATAACAATTAAAAATTAGTGGAGTATCTATGATAAAACTGAAAAATCAAAATAAATTTTACAGTATAAATATTAAACTAAAAAATCCTAAGAAACTTATCTTAAAAACTATGATTATCTGGATATTTAAAATCTTTGAGAAAATGTCTATATCAGCTATATCTACAATGAGGAAGTGTTCTATATATTTTTTTTTTTCAATATGGTATCGAATATATATACTGCTTGATAAAGGACAGAAATGGTATGGACCTAACAGAAGCAGAAGATATTAAGAAGAGATGGCAAGAATACACAGAAGACTGTACAAAAAAGATCTTCACAACCCAGATAATGACAATGGTGTGATTACTCACCTAGAGCCAGACATCCTGGAACGTGAAGTTAAGTGGGCCTTAGAAAGCATCACTACGAACAAAGCTAATGGAGGTTACAGAATTCCAGTTGAGCTATTCCAAATCCTGAAAGATAATGCTGTGAAAGTGCTGCACTCAATATGCCAGCAAATTTGGAAAACTCAGCAGTGGCTACAGGACTGAAAAAGATCAGTTTTCATTACAATCCCAAAGAAAGGCAATGCCAAAGAATGCTCAAACTATGCACAATTGCACTCATCTCA
This sequence comes from Bison bison bison, assembly GCF_000754665.1. Lineage (NCBI taxonomy): Eukaryota > Metazoa > Chordata > Mammalia > Artiodactyla > Bovidae > Bison > Bison bison. The sequence continues at coordinate 6,001,125 of NW_011494811.1, forward strand.
CACGCTAGTAAAGTAATGCTCAAAATTCTCGAAGCCAGGCTTCAGCAATATGTGAACCATGAACTTCCTGATGTTCAAGCTGGTTTTAGAAAAGGCAGAGCAAC
>NW_011494811.1:6001328-6002371 GCF_000754665.1 Bison bison bison
ACCTGATCTGCCTTTTGAGAAATCTATATGCAGGTCAGGAAGCAACAGTTAGAACTGGACATGGAACAATAGACTGGTTCCAAATAGAAAGAGGAGTACATCAAGGCTGTATATTGTCACCCTGTTTATTTAACTTCTATGCAGAGTACATCATGAGAAACGCTGGACTGGAAGAAACACAAGCTGGAATCAAGATTGCCGGGAGAAATATCAATAACCTCAGATACGCAGATGACACCACCCTTATGGCAGAAAGTGAAGAGGAACTAAAAAGCCTCTTGATGAAAGTGAAAGTGGAGAGTGAAAAAGTTGGCTTAAAGCTCAACATTCAGAAAACGAAGATCATGGCATCTGGTCCCATCACTTCATGGGAAATAGATGGGGAAACAGTGGAAACAGTGTCAGACTTTATTTTTCTGGGCTCCAAAATCACTGCAGATGGTGACTGCAGCCATGAAATTAAAAGACGCTTACTCCTTGGAAGGAAAGTCAAAGTGAAAGTGAAGTCGCTCAGTCGTGTCCAACTCTTTGCAACCCCATGGACTGTAGCCTACCAGGCTCCTCCGTCCATGGGATTTTCCAGGCAAGACTACTGGAGAGGGTTGCCATTTCCTTCTCCAGGGGATCTTCCCCACTCAGGGATTGAAAACGGGTCTCCCGCATTGTAGGCAGACGCTTTACTCTGTCTGAGCCATCAGGGAAATCCATGGAAGGAAAGTTATGACCAACCTAGACAGCATATTGAAAAGCAGAGACATTACTTTGCCAACAAAGGTCCGTCTAGTCAAGGCTATGGTTTTTCCTGTGGTCATGTATGGATGTGAGCCGAAGAATTGATGCTTTTGAACTGTGGTGTTGGAGAAGACTCTTGAGAGTCCCTTGGACTGCAAGGAGATCTAACCAGTCCATTCTGAAGGAGATCAGCCCTGGGATTTCTTTGGAAGGAATGATGCTAAAGCTGAAACTCCAGTACTTTGGCCACCTCATGAGAAGAGTTGACTCATTGGAAAAGACTCTGATGCTGGGAGGGATTGGGGGCAGGA
>NW_011494811.1:6002490-6017236 GCF_000754665.1 Bison bison bison
ATGATGCTAAAGCTGAAACTCCAGTACTTTGGCCACCTCATGAGAAGAGTTGACTCATTGGAAAAGACTCTGATGCTGGGAGGGATTGGGGGCAGGAGAAGAAGGGGACGACAGAGGATGAGATGGCTTGATGGCATCACTGACTCGATGGACGTGAGTCTGGGTGAACTCTGGGAGTTGGTGATGGACAGGGAGGCCTGGCATGCTGCGATTCATGGGGTCGCCAAGAGTCGGACACGACTGAGCGACTGAACTGACAGTGGCCACAGAGCACTTGAAATATGGCTAGTGAAACTGAAAAATTAAATTTTTAACTTTCAAAATATAAACAGCCACACGTGGCTGTTGGCTACCATATTAGACAGCGTTTGTTTATATAATCTCTGGTTCCTGGCAATTAACAGCTCAAACAACCCTCTGTTTCTTCCTCTGTTCCTTCCCGGACATCCTCTGAAATCCCTCTGCTAATACACTAGCAGTTACTTATCACTCATTATGTACTGACTACCTCTTACAGGATAAATAATGTGCAGAACACACATAATCCTCTTATAGCACTCACAGCCTGGACCTAGCAAACAATCCCACCTTTGGCAGTATCTTAGCCTTAACTTATGTTTATTCTTTTTGTTCTTGTTAAAATGGTTTAATCAAAAAATAAATAAATAAAATAAAATGGTTTAATCTAGTATTTACTATATCTCTTACTAATATGTATACTTTGGTTTTAATTAGAACAGGCATTGATAACAGGATTAATCTATTTATTCTTTCTTAGGCATAATCACTATGTGGTGAATTTTAAAACCCTCCCCCTCAGGGAAGATTGTTTTAGTTGACATAACATTAAACTATTAACATCATAAGATTTGATGCTTTTGAACTGTTGTGTTAGAGTCCCTTGGACAGCAAGGAGATCAAACCAGTCAATCCTAAAGGAAATGAACTCTGAATATTCATTAGAAGGACTGATGCTGAAATTCCAACACTGGTCACCAGATGCAAAGAGCCGACTCATTGGAAAAGACCCCGATGCTGGGGAAGACAGAAGGCAGGAGGAGAAGGGGATGACAGAGGATGAGATAGCTGGATGGCATCACCAACTCAATGGACATGAGTTTGAGCAAGCTCTGGGAGATAGTGAAGGACAGGGAAGCCCGGCATTCTGCTTCCGTGGGATAGCAATGAGTAAGACATGACTGAGCAACTAAACAACAACAAATTAGTATTATATTCCTGATTAAAAGCACCATACTGATTTAGTGTAGCTTTTTGGGTGGAGTGGCACATTAACATATTAAGTATACTCATCAAATTTTAGGATGTATTAAAATGAAGGGAGTATTTTAAAAAACTGTAAATGAAATAGAAGCCTAGAAGAAAATCTAGACTAATCCTTTTCTTATTTACACTTGTGAAAGGACAATTTAATCAACCTCTTTTACTCCATGAAGACACAAACAACTTAAGATTCCAGGTGTTTTCTCAAGTCCATCGAGGATTAAGTGATTTTTTCATTGCTACCAACACACACACAAGTTTGAAAACAGTAACTGCAAGAGAAAAGCTTTGATGACTCATTGACCCCTTTATTCAATCGTCATAACTTTATATAACTAAGTAATACAGAGTTCTTTAGCAGGGCAATTAAATCCTGTGGAAATTTATTTACTAAGATCTAACAACCTGGAATCAAGATTGCCAGGAGAAATATCAATCACCTCAGATACACAGATGACACCACTCTCATGGCAGAAAGTGAAGAGGAACTAAAAAGCCTCTTGATGAAAGTTAAAGAGGAGAGTGAAAAAGTTGATTTAAAGCTCAACATTCAGAAAATGAAGATCATGGCATCTGGTCCCATCACTTCATGGCAAATAAATGGGGAAACAGTGGAAACAGTGTCAGACTTTATTTTTTGGGGCTCCAAAATCACTGCAGATGGTGACTGCAGCCATGAAATTAAAAGACCCTTACTCCTTGGAAGGAAAGTTATGACCAACCTAGACAGCATATTCAAAAGCAGAGACATTACTTTGCCAACAAAGGTCCGTCTAGTCAAGGCTATGGTTTTTCCAGTGGTCATGTATGGATGTGAGAGTTGGACTGTGAAGAAAGATGAGCGCAGAAGAATTGATGCTTTTGAACTGTGGTGTTGGAGAAGACTCTTGAGAGTCCCTTGGACTGCAAGGAGATCCAACCAGTCCATCCTAAAGATCAGTCCTGGGTGTTCATTGGAAGGACTGATGCTGAAGCTGAAACTCCAATACTTTGGCCACCTCATGCAAAAAGCTGACTTTTTGGAAAAGACCCTGATGCTGGGAGGGACTGGGGGCAGGAGGAGAAGGGGACAACAGAGGATGAGATGGCTGGATGGCATCACCGACTCAATGGACATGAGTTTGGGTAAACTCTGGCAGTTGGTGATGGACAGGGAGGCCTGGCGTGCTGCGATTCATGGGGTCACAAAGAGTCAGACACGACTGAGAGACTGAACTGAACAAAATAAATACAAGATTTTCTATCCTGGTATTAGTGCACTGGTCATAGACTCAAATTCTGGCTATCAAAACTCAAAAAACCAGGGAGGCCTGCCCTCTAACTTTCATGAAACTAAGGGTCCAGCTACAGATAAGAACAAAGCAGCAAACAATTAAAAGCATATTACAGTTTACCCTTGAACAACATTACACTTACACAGATTTTTTTCAATAAATAATATTGAAAAAGTTTTTGGAGATTAGCAACAATTTGAAAAAACTCATAGATGAACTATGTAGCCTAGAAATATTTAAAAAAATTAAAAATTTAGGTATGAATACCTAAAATATATGCAAATCTGAGTCTATTTATGACTATAAAATATGCACAAATTCAATATAAAAAATTAATATCAAAACTTAGGCACACAACACAGACCGTACATGGTGACTTTCACAGTTAAGGAAAATGCAAACAAATATAAAGACACAGTAGTAAAGCATAACTGTAAAAAATTAACCAGAGTACATACTGTATTACTATAATAATTTCAGAGTCACCTCCTATTGCCACTGTGATGAGTTCAAGTGTTGTGAGTTATCTGCTTAAAATGCCATGTGACATTAATCACCTCTGCAAGAGCAGTTTGTCTCTCCAGTAAATTGCGCATTGCAGTAAAAAGTGATCTCTCCTGGTTTCCACATATTTTTTATCATGTTCAGTACAATACCATAAACTTCGAATAACATCATGGGACTCATATGAAGTGCCACTAGTGACGCTAGAAGCACTCCCGATAAGCAAACTCATGACATTACAAAAAAAAAGTTGAATTGCCCAATATGCCCCATAGACTCAAGTCTGCAGCTGCCAATGCTTGTCATTTCAAGATAAATGAATCCACTGTAAGGACCATTGTAAAAAGAAAAGAAAATTCATGAAGTCATCGCTGTAATAAAGCCAGCAGGTGCAAAAACCTTGCACATTTTGCAAAATACCTTTTTATCATATATTGAAAATGCAGCTTTTATTTGGGTACAGGATTTATATAAGAAAGGAATATCTATAGAATATAATATGATTAGAGAAAAATCAAATTCATTATATGACAACTTAAAGCAAAAGAAAGGAGAAGGCCCTAAAACTAGAGAATGCCAGTTATGTTTTGTCCCTGAAGTCAGGGAGTACCTTGCCAGTAAGTAATTGACTTTTAAAGTTCTTTTGATATTGGGCAATGTCCACGTGGCCACCCAGAACCCCATGAGTTCAACACCAAAGGCATTAAAATGGTCCACTTGCCCCCAAATGTCTCTCTAGTAAAGAGAGCCTTTACAGTTCATAACATGCAGGACTCTATGGAAAGGACTGTCAAAGCTATGGAAGAGAACCCAACAGATCATGAAAGTCTGAAGGATTACACCACTGTACTTCTATCACTGTTACAGAAAAAGCCATTAAACCCAAAACAAATTCCTCCTGGAGAAAACTGTGTTCAGATGTTACATGACTTCACAGGATTTATGAAAGAGCCAATCAAGGACTCAAAAGCAATTCTGAGAGATCTTCAAAGATATGGCAAAAAAAGTTTGGGGGTAAAAGAGTTTCAAGAAAAGGATTTTGGAGACATTCAAGAGCTTACAGACACAAAACAAGAGCAATTAATAAGAACATGACTTGACAGAGATGAGTGTTTCTGAATCAGTGCCAGACAATGAGGAAGAAGACTAGACTACTACTGAAAGCAATCTACAAACTTAATGCAATCCCTACCAAACTACCTATGACACTTTTCACAGAACTAGAACAAATAATCCTGAAACTTATACAGTACCATAAACGACCCAGAATGGTCAAAGCAATCCTGAAAAAAAGAAAGCAAAGCTAGAGGCATAACACTCCCAAAACTTCAGACAATACTACTAAGCTACAGTAAACAAAACAGTATGGTATTGATCAAAAAAATAGATATATGGATCAGTGGACAGACTAGAGAGCCCAGAAATAAACCCATGCACCTACGGGCAGTTAATCTTTGACAAAGGAGGCAAGAATATACAATGGAGAAAAGACAGTCTCCTCAGTAAATGGGTTTAGGAAAACTGGACAGCTACATGTAAATCAATGAAGTTAGAACATGCCCTCAAACCACACACAAAAATAAACTCAAAATGGCTTAAAGATTTAAATACAAGACATGACACCATAAAACTCCTAGAAGAAAATATAGGCAAAACATTATCTGACATAAATCATAATACCATTTTCTCAGATAAGTCTCCCAAAGCAACAGAGATAAAAGCAAAAAATTAACAAATGGGACATAACCAAACAAGTTTTTGCACTGCGAAAGAAACCATAAATAAAACAACCTACAAACTGGGAGAAAATATTTGCAAACAATGTGACCAACAAGGGCTTAATTTCCCAGGTATACAAATAATTGCTCATACAACCCAGTAATAAAAACAACAGCAGCAGCAACCCAATCAAAGGCAGAAGACCTAATCAGATACTTCTCCCAAAGAAGATATATAGGTGGCCAATAGGTATATGAAAAGGTGCTCGACATTGCTAATTATTAAAGAAATGCCAATTAAAACTTCAATGAGGCATCACTTCATACTAGTCAGAACGGCCATCATCAAAAAGTCAACAGATAATAAATGCTGGAGATGGTGTGGAGAAAAGGAAACTCTCCTACACTGTTGGTGGAAATGTAACTTGGCTCAGCCACTATAAAGAACAGTACAGAGGTTCCTCAGAAAACTAAAAAACAGAATTGCCATATGATTCAGCAGTCCCACTTCTGGGCATATATCTAGAGAAAACTCTAATTTGAAAACGTGTGCTCCAATGTTCACAGCAGCACCATTTACAGTAGCCAAGACATGGAGGTAACCCAAATATCCATCAACAGATAAATGAGTAAAGAGGTAGTATAAATACATGTGCATGCTTGGTCGCTTCAGTCATGTCCGACTCAGCGATCCTATGGACCGTAGCCCATCAGGTTCCTCTGTCCATGGGATTTTGCTGGCAAGAATACTGCAGTGGGTTGCCATTCTCTTCTCCAGGAGATCTTCCTGACCCAGGTGTCAAACCCGCATCTCTGTGTGTCTCCTGCCTTGCAGGTGGATTCTTTACTGCTGAGCTACCAGGGAAGACCATACACAATGTACTACACAGCCATAAGAAAGAATGAAAAAATGGCATTTGCAGCAATAGGGATGGACGTAAAGATTATCATATTAAAGTGAAGTAAGTTAGAAAGACAGATATCACATGACATCACTTATATGTGGAATCTAAAATATGATACAAATGTAATAATTTACAAAACAGACTCACAGAAAAAGAAAACAAATTTATGGCTACCAAAGAGGAATAGGGAGGGAGGGGAGAAATCAGGACTTTGAAATTAGCATATACAAAAAACTATATATAAAATAGATAAACAACAATGTCCTACTCTATAGCATAGGGAACTATATCCAAATATCTTATAACAAACCATAATTGAAAAGAATACAAAAAAGAATACATATATAAAACTGAATCACTTTGCTGTACACCAGAAACTTACACAACAGTGTAAATGGACTATACTTCAATTTAAAAGAGAGAGAGAGAGATAGAAGAATGAGTGCCAGAAAACAAACTGACATTAGACAGAATCTAATGTCTGGCAGATAAGGTCTGATTATTCAAGACTGCTTTTGACTTCTTTTTTACAACATGGATGCTTTTATGATATAGGAACTGAAATTAAGCAAATGGTAGGAAAGTGAAAGTGAAAGTCTCTCAGTCATGTCCAACTCTTTGCGACCCCACGGACTATACTGTCCATGGAATTCTCCAGGCCAGAATACTGCAGTAGGTAGCCATTCCCTTCTCCAGGGGAATCTTCCCAAAACGGTAGAAAGATGGGTACCATACACAAAGTTTCAGAAAAATGCAAAAGCAAAAAAGACAGAAATTATGAAATATTTCCATAAAGTTATACCAAGTGCCTGCCACTCCTGCTCCCCTTCTACCTCCTCCACCTCTGCCTCCCCTGAAACAGCAAGACTAACTTCATATCTTCCTCTTCCTCATCAGCCTACTCAATGTGAAGACAATGAGGATGAAGACCTTCCACTTAAACAGTAAATGCTAATCATGCCGTACAGTTAACAAACTCATCTAATGCATATGTACGGTCTTCCTTTGAAAAATTTAGTAACTACACAGCAAGAACTGTATGAGATTTTTTTGTATCATCATCACCCAAGTATTCACTGGGTAACACATCATATGCAAAACTTGCAATGAAGTGGACAGCCTTGAAGTGGATAGCCTGTTCTTAAACAGGCATAAGGTAAGTGGTATTCAAAATTAATAATACGTTAGTTTTCTTACTGTTTTATAACTTTGCTTTCAAATAATTACATTACCATAGAGCAGAACGCTGTCATAATTGGAGAAACTGCTTATCATCACAAGTAAGTAGGGTGTTTTTAATGTAACAATGTTTCTAATACTGTATCATGAATATGACTGAAACACTGCATGCCATAAAAATTTTATAATGATTCATTCATTAGTGTAAGGTTAGGCTACTACAAAGCAATCATATCAATTACACTAGGCTATAATAAAGCAATCATATTGCTACTTCCTTGTTATCAGTGCATGAACTGTTATAGCTATAAATATGAATTTCTTTTTCATATTATCTTTTCATCTTTGATGTCCAGTCTTAGTATCTGACAGACAATTTAGGTTTATCTTGTAAACAGAAAACGTAAATTTACAATATTTTCAGGGAGGGGACAGTCAGTGCTGCTGACCCCTGCACTGTTCAAGGGTCAACTGTATTATTAGCAAGAGCCACAGGCACAAGTTCCAATCCTTTGCCCTAAAAGGTTAAAAGAATTTTTCTTTAATTATATATAGCTAAAAATCTACCACAATCTGGTATTAAAGATACTTCTAAAATGTCTGAAATCAGCTCTCAGGAATTTACTACCTACATATTAATGCAGTTCTCAGGAAAAATTTTTATGCAGAGAATACTAAGTGCCAGACACTGTATTGGACATAGAAGGTTGCACTGAACAAGGAGAGTCCATGATGGATCCAACACAATCTAATTCAACAGCAGCTTGCAGGTTTTACTTCTGGGTTCCTCCATCTAACATCTGTTCTAGGCCATTTTTTCTGGCTGACAATATTTAGCCTCAGATTGGCCTGCTCTGGCAATCTTTATCCTATTTAAAGTCTACTTTATACTTCTTTTTACCTCTAGATTCTAGAATAAAGTTCTGCCTCAGAGATTTTTCCTTTAAGGTTTTTTTTTTTAGTGATTTCATGGTATTCAAGTTTTTCTAAAATTTTAATTGTATGTATAACTTTTATTACAAATGTATTACCACTTCATCAACCAAAATTTCTCTTGAATTCTCAATTATCATGATTTATATTTTCCTTTAAGAGTTACAATGATGAAAATCAGCAAGCCTTAAAACTAAGGAGTTCTTAACTCTTCATTTTTAAATTGTTAAATGTATTCTTTAGTAAGCAGATATATTTTCCTGGCACAGTCTTTATGAAAATGAATTCAAGTTATTTATATTGCATTCAAACCTGCTACTCCTCCCTCAAAGAAAAAAAAAAAAGAGAAAAGAAAATCCTCCATCCACCATCAAATACTTATTGACTACCCACTATGAGTCAGAAGCTATAACTTAGGTGCTCAGGTTATATCCCAAGGGGTTAACTAGAAGGGATGGCTCAGTGTCCCTACCCCCGGTATTATTCGACTTCAGCATAATCTTGCTCTGGGATATTTATCTTCTCCTTTGCATGCCATAGGACTGACCCAACTATGAACAGTAGACGCTCTGCAAACAGGATAAAGGCCAACGGTTTTCCTGCCTTCAGCCAAGCACTCAGGCCTTAAACTGCACATACATGGTTCAGGCCATGTGCATTTAGGTACTTAATAAAGGTTTTCATGAAAAAGAAGAAAAGGTTTCTCATTGAATTTTCATTCCAGCATGAAAATAATCACTAAATACAAATACACACACACACATACATATATACACAAGGGAAACAAGAGTGTTATACATAAGATAATATGACAAAAAGTTACAAGATACTTAGTCTGAATGGTCAGGAAAAGCTTATCTGATGCTGCCTACTAATACAGTCTCCGTGATAAAGTATCACTGTATAACACTATGCTATGCTAAGTCACTTCAGTTGTGTCCGACTCTGTGCGACCCCATAGACGGAAGCCCACCAGGCTCCCTCGTCCCTGGGATTCTCCAGGCAAGAACACTGGAGTGGGCTGCCATTTCCTTCTTCAATGCATGAAAGTGAAAAGTGAAAGTGAAGTTGCTTAGTCGTGTCCGACTCTTAGCGACCCCATGGATTGCAGCCTAACAGGCTCCTCCGTCCATGGGATTTTCCAAGCAAGGGTACTGGAGTGGGGTGCCATTGCTATCACTCCACAAATTTTGATTTTTAACAGTATGTATGAAAAATACCACTGTATTATTTTTTTTTGGCTGTACCCCGAAGCATGTAGAACTTCCCCAATTAGTGATCCAATCCGTGCCCCTGCAGTGGAAGCATAGAGTCTTAACCACTGGACCACCAGAAAAGTCCACCACTGTTCTAACTGACTAGCCAGGTATTTTTGTAAAGCATTCTCTAGAATCTAAAATTAGATCAACTAAAAACCCTTTCAATCACAATAAATCAAACTGTCAAGTAATTTACTGGTGTTTAAAAGAAACTTGTTTTTAAGCCATCTTTTTCATTTAAAAAAGTAGCACTTTCTTAAAATCTCAAAACTACACAGTATATCAATAAATTAAACTATCACCAAAAGATAACTCTCCTAGCATTTTTAAGAATGTATCTGTATTATGAGGGACTAGTATTATTTGGTGGCACAGGAAGTAATAAATACTTCTTAAGTAAGACTTACCTATTCTGCAACTGTCTATACCATATTCCAAGTCAGGAACTCAGAACTTAAAAACACAGTAACATAATTGTTCTAAAAATATAAGTATCCAAGAGAAACACTATCTGGGTGGAAGGTGGAATATTTCTTTTCAGACATTAATCATACAAAAAAAGGTTTCGTGACCCTGAATGCATTTCCAACCTCCATTGCCCAAGAAAGAAAGACAAAGAAAAAGATATCAATCATTTGACTATCAGTGGGCTCCCTTAGGAGGTCCCTCAGTATTTCACAAACCTGGTTCTAGAACCTAGAACTCCTGACTGAAAAGATTACAGGATATAGAATCTAGATTTGACTACATTTGTCTCTTGACTTTTCTGCTGCCTTCATCGGGTATCACTAATAACACCTAAAGTGAGGTACTTTTTAAATACAGAACTTAAAAAAAAAAAAAAGACATCTCTCCCTACAGTTTGGCAACACAGTTCAGATTACTCTAACTTATCCCAAGTGAGTCAACTTATGCAGACTAGAAGCTGTGAAAAGGTTCTCTCATCAACTCTTGCTATAATATAATACCTACATCACAGGAAGGGGCTCCCCAGGTGGGGCCATTGGTAAAGAACCTGCCTGCCAATGCAGGAGACATAAGAGATGCAAGTTTGATTTCTGGGCCGGGAAGATCCCCCTGGAGGAAGAGATGGCAACCCACTCCAGTACTCTTGCCTGGAGAATCCCATGGACAGAGAGGCCTAGCAGTCTATGATCCATGGCGTCGTGAAGAGTTAGACACAACTGAAGCAACTTAGCACATACACACACATCACAGGGAAACCTATACACCTGTGGTCTCATCCTATGCCAGAATTTAAGCATAAGCCAAGAGCCTGTTCTTCTGTACTGTGCTAAGTGTTCTGTACGACTGTTATACAATATTAAGGTTCTTTGAAAATTTTTTGACAAAATCTGTAGACACTAGATTAGCTTCAGGTCAGAAAGGCACATGAGAACTGATCATTCTATAAGCAATCTTCTCTATAAAAATATATATACAAAAAAATAAAAAGAATTATGTATTTTGCTAAAGTTAAAAAATGCAAAAAAAAATCACTTTATGAATAAATAAAAACGTGCTTCCTAAAATTTAGTCTTGGCTCGAAGTGGCCCCAAGATATTAATATTTATATTCTCCAAGGTCCATACGTTTGAGGCTTGAAACTTAAGGAATGCCTATTCAGTTAACAATAATAACAGTTAACATGTATTGAGTCATTACTTCATGCATACACCAGGCACTATGCTAAAGACTCTGTATTATTATTTACCCACATCTTACAGATTTGGAAACTCAGCATCTAATTTAACTATCCAAGCACAGCAAGCAAATCCAAATCAGGAATCAGACCACACCTGTCTTACTACATAGCTTATACTCTCTACAGAAATTCTAGAACTCACCCTACAAACACCTAGAATTCTCCCTACAAACACCCTAGAACTCACCTTAGAAATACCCTGATTGACCTGAATGCTCAAAGAAATAATCAGAATCCCCAGGAATACAACAACAAAAGCATACATTTAACTAGAGAAATGCTGCACATTTAGGTTGATTTTTATTTGGAATAAATATAATTATAAAAGTTCAATCATACTGTCATGCATAAAGTAATACCAAGAAACACAAAGAAAGGGGAAACACAGGATAACCATTCATAAGCAGAACTTGACATTACCAGAATATTTCTTGAAAATGGGGGTAATTTTAAGTTTTTGTGAAAACAATCCCTTTTTTCTCTTGAAAACTGTACCTAAAACATGATCTAATCTCCCACCTTAAATCTGTAAGGAGCATAAAGTTGTCCCTGGTAAAAACAAGTATCGCTTGGTAAAGTAGTAGCGGAGGTAGCAGCAGCAGGATAGCGGTAGAAGGCACAGGAGGAGTGACAGCAGTAGCATTAGAAACAGCACTGTAGTAACAACGGCAGTGACAGCAACGGAAGAGGCAGCTGCAGCAGCGGTAGTAGAGCAGTCATAGCAATATTACTAGTAAGCATAATATGCCAAGAAAAACATAGTTTTGGATTGTTGATCCTGAACCAGCCAAGTATCAGGGTCCTTACTAGAAGCAGTACTTCTCTTTGTATAGATCTGTAACTGAATGCTATGGTACACTGTAACTTCACCAGAGAAGTCTAGTGTTGAAGAAATTTTGGAGAACAGATACTTGAATTTTAGCTTTAAAAATCTCTCTGCCATAACTCAACTGTCACCTCCTTCAGATGTCATTCTCAAATTCCTTACTTTTACACTCTGGGGACAGCATTACTCTCTCCCTATGTTCACAAAGCATCTTTTATACGAGCATAGTTCCCTGTTTGGCATAACTGCAGAGCATTATGTCTTTCCTTTGGACTTTTGCCTCCTCAAGACTTTAATTTGTATCTTATCCATGCAGTTGTCTTGGGCACTCAAGAGAGTAAAAGTTCAATTAACAATTTTCCCATTTAAAAAACACTCAATAATCTAGTGTATAATTTACAATGAAAATTAACTAATGGTTGCTGAGAAACTGCTAAATATTGTGTATAAAGAATTAGGTAAGTTCAGAATCATCAGACTCAGCAGAAGTTTCTATAAGTTTCTCTGAGGACTGACTTTCCATTCAAATGACTAGACCTAACTGAGCTCTAAGCACAAATGACAGGCAGAGGACAAGTCAGAAGACCACAGAAAATCTAAAAGGAATCCTGACACAGAGATCACATTAAACCCATAAATATGAGGAAAGAAAAAATCCAATTTGTAAAATATTAAATTATTTGGATAAAGACAATTTATTAATACAACCTAAGGGTGGGAGTCTAGAATACCAAATTTGACATATCTAGGGGATCATTTTATCATCCGGTTGAAAATCTTCCACTTTTTAGAACAAACCTGTGTGAATAACTGTGGCAGTATAAGTCTGAAAGCATTGTTTTCTGATCATATGAGAAAAAAAAAAATCCATTTTTCAAGATCCAGTAAAAACTAATTAGCACTGTGGGAGAGAACATGAAATATATAAAATACTCCTTAAAAGAAAGAGAGAGAAGCTGAAAGAAAGAGAAATTGAGACTTCTGAAAATCCAGGCAAGGAAATAGCACAGAGAAAAGCTAAATGCACATACAGTTCATGACAGTGATAGGTACAATAAACTGTCAGTCTGATCAATCTAATAATACCTTACTCAAAGAAAAAATATTATTTTTGAAACACAATGATGCAGAATGAGAGAATATACTACTAACTGCAAAAAGAAAAGGAAAGTGAAGTGGCTCAGTCGTGTCTGACTCTTTGCAACCCCATGGACTGTAGCCTACCATGCTTCTCCATCCATGGGATTTTCCAGGCAAGACTGCTGGAGTGGGTTGCCATTTCCTTCTCCAGGGGATTTTCCCAACCCAGGGATTGAACCTGGGTCTTCCGCATTGTAGGCAGACACTTTACCGTCTGAGCCACCAGGGAAAGCACACATTTAAAAATAAATTGTGATCACAACTATGTAAAAAAGTCTATATACAAAAAAGTACTAGAAGGCACACACATCCACCTGTAACTACAACCATGTTACACTAGTGGGATAAAAAGTGATTCTTTTACTTTAAGAAAAAGTTGTCTAAATTTTCTCTAACAGTAATTTTTTAATATGAAGGTTTTGCAAAAGAAAATAAACTACATTTTATGTATAATTTAAACCAATTTCTTCTTATATCTCAATTTCTACCAATATATCTAATATGCAAGAGGTACATTAAGTTTTTTACCACATCAGAGAAAATTTAAGGATTAACATTACCTTATTCTACTCATAAAAATACTTAGTGGGAAATCTAATTAAATTAAGACACTCAACATAAAGAGGTCATCCAATTAATTGGTTCCATAAATACAAAAATATCAGTACAAGGGTTTAATAACCACTCTTAGAATCATCAGTATAGTTATCAGAGTACAAACTGGTGTAACTTGACATGACCTTATTCTGAAACAGACTATAAAATCAGATATTTTTTGTAAGGTATAAAAATGAAACTCTATCAACACAGGAAACAAAGGCTGCTGTTGCCCCCAAACCACACATGCAAAGAGAGCTGCTGTTACCCCCAAACCAAATTTGCAGAGTAACAGTAAATGGACTCAAAACGAGCCATCTTACCAATAACGAAAATCAGTCCTAATATTAACTTCCCTCAGGAAAAGTTCTTTACTCATCCCTGCAAATTACAACGCATGATCTCAAAATGTGCAAACCTGATTCCAGAAGGAAATCACATTGCAAATGAGTAATACTGCCAAATCAGACAAAAGAGTATTGTACCAAGTCTTTACCATTACTAAATTGTCAAAAAGATTCAAAAACCCATTCCAGTATTCTTGCCTGGAAAATCTCATGGACAGAGGAGCCTGCCAGTCTACAGTCCACTGGGTTGCAAAGAGTCAGACACAATTAAGAACTGGACACAACTGAACATATATGCACGGCATGGCATCCTAATCAGATAAATATAAAACCTCACACTAAAGATCTATTTTGATAGACATGAGTTTGAGTGAACTCTGGGAGTTGGTGATGGACAGAGAGGCCTGGCATGCTGCGATTCACGGGGTCGCAAAGAGTCGGACACAACTGAGCGACTGAATTGAAGTGAAAGATCTATTTACCTCCTGTTTTTTATCTACTATGCCATGCTTGCTGCTGCTGTGGCTGTTGCTTCAATTGTGTCTGACTCTGCGACCCCATAGATAGCAGCCCACCATGTTTGGATAGCAACAAAAAAAGAAAGCATTGTAAAGGCAAAAAAACACAATCTGAAGAAACAAAGCATGCCTCAAAACCAGACTCATACAGCAGAGGCTTTAGAATTAGCAATGGGTTAAAAAAAGGCTATGGTAAATATGCAAAGGGCTCTAATGGAAAAAGTGAACATGTAAGAACAAATTGGTAATAAAAGCAGAACATGGAAACTCTAAGAAAAGATCAATAGGAAATGTTACAAATCAACAACAATGTAACAGAAAACAAAAATGTCTTTAGTAACAAACACCAAGCCAGATCCAGGAAGCTCAGTGTCCTCCAAGCAGAACAAATACTAAAATACTTACAGAACAACAGATGAGTAAGTCAACAAAAAAAGAAGAGAAAAAAAACAAAAAGAGGAGAAAAAAAATAAACCTTATCTAGAAAGAAGTAAAATAAGAATTACATTGAACTTTCTCTTCAGAAACCATGCAAACAAAATGAGTGAAATAAACACCAA
>NW_011494811.1:6017336-6018459 GCF_000754665.1 Bison bison bison
CAAAGAGTATTGTACCAAGTCTTTACCATTACTAAATTGTCAAAAAGATTCAAAAATAACCTTCAATCAGGTTCAACATGTAAAGAACTTGAAATTCATCACACTTGTCCTTATAGCAATAAAAAAGGTGAAGAGAAAAAATGAAAATCAACCACTCTTCTTCAATTAATCAGGGAATTGAAGCCAGAGGGCAAACCTCTAACCTGAAAACTACAGAGACAGGTAGATACAGAAAATCACACTGTGCAAGAAGCAAAGCCTAGGAAGATAAATCTTCAGCTGGAGCCAGTATCAGTAGGAACACTTTAAACAGTAAATGACAAACTGCTGGAGACTCAGTGTAGACTAGCTTAGAATGAAAAACCATGAGAGAGCTCAGTCTTTGAAAGGCCCCAACAGTTTCTAGAGTTTTACCTCCAGGAGCCCTACCAGGTTCTCAACTGTGATAATCTGAAAAAATTTTCTTTATTTCCAGCAGGGGGAAGGGAGACATAATAATTCTTAAAATATACCCAAAGCTTTCTGTTCTTCTTAAAAAAGTCTGAAAAGAACATTATTTTAACAGAACCTAGCCTACCAGGAAGTACCTTACCTAACTCCAGCTCCCTCCAGCCTTCAAAGAACAGAAGAGATACACAAATCAGGTTTAAAAAACTGAGACCTAATCACAATACCACAAAACTCCCAACCATCTTACCTCCATATCAATACAACTCTATACAATAACAGAGCATTACAGGTAAAAAGAACTTCAAAGTCTGAGACCCCATTTAAAGATTCTCTACATAACCCAAAGACAAAAGAACAAGCCAAAATAAGGACACTGCAAGAAATGTTAGCCTCTGACACCAATTACAGGCTTCCCAGGTAGCTCAGCGGTAAAGAATCCACCTGCCAATGCAGAAGACAAGGGTTGGATTCCATTTCCTCTTGGGATCAGGAAGATCCCAAGAGGAAACGGAAACCCATTCCAGTATTCTTGCCTGGAAAATCTCATGGACAGAGGAGCCTGCCAGTCTACAGTCCATTGGGTTGCAAAGAGTCAGACACAATTAAGAACTGGACACAACTGAACATATATGCACGGCATGGCATCCTAATCAGATAAATATAAAACCTCACA
>NW_011494811.1:6019044-6022036 GCF_000754665.1 Bison bison bison
AGACAAAAACTGAGAAAACTGAAAACCTACTGATCTGCCTTGCAAGAAATGTAAAAACAAGTTCTTCAGACAGAAATAAGATTATATACTGGTAAGAAACATGGATTATATAAAGAAATGATGAGCATAAGAAAAGCAATATATAAAGGCAAAACTAAAACTCTTATTTTTCTTATTCTTAATCTAACAAATAACGTGTTCAAAACCATATATTTTGTGATCACAGCTTATAGAAAACTTAAATGAATGACAGAATGGTATAAAGGATGGGAGAAAGGAACTGAAAATGCTCTAAGGTACTTGTGTATCCATGAAGTAGTGTAGCATTATTTGAAAATGAACTTGAATTACCTAGAAATGTATAAATGTTAACTCTGAGACAACCATTCAAAAAAGTTCCTTAAGAAATATAATGATATACTATAACAGGATAGAAAATGGAACCATATAAAATGCTCAATTAAAATGAGAGAAAGCAGAAACAGTGGAAGGCCAAAAAAAAATAAAAAGGAAAAGAAAAAAACAAAACCAGAAACTAAGAACTGAAGCAAGGAATGGAAAACATTTAAAATATGGTAAATACTAACAAGTATATCAATAATTACTTTAAATGTCAGTGATCTACATACACCAATTCAGAGTGACAAGACCCAACTATATGTTGTCTGCAAAAACCCACTTATAAAGGCATAGATATATTAAAGGAAAAGGGATAACGTAAGATATACTATGCTAACACTAAACAAAAGAAAACAGATAGAGCTGACTTCAAAGCAAGGAAGATTTCCAGAATAAGGAGAGACAGTATATAATGATAGAGGGTTGATTCTCCAAGAAGATATAACTATCCTTATATACATGCAGCTAACAACAGAACTAAATACTTGAGATAAAAACTAGTAGAACTGCAAAAAGAAATACATAAATTCTCTATTATATCTGAAGATTTCAATACCCCACTATCAGTAAATGAACCAACAGGCTGAAAATCAGTAAGACTATCACAGAACTGAACAGCACCATCAATTAACTGGATCTAATTGACATCCACAGAGGCTTCCCAGGTGGCACAGTGGTAAAGAATGCCCCTGCCAATGCAGGAGACACAGAGACATGGGTTCAATGCCTGGGTCGGGAAGAACCCGTGGAGCAGTACATTGCAACCCGCTCTAGTATTCTTGCCTGGTAAATTCCAGAGACAGAGGCGCCTGGTGGGCTATAGTCCATGGCCTTGCAAAGAGTGAGACATAACTGAACACAGGACACAATTGGCATCTATGGACTACTTCATTCAACAACAGCAGAATACACATTCTTCTCAAGCTCAGAGGGAACATTCACCAAGCAGACTATATTCTGGGCTAGGAAATACACCTTTACAAATTTAAAAGAACAGATATCAAATGAAATATGGTCTCAGACCACAATGAAATTAAGCCAGAAATTAATAACAGTAGACAGCCAGAAAATCCCCAAGTATGTAGATATTAACAACATATACAAATGATACATGAATCAAAGTGTTGAGGATTTTTTAAAAATTTTTAACTAAATAAAAATGAAAATAAAGCATAAAAATCTGTGGGATACAGCAAATACCATACTACATTTTCTCTCTTAGAAAGAAACTTAACACTGGATGCATATATTTAAATTAAAAAAGTAAAGTTGACTACTCAAATTTCTACCTTAGGAAACAAGGAAAAGAAAATAATTAAATTCAAAATAAGCAGCAGAAAATAAATAATAAAAATCAGAGCAGAAATCAGTGAAATTGAAAACAGGGTAAACAAGAAAACCAACAAAACTAAAAGCTGGTTCTTTGAGAAGACCAATAAAATGAATAAACTCCTAGCCAAGCTTCCTAAGGAGAAAAGGAGAGAAGTCAATTACTAATATCAGACATGAAAGATGGGCCATGACTAGCAATCCTACAGATATTAAAAGGATAATAAAGAAATATTTGGATAATTCTATGCCCACAAACTTGCTAACTTAGAAGAAATGGACCAATTCCTTGAAAGACCCAATCTGCCAAAGCAAACACAAGGAGAAACAGATCATGTGAATAGGCCTATACTGGTCAAAGAAACTGAATAAACAACTAATCACTTTCCACTAGTACACTGTAAGTCAATTATACTTCAATAAAAAATAAATAAAATTTAAAAAAAGGAAAATGTGTTCAACATGGTCTTCCTTCCTTGCTTCTTTTCCTACGGAATTGCAGGAGTAGCTGGGGAGGAGGGGAAAGAAATTTTCTAGATTTTCAAGCATCCAAAAATCAAAAAAATAAATACTACATAGAAAGTGAAGACTGTGAATCACAAAAGGAATCAAATACATCCATAGTCTACATCATGCTTGCTTCAGAAAAGGTTATTTCATTTTCTGAACTCAGCTGACAGAGTAGAGCAACAAAACATTTTTCTAACTTTAAATGAACTAACTGACCTGAAGAATGACTCTATTCTAAATACAACATTCAGACTGAAAAATAAAATACAGTAAGTCAGAGAGAATGGAATGGACTAGAATGGGGTAATTCCATGTTTACCCAATATCTTCACTAATGATTTTAACTCAAGCAAACAAAACATAAATAAGGCTATATTCACATGTCAGAATACATCAGATCAGCACTTAAAGCATTCTCTATTTCTTTTTTTAATTTTGTCACTCCAACAAAACTAATACCAATACGGTATACAGCAGACACTCAACAATTACAGAACTTTAGAACCTGAGAGCCAGAAAGGCTCTCAGAGATACATTCCTATTCTCTTCTTTCAAACCTCCCCTTTTACCCATTGAGAAACTAATAGCTGGAGAAGACCGTAACTTTTCCAAGCTATTATAGTTAACAGTGAGACAGAAACTATCTTTTTGCCTTTTCATACTGTTCATGGGGTTCTCAAGGCAAGAATACTGAAGTGGTTTGCCATTCCCTTCTCCAGTGGACCACATTTTGTCAGAACTCTCCACCATCACC
>NW_011494811.1:6022136-6026460 GCF_000754665.1 Bison bison bison
AGACTCAATGGACATGAGTTTGAGTAAACTCAGGGAGTTGGTGATGGACAGGGAGGCCTGGTGTGCTGCGGTCTATGGGGTCGCAAAGAGTGGGACACGACTGAGCGACCAAATTGACTGACTAACTGGACAGAAACTAGAACCAAAGCATCTTGACTTCCATACTGGTATTCCTTCCACAATATACCATGCTGTTGTCAACAACTCTGATGAGCCTGAGATTTCTATCCTACATGCATGCAAAGCAATGAGACTGTGAGAGTTTCATGGCTACTGAGAACCAAAAGTATCTAGCCACACACAGACTGAACACAGAACTGAAACCATATACTCTGCAATGCATTTAATACTACCCACCCCCCAAATTTATAACCACTGGAACATGTGAATTTGACCTCACTTGGAAACAGGATCTCTGCAGATGTAATCAAGGTAACATAAGGTCATACTGGATTAGGGTGGGTTCTAATCCAACGACTGGTATCCTTATAAAAAGAAGGCAATTTGGACAGAGATACAGAAGGAAGATCCCCTAGAGGAGGGCACGGCAACCTATTCCAGTATTCTTGCCTGGAGGAGCCCATGGACAGAGGAGCCTGGCAGGCTACAGTCCAGAGAGTAACAAAGAGTCACGTACACACAGAGGGAAGACCACCATGTGAAGATGGAGGTAGAGATTAAAGGTATGCTGCCACAAGCCAAGAAACACCAAAGATTGCTTAAAAATACCAGAAGCTCGAAAAGAGGAAACAATTATTCCCCTAGAGGCTATTCTTTTAAGTGACTAATTAGTCACTAATTACACAGCAATTTGTTATAGCATCCCTAGGAAACTAAAACACCTACACACAAACACGCACACACCCCTTTCTGTTTACATGAGCCTGGCTTTACTAGTCCAGTGTCTTCACTAGCATACTCTACTATTCCAGGAGATTCTTGCGGGAACATAACTTGATTATAGAAATTTCACAAAAGACTCATCAAGACTCCAACAGAAAGCATCAACAGTTTAAATCCTTGCATCGCTGTTTTGATCAATTCTAAATTGTTGTATTGATATTCATGATACTTACTCAATATTAATCAAGCTCCATCATCACCATTGCAAGACTCAAATAAAATCAAACTTCAAATTCTAAAATTTTTACCTTGACTTTGCCCTTTTAAGGTATTATCAAATATCTGTCAAGGTGGTATTCTCCTTTACCACAGTAAGCAATAAACTCAACTTTATCAATAGGTTGTGTTAGTGTAATATCTGGTGAGCCAGTATCAGATAATCCTGGCAGAAAATATGATACCCCTGGGTCAGAAACAAAGAGTTTACTACTCAAAACAACAGCTGTAGCCAATGTTATCATCTTTCGCACTGGTTCCCCAAGCTCCAATTCCTAAAGGGCAATACAAAGATAAGCCAGGTGATGCTGCACACACAGTGAGTTACATTACAGGAGAAGAAAGCTGAAACCTAAGAACCGTCAATATTTTAAAGGAGTTGCAAGCAAAAATATCCCACCTTTTCCCAAGAGAGATTATTTTGATTATCCTGGACAGTAAGGAAATCTGCCCTCTGTTGTTATGGAAATACCATTTCTATCTTCTCAGGCTGTTAGCGATGCAAATTTCTTTCAAAAGAGGGCCCTAAACAAAAGCTGCCAATGCCTCTGGCTCAGAAGATGTGCTGAAGCATAAGAGATCATGGAGAATCACCTCTCAATAGGTATCTCCCTTGTCCTAAAGGGCTAGAGACTTTAGGAAATCAGGATGAAGTTAGTATAAAGCAATGAGTAGAAAATGTTCCAGGAAGAAAACATTTAGACAAAAAGGTATACTACCTGTATAACCTAAAACCACTCTGTGTATCTTAAACAGTCTCTCTCAACAAGCCTGTATATCAACTACGCAAAAGTAAATAATTATATGTTTGATTCTTACTTTTATTTTAAACTATTACATTTCCAAAAGAGTATACTGAATGAGGGTTTTTATTTTGTTTGCTAATTTTCTAGGTTTAGTAGCGCTCATGAAAAAAAAGAAAAACAGGGACTTGCCTGGAGGTTCAGTGGTTAATACTCTGCACTTCCACAGCAGGGGGCACAGGTTCAGTCCCTCCTCAGGACACTTAATATCCTCCTGCTGTGCAGTGCAGCCAAAATTTAAAAAAAAGGAAGAAGAAAAAAAGAAAACTGTTTACTAGTTCTGAACTTCACCAATTTTACCTGTAAATACAATTATTAAATGAAATCCTCAAGAGCAGAATATAATCCACATTTTAGAGTACTTAGATTTTTAACCAAGAAATCTAAGGTCCAAATTTATCTAAAATTTGTAAAACTTTGGGTCTCATTTAATATTATACATTTTAAATTAATCCACATAAAATTTTAAGGTTGTTGAAAAATA
Organism: Bison bison bison; assembly: GCF_000754665.1. Lineage (NCBI taxonomy): Eukaryota > Metazoa > Chordata > Mammalia > Artiodactyla > Bovidae > Bison > Bison bison. Next base: position 6,024,543 of record NW_011494811.1, read on the forward strand.
AAAAATAATTTGCTAGATTTTTCTAGCTACATATTTAATATCAGCATATTTTTGCATCTGTTTGAAAATGAAGATCATATCTCATACCCTTTCAACAGTAACCTGTTTTAACAAATCAGTTGAAAGAGAAATTAAAACTGAGTTTTTTAAATAAACAATTGTAAATTGAGCAATTTAACTTTATTTCAACTCTAAGATCAAGCAATGATCCCTGGAGGAAGAGAGGCAGGATGATGAGTAAAATGAGCACTACATAACATGTCTCCAGAGAGCTGTGTGACTAAATCTTATCACCTCACCTCTCCAGGTCTCCACTTTGCTATTTACAAAAAAAAAAAAAATACAGGTATTAGACTAAATGTTCCTTAAGGTCCATGTCACTTAACAGTTCTACAAGTCCAGTTTTGACAGTTTTGATTGATTCTACTTTCTCATGATTTCAGAAAATTAACTTCCTACTTCTTGCCCTGACAATCTTAAAGAATCCACGGATGAAATGATGCTCTAATGAACTCAAAGAAGTCCACTAAATCATCAGTTCAGCAAGTAGTAATATTTGCAGTAGAAATAATTCTTTCAGAAAACACCAAAATCTAAAATGACCCTCACCGTCAAGAAGTTCAATCGTCTACTTGAGAATGTAGGTACATGAAATTCTAATAGACTTTCAGTTCAGTTCAGTTGCTCAGTCATGTCCGACTCTTTGCAACCCCATGAATCGAGGCACGCAAGGCCTCCCTGTCCATCACCAGCTCCCGGAGTTCACTCAGATTCACGTCCATCGAATCAGTGATGCCATCCAGTCATCTCATCCTCTGTTGTCTCCTTCTCCTCCTGCCCCCAATCCCTCCCAGTATCAGAGTCTTTTCCAATGAGTTAACTCTTCGCATGAGGTGGCCAAAGTACTGCAATTTCAGCTTTACCATCATTCCTTCCAAAGAAATACCAGGGCTGATCTCCTTCAGAATGGACTGGCTGGATCTCCTTGCAGTCCAAGGGACTCTCAAGAGTCTTCTCCAACACGACAATTCAAAAGCATCAATCTTCGGCGCTCAGCCTTCTTCACAGTCCAACTCTCACATCCATACATGACCACAGGAAAAACCATAGCCTTGACTAGATGGACCTTTGTTGACAAAGTAATGTCTTTGCTTTCCAATATGCTATCTAGGTTGGTCATAACTTTCCTTCCAAGGAGTAAGCGTCTTTTAATTTCATGGCTGCAGTCACCATCTGCAGTGATTTTGGAGCCCAGAAAAATAAAGTCTGACACTGTTTCCACTGTTTCCCCATCTATTTCCCATGAAGTGATGGGACCGGATGCCATGATCTTTGTTTTCTGAATGTTGAGCTTTAAACCAACTTTTTCACTCTCCTCTTTCACTTTCATCAAGAGGCTTTTTAGTTCCTCTTCACTTTCTGCCATAAGGGTGGTGTCATCTGCATATCTGAGGTGATTGATGTTTCTCCCAGCAATCTTGCTTCCAGCTTGTGCTTCTTCCAGTCCAGCGTTTCTCATGATGTACTCTGCATATAAGTTAAATAAGCAGGGCGACAATATACAGCCTTGACATATTCCTTTTCCTATTTGGAACCAGTCTGTTGTTCCATGTCCAGTTCTAACTGTTACTTCCTGACCTGCATACAGGTTTCTCAAGAGGCAGGTCAGGTGGTCTGGTATTCCCATCTCTTTCAGAATTTTCTACAGTTGATTGTGATCCACACAGTCAAAGGCTTTGGCATAGTCAATAAAGCAGAAATAGATGTTTTTCTGGAACTCTCTTGCTTTTTCCATGATCCAGCAGATGTTGGCAATTTGATCTCTGGTTGCTCTGCCTTTTCTAAAACCAGCTGGAACATCAGGAAGTTCACGGTTCACATATTGCTGAAGCCTGGCTTGGAGAATTTTCAGCATTAC
>NW_011494811.1:6028009-6036217 GCF_000754665.1 Bison bison bison
TATCCTATCATTTTGCCTTTTCATACTGTTCATGGGGTTCTCAAGGCAAGAATACTGAAGTGGTTTGCCATTCCCTTCTCCAGTGGACCACATTCTGTCAGATCTCTCCACTGTGACCCGCCCATCTTAGGAACTACATATTTGCCTTAAAATTTCATGACATGCTCTTCAGCAAATGGAATCAGTATTCCTACAAACTAGAAATTCATCCCTTTTCTAATATTTGGCTTTCAGTAATGTTTTTGAAACTCTGGAAAAGACCCTGATCCTGGGAAAGATAGAAGGCAGGAGGAGAAGGGGACAACAGAGGATAAGATGGTTGGATGGCATTACTGACTCAATGGACATGAGTTTGAGCAAGCTCTGGGAGATAGTGATGGACAGGGAAGCCTGGAGTGCTGCAGTCCATGTGGTGTTGCAAAGAGTCAGACACGACTGAGCAACTGAACAACAACAAATGTTTTTTATGTTTATTATAAAGTTATGCCAGATAACTAATTAATAAGACACTCACAAAAGAGCTCAAATCCTGAAGAACTTCTGAGCATAGCATCATCTCTGACTCTGTGTTGAATATGCCCAATGAACAAATATTCTCTCAGGAACATCTTTAAAATGCTCTGTCTCTGCCTAAAATGTTTTATCTATTTCTGAAATGTTCCCTGAGAACATAATATAGCATACCACTTATCCAACAGAGACTATGAAAGTTATATAATTTATCTAAAGATACGCAAAAACATGAGAACAGTTCAAAGTCACACTGACTCTTTTTTTAGTGTTCAGGCTTTGGAGTTGAAATTGAAACCAACATTTTCTGAATCTAAGCATGACATTTTGCTCAAAATATTTTTATTTCTGTAGCACATAATGAACTAGATATTCCTTGTAAATATTCAAATAGCTTTTTGATACCACTAAATAAGCTAATCTTTCATATTACTAATTTAATTTCCCCAAGGCAGAATGACAGTTTCCATCATTTTCATCCCAAGTATTCATTCAAGAAAGTTTAAATTAACTTTTCATGCCCAACCTTTGTCCTTTTTACATACATTTTTAAGACAGAAGAATTCTTACAAATACTTGACTTTTCTAAACAGGTAACTCTTGGAGCTCCCTATATGAGGGTTAACTACATAAAAATTTGTACATTTCTGATCTACCACTATACTGAGGAAAGCTACCTGATTTTTCCATAATAAGGACAACACATAAGTTCCAATATACCCCCATCTTATAATTTTCATCACCTCTCTTTCTATACTCAAAATGATCATTTAAAAAAAAAGATCATAAGTTGCAAGTCTCTTCCCATACCCATATGATCTGTTAAGTTTTTTCTAATTAATTTTTAATGACATTTTAAAAAGGAAATGCAACCCCCAATCCAAAAAGGCAATAGTTAAATCATTATGATCTCTTTAAAAACAAGTAACACTGTTTTAATAAAGAATATATAATCACATTTTTATTTTAAACTGTATGACTCCACAGTAAATATATTATATACCATGACAAGTGGAATTTATTCCTGCAACTAAGGAGAGCATAGCATACAAAAATTAATATAATATGCCACATCAACAAAATGAAGGAAAAACTCACATAATCATCTCAACTAACACACAAAAAGTGTTTTACAAAATTCAACATCCTTTCATGACAAAGACACTCAATTAAATAGGAATAGAAGGAAACTACCTTAACATAATAAAGCCATATATGAAAAGCTCACAGCAAACAACATACTCAATGGTGAAAGACTAAAAGCTTTTCCTGTAAGATCAGGAACAAGGTAAGAATGCTCACTTTCATCACTTCTATTGGCTACAGCACCGAAAGCTCAAGTGACAGCAATTACGAAAAAGAATACAAGGCATTCAGACTGAAAAGGATAAAATAAAATTATCTCTGCTTGCAGATAATGTGGTCTTCTATGTAGAAAACCCTACAGACTCCACCAAAACAACTGTTAGAAGTAATAAATGAATTCAGCAAAAAAAGATACAAAGACTAAAGTCAGTTGTGTTTCTATACGCAAACAATGAACAAACTGAAAAAGAAAATTACAAAAATAACTTAATTGACAGTAATATAAAAAAGAACAAAATACTTAGGAAATAAGTTACCCAAGGAGGTAAAAGGCTTGTACAATGAAAACTATAAAACATTGCTGAAAGAAATTAAAGAAGACATAAATAAATGGAAATAAATCTCACGTTAATATTCTAAAAGACTTAATATTGCTAAAATGTCAATACTACCCAAAGCAATCTACAGATTCTATGCAACGCTTATCAAAATCCCAAAGAATTTTGCACAAAGAGAAAAAAGGATCCTAAAATTCACATAGACTCTCAAGGGACCTCGAAGAGCCAAGAAGATCTTGAAAAAGAAAAGAAAAACTAGAGGATTCACCCTTCCTGATTTCAAAATTTCACTGGAATGCTACAGTAATCAAAACAGTGCAGCACTGTCAAAAAGACAGACACACGGACTAGTGAAAGAGAGCTTAGAAATAAACTCACACGTACACGCTCAAATGATTTCTGATAAGGGTGTTAAGAACATCCAATGGGGAAAAAGTAAGTCTTTTGAACAAATGAGTGCTGGGGAAACTGGTCCACACACCTAATGCCATATACAAAAATTAACTGAAAATGGATGAAGAACCTAAATGTAAGACTTAAATAATAAAACTCTTAGAAGAAACAAAGCACAAAAGCATCAGAACATTGAATTTCACAATGATTTCTTGGACAGGGGGACACCAAAGGCACATGTAAAAAGAAATTAAAAAACGAATTTGACTTTATGAAAATTAAAAATTTTGTGCACAAGATACTATGCATAGAATAAAAAGGCAACCCACAGAATAGGATAAAATACTTGGAAATCATATATCTGATAAGAAATTGATATCCAGAATATGTAAGAACTACCCTAGAACTCAACAACAAACCAGCATGACTCAAAATTGAGAAAAGGGCTTGAAACATTTCTCCAAAGATATGTAAATTACCAACATGAAATAACATGAGAAGATGCTCAATGTCAGCAATCATTAGGGCAACACAAATGAAAACTAAAGTACAATACCACATCATAACCATTAAGATGGTTACTTAAAAAAAAAGAAAATAATAAGCACTGGCAAGGACGTGAAGAAACTGGAAGCCTTGTGCACTACTGGCAGAAATATAAAATGGTGTAGCTCCTGTCGAAAACAGTATGGTGGTTCTCAAAAAAAGTAAAAATAGAATTATGATCTAGAAATTTCGCTTCTGAGCATATACACAAAAAGAAATAAAAGCAGGGCCTTGAAGAGATCACTGTACACCCATGTTCACAGCCACACAGTGGCTGTGAATACACAGCAGCTAAAACACGGAAGCAACCCAACTATGTTCATCAACTGATGAGTAGATAAGCAAAATGTGATATATACACACAATATTATTCAAACGTAAAAAGGGAAGAAAACTGCAATATGCTACAAATGGATGTACCTTGAGCACGTTACACTAAGTGAAATGAGTCAGTCATAGAAAGAAAATTACTGTATAATTCCATTCATATAAAGTACTTAGAGTGGTCAAAATCATAAAGACAGAAAGTATCGTGCTGGTTGCCAGGAACTGGGGGAGCAGAGAATGGAGAGTTATTGTTTTATTGTTTAATGGGTATAGAGTTTCAGTTTTACAAGATGAAAAGTTATGAGGATGGATGGTGGTGACGGCTACATAACAATGTGAATATACTTAACACCATTGAGCTGTACATTTAAAAATGGTTAAGGTAAATTTTATGTGCATTTTATCACAGGATTAAAAAAGAAGAAAGCACGACTGCAATAATCACCAAAAACTAGAAACTCCCCACATGTCCATCATATGGTGAATGGATAAACTAACTGTATATGTATATAGACAGATAGATAGATAGTGTTAGTCGCTCATCATGTCTGACTCTTTGCCACCCCATGGACCCCAGGCTCCTATGTCCACGGAATTTTCCAGGCAAGAATACTGGAGTGGAAACCCATTCCGCTCTCCAGGGGGTCTTCCGGACTCAAAAACTACAACTGGGTCTCCTACCCTGGGGGAGGATTCTTTATTGTCAGAGCCACCAGGGAACTAACTGCAGTATATCCATACAATAGGACACTACTCAGTAACAAAAAAGAATGAGCTACTGGTACACACAACATGGATAAATGCAAATGCATTATGCTAAATGAAAGAAGCTAGATTTTAAAAGCTACACATTAAATTATTTCATTTAAATGGTATACTGGAAAAAGTAAACTACAGGGACAAAAAAAACAGATCTGTGGTTGCTAGGGATTGAGATGCAGAGAGAGGTTGACTACAAAAAGGCAACAAGAGTGAATTTAGAAGATTATGGTAATGAACATATATTTGTCAAAATTCACAGACTTAAAAAAAATAAAAAAAATAAAAATCTGAATGTATAACTGAAATATGAATAAAAATGAAATCTTTCTAAATAAGCTACTAAAAGTTTCAAACAATTTTAAGATGAGTAGTTTATTTTCAGCACTAAAGATGCCACAGGATGAAAAGGTACAGTATACAATATTCACCCACAACTTACCTAGCACCTTAAAGTAAAAAACTATTAAATAGGAAATAAAACATTTTTCATTTTATGCACTGCAAATTGTACATAATAGGTAGCGTGGTAGGTACATAATTCAGGAGAAGTTTAAATTGACTTGGCCTTTCTACTTCACTGGTGTATACATATGTAACTTTAAATACAAAATTATCCATTTCTAAAAATATTAACATATAATTGGAAAAGAGAAGTACTGTCCACAAAATCTACTAACCTGAATTTGTTCAGTTAATCAATAATTGCAATAGAACTCTTTATCAAAACTGGAAACACCATCAGGGTCATGGGTGCTCTCTTAGAAAAAGCAGCAACCTGGAACAAAAAATATACATATATACTATGAACCTCTGTCCTAGTCAAACTTCAGTTACCATTATATACTTTTCTAAAGTTCCCTTTTTTTCCCCCTTATGTAACTTTTATATACTTTATATACTTTTCTAAAGTCCCCTTTTATATACTTTTCTAAAAGTCCCCTTTTTCCCCCTTATGTAGCCACTCATAACATGTAAAAATTTTGCATATTCACTTATTCTGCAAGCTACACCTTTCAATATGCCTCAGATACGCAGATGACACCACCCTTACGGCAGAAAGCAAAAAGGAACTAAAGAGCCTCTTGATGAAGGTGAAAGAGAAGAGTGAAAAAGCTGGCTTAAAATTCAACATTCAGAAAACTAAGCTCACGGCATCTGGTCCCATCAGTTCATGGCAAATAAATGAGGAAACAATGGAAGCAGAGACAGATTTTATGTTCTTGGCCTCCAAAATCACTGTGGTGACTGCAGCTGTGAAATTAAAAGATGCCTGCTCCTTGGAAAAAAAGGTATGACAAACCTAGACAGCGTATTAGAAAGCAGAGTGATTACTTTTCCGACAAAAGTCCATATAGTCAAAGCTATGGTTTTTCCAGTAGTCACATACGGGTGTAAGAGTTGGACCATAAAGAAGGCTGAGCGCCAAAGAACTGATGCTTTTGAACTGTGATGTCAGAGAAGACTCTTAAGAGTCCCTTGGAGTGCAAGTAGATCAAACCTGTCAATCCTAAAGGAAATCAACCCTGAATATTCATTAGAAGGACTGATGCTGAAGCTGAAGCTCCACCCCTAGCCACCTGATGCAAAGAGCCGACTCACTGGAAAAGACCCTGAGGCTGGCAAACATTGAAGGCAGGAGGAGAAAGGGACAACAGAGCACGGAAATGGTTTGGATGGCATCACCAACTCAACGGACAAGAGTCTGAGCAAACTCCAGGAGAAGGTGAAGGACAGGGAAACCTGGTGTGCTGAAATCCACAGGGTCACCGAGTCGGACGTGACTGAGCGACTGAACAATATCAACAATGCCTTTCAAATCCCACTAAGAAACAGCCTTTCATTTTGCAAATTATATTCAAACATAGTAACACTGTCTTAATTTGCTTCATAGTTCATCTTAAAATAAATCTGCACCTATAAAACTGCTTTGTGAACACAAAATTCTTAATTTTGTCTACATCTTAACACAAGGTCAGTCAGAAACATCTCTTTCCAGACCAAAGCTTGAAATCATCTACATCCCTATACCTCAGTTAGCTCTACAATCTAATTTCTGACTATATTCTACACAAACTTTCATTCAAATCAATTTAATTTGCTTGCTTTCCACAGAACAATTCTGTCATTCTCAGCTGTCACCATGCAACACAGCATTCCTTCTTTTTAAAAGAAAGATTTTTCCTCCCTTATCCTCTTTGTTAATCAATGCATATTCATCAACTTTCAAAATGCAGCTCCTCATTCCTGCCTGAGAGCTGATAAAATCATTCTGTACTCCATTAATCTCTGCAAGAATATTTTGTTTCCTTTGATATGTGTCATCTCATATAGTCTTCTGGTTAGCAACACTATCTCCTACTTCTTTTGTCACCTCTTCTCCATCATCTAGTAACATGTTTGACACACAGAAAGTAATCACTATGATTGACTAACAAGTGAAATAGTCTGAATGAAGATTCACACATCATATGTTCACTGAGTGTGTACATATGTGCAGCTCACCAAGTAGAAAAACGCAAGAATAACATAAAGACACAAAACACTCTATGGAAACATGTCTTTCTGCCAGTTAATTTACTGTTGTTACAACATGAGATTATTTTCAAATTGTCAGATGTAGTCTTTCTCTGACAGCAAAGCCATTTTGAAACCAATTTCTGATGATTAGAAATAATACAGAAGAATCATTACCAGTTCCATCTCCCCAAAAGTAATCCAACTAGGTTCATTCTAAATTCCAAGAGTCAAAAATTTATTCTGAGACACAAGAGCCTATAAAAACATTTAATAAATAATTCTAAACCAAAAGCAAGCACATTTCTATACTGTCTTACAGTAAAGAATCTGTCAGCAACACAGGAAACCCAGGTTCGATCCCTGGGTCAGGAATATGCCCTGGAGAAGAAAATGGCAACCCACTCCAGTATTCTTGCCTGGGAAATCCCATGGACAGATAGATGAGCCTGGCAGGGTACATTCCATGGAGTCTGAAGACTCAGATACAACTGAGCGACTGACACTTTACAATTTACATTATCTTTTCTGGAAATTCTCACTGAAAAGGACAAACCACTCCCAAGTCAACTACCCCAGGGCCCATAAACTGACAATTCTTAAATGGCCATTAACTACAAAATCATCAAGGCTCATTGTGATTCCTTCACCAACTTCACAAAACCTTCACAAAACTTCACCAACCTCCCACAATGATTCAGTATTATGGGATTCATACTTCGTCATGAAGTAACTGGTACCAGATTTCTCTTTAGTCAGTAAACAACTGCAAAACTAGGCAAAACAGATGACAGCACAGTTTCCAGACACTGGACAACAATTAGTGTAGATCTTCATTCTCTGAGAGAAGAAAATAAGCTAGATAAGCCTACAAACACCTTAATTTTCTGCTAAGAGACATGTTACAGACACTACTGCAGGCAGGGAAATTCAAAGTAGAGCGCAGCAGGGTCACCAACATGAAAAGACAAACATCAGAGTTCAGAAGGGATCAGATCAGATCAGATCAGATCAGTCGCTGAGTCATGTCCGACTCTTTGCGACCCCATGAATCGCAGCATGCCAGGCCTCCCTGTCCATCACCAACTCCCGGAGTTCACTCAGACTCACGTCCATAAAGTCAGTGATGCCATCTAGCCATCTCATCCTCTGTCGTCCCCTTCTCCTCTTGCCCCCAATCCCTCCCAGCATCAGAGTCTTTTCCAATGAGTCAACTCTTCACATGAAGTGGCCAAAGTACTGGAGTTTCAGCTTTAGCATCATTCCTGCCAAAGAAATACCAGGGCTGATCTCCTTCAGAATGGACTGGTTGGATCTCCTTGCAGTTCAAAGGACTCTCAAGAGTCTTCTCCAACACCACAGTTCAAAAGCATCAATTCTTCGGCGCTCAGCCTTCTTCACTGTCCAACTCTCACATCCATACATGACCACAGGAAAAACCATAGCCTTGACTAGACGAACCTTTGTTGGCAAAGTAATGTCTCTGCTTTTCAATATGTTATCTAGGTTGGTC
>NW_011494811.1:6036317-6048907 GCF_000754665.1 Bison bison bison
TGGAGCCCAAAAAAAATAAAGTCTGACACTGTTTCCACTGTTTCCCCATCTATTTCCCATGAAGTGATGGGACCGGATGCCATGATCTCTGTTTTCTGAATGTTGAGCTTTAAGCCAACTTTTTCACTCTCCACTTTCACTTTCATCAAGAGGCTTTTTAGTTCCTCTTCACTTTCTGCCATAAGGGTGGTGTCATCTGCATATCTGAGGTGATTGATATTTCTCCCGGCAATCTTGATTCCAGCTTGTGTTTCTTCCAGTCCAACGTTTCTCATGATGTACTCTGCATGTAAGTTAAATAAACAGGGTGACAATATACAGCCTTGACGGACTCCTTTTCCTATTTGGAACCAGTCTGTTGTTCCATGTCCAGTTCTAACTGTTGCTTCCTGACCTGCATACAAATTTCTCAAGAGGCAGATCAGGTGGTTTGGTATTCCCATCTCTTTCAGAATTTTCCACAGTTGATTGTGATCCACACAGTCAAAGGCTTTGGCATAGTCAATAAAGCAGAAATAGATGTTTTTCTGGAACTCTCTTGGCAATTTGATCTCTGGTTGCTCTGTCTTTTCTAAAACCAGCTGGAACATCAGGAAGTTCATGGTTCACATATTGCTGAAGCCTGGCTTAGAGAATTTTCAGCATTACTTTACTAACCTGTGAGATGAGTGCAATTGTGCAGTCGTTTGAGCATTCTTTGGCATTGCCTTTCTTTGGGATTGGAATGAAAACTGACCTTTTCCAGTCCTGTGGCTACTGCTGAGTTTTCCAAATTTGCTGAAGGGATATATGGCAATTATTACTGGAATACTATACCAGACAGGAGGGAGTAATGAAGAAAAAAATTTCAGACATCTTCTCTTGAGTCTTTGGCTTCATGCTAATTTGCACATACTTAGGATAAAACTCCCAGTGGGCTACGATCTATAGGGTCGCAAAAAATCAGACATGACTGAAGCGACTTAGCATGCACACACACAGGGTAAAACTCCATAAGGCAAAGGTGGGGGGTGGGAGAATCTGCTGGGGAGCTAAGAAAAATGACCAATTCATTCAGAGCTAGGGACATGTGAGTTGCACCTAACCAGAGGAGAGAAACCTTGCATACTCTGGACAATAAGCAGAGGCCCCAGCAGGGCTGAATTAGTCCCAGAATAAAGATTAATCGATGATGATGACAGCAGAGCTTAAAAACAAACCCTGAAGGAACAACCTGATCCTCAACATCTGTAAACAGATGGTGAGCTAAATGGAAAACCTCATAATTCACAGGGCATCAGGTAAAGTTTTCAAAAAGGTTCTGCCTCAGGAATACAGCAGAATTATACTAAATGGTCCTAATAAGGAATACCTTAAAGGATTAAATATTTCCCAAGTAAATACATTCTACAAAAAGCTTCAAGAACATTTAGAGGAATACAAAAATACTCAGCACCCAACAAAGCATAATTTACAATGTCTTCTGTTACATACCTAACAAGCATTAACTAATTTGCCAAGCAAGTTTCAAGAAAAAAAGACAAGAAAATAAGAGACAAATGAGAAGTATCAATGAAAACCAACCCAGAAAGGACACAGTTTTTATAAAACCAGGAAACTAGGATTAAAAGTTATTATAAATGTATTCTATATGCTGTGAAGCTAGAGAAAAGACTGAGTGCAATTTAAGTTTAAAACATAGAAAAAAGACCCAAATTGAACACCTAAAAATGAAAGCTAGAATGTTAGAGGCTCTACCTGACACTCGGTGAATTAGGCCCTATTCCTAACACTGTGTAAGCTCTGAGCACTGTATTCCTTTTGGGTGAGTTCCTTTGACCACACATAGTTTCCTCACAGGCATGTACTGATCAGTGCTCAACTGAATTCCTGGAAGGGACTTCTGCAGATCTGTAAAATTCTCTTGCAGCCCTCTTCTTTCTGGTACTTTGCCCCATGAGCTCTAGCTGCCTTGGCTTCTCAGGCTCCCAATACCATCTCCTCAATTCAGGCAGGTCTCTAGCCTCCTCTGGGGTTCTACTGCTCTACTATTCCATGCCTAAAAACACTCCCCAGGCTAGACCAAGCATAGGTCTCCGCTGTTTCCTGTCTCTCAGGGATCAATGTCTTGGGTTGCCTGATGGCAAATGCCTCATGAACTGCTGTTTCATGTTTTTTGCCTAGTTATTTCAAGTAAAAGGATACCAATCCCTGTCACTCCAACTTCACTCCAATGTGGCTGGAAGCATTATTTTAATTACTTTAAAGGAAAGTGAAAGTGAAGTCGCTCAGTCATGTCCTACTCTTTGCGACCCCGTGGACTGTAGCCCACCAGGCTCCTCCGTCCATGGGATTCTCCAGGCAAGAATACTGGAGTGGGTTGCCATTTCCTTCTCCAGGGGATCTTCCCGACCCAGGGATCGAACCCAGGTCTCCCACATTGCAGGCAGACGCTTTAACCTCAGAGCCACCGGGGAAGCCCGAACTATGAGTTAATCTAACTTTGTGATTGCACTGAAAGCTGAAATTTTCCAAAAATTAGATGTATTCAGTTAACACCACTCACCATGTTAATAAGTTATCCTTAACCATATAATAAATGCAGACTACGGGGTTGAATTTCAGAACAGTAACCATAAAAGTGAAATAGGCAATTAGCACACATGCAATATTAAGAGAGAATACACAAAGAGGTGGAAAGTAAACCCCAAAGGAGAAGAACATACTCTGTTGTCTCTCTTTTCCTGTAGCATTAATACATACATCAATGAATCTGGTGGAACAAGGGAAGTTGCTGCTTCCAGCATACATGTTATGCTGGCAAACAGACATCAGTAAATAGGTAACAATATGCACCCAGAGGCTCAGGCCGCCAGGACAATCAGCTGCCCCTCCAGAGATAAGAAAGATCTGGGTTTGCAGTCTTCAAATGGGAATAGTTTTACCTTTCCCCAGGCGGCTGAGAGTAGTTCACGGCAAATCTTTTGATTATAGCATGGAGTACGGAAAACAAAAAACTTCAGCTACTGCTTTGGTTTCATCAGAAATTCTACAGGCATGTGTCTTATAAGCAGTATATGGCAGAATTTTAAGCCAATCTGAGAGTCTCTGTTTTTCAGTAGAAATTCCAAGTATTATTTTTGACTACTTCTTACTACTGAATGTCCTGTTGGTGAAACTGAAGGTCTTTCGCTCAGAAGGAATGAATCAAGAAGAAGATTAAATGGAGCCCCTAGGGTTGTGCGGTGTCTAGCAGCCAGACCCTGAGGCTCATGGGCTGCTGAGTGGCTGTAAAGGGCCCCAGTGCTCCACCCTTCCGGGTGGGATGTCACTGAGACCCCTCCAATGGAGCCTCCTGCTGCTACTGCTCTGCCATTTCCTGGTGATGTGGCACCTCAGTCTGCCTCACCACCATGTGACAATGTGTGAACTGGATGTACTTCTCGGAGTCCATTTACAGACAAGACCTACACTTCACACTTCGAGAGCATTCAAACTACTCTCATCAAAATCCATTTCTTGTCATCCTAGTGATTCTGCACCCCTCAGATGAGAAAGTCAGACAGGCCATTAGAGTTATTTGGGGTGAAAAGAAGTCTTGGTGGGGATATGAAGTTCTTACATTTTTCTTACTGGGCCAACAGGCTGAAAGTGAAGACAAAGTGTTAGCATTATCTTTAAAGGATAAACACCTCCGTTATGGCAATATAATACAAGAGTTTTTATAGTCACATACAATAACCTGGGGCTTTCCATGTGGCTCAGTGGTAAAGAATCTACCTGCCAAGCAGGAGATGTGGGTTCAATCCCTGGGTCAGGAAGATCCCCTGGAGAAGGAAATGTCAGGCTACAGTTCATGGGGTAGCAGAGTCAGACACAACTTAGCAACTAAACAACAACAATAACCTGATCTTGAAGATGATTATGGCATTTAGGTGGATAACTGAGTCTTGCCCCAATGCTAGGTACATCGTGAAGACAGACACTGATGTTTTCATCAATACTGGCAAGTTAGTGTATTATCTTTTAGATTTAAGCCACTCAGAGAAGTTTTTCACAGGTTATCCTCTAACTGATATTTATCCCTATAGAAGATTTTACCAAAAAGTCTACATTTCATACTCGGACTATACCTTCAGTGGTAAAGAATCCACCTGCCAATGCAGGAGACATAAGAGACATAAGATCCCTGGGTCAGAAAGATCCCCTGAAGGAGGGCATGGCAACCCACTCCAGTATTCTTGCCTGGAGAACCCCATGGACAGAGGAGCCTGACGGACTACAGTCTATAGGGTAGCAAAGAGTCAGACACAACTGAAGTGACTTAGCATGTGTACCTTCAAGGTGTTCCCCCCCCAAATGCAGTGGATTGGGTTATATAATGTTCAGAGATCTGGTGCCGATACAATTTGTAAAATGACAAGGCACATAAAATCCATCAAGTCTGAAGATATTTATGTTCAGATCTGTTTCAATTTACTAAAAGTGGACATTCATATTCCAGAAAACACCAATCTTTTCTTTTTATACAGGAATCACTTGGATGTCTGTCAACTCAGATGTGTGACTGAAGCCCATGACTTTTCTTCCAAGGAAATTATCACATTTTGGCAGGTATGTTAAGGAACACCACATACCATTATGTATGACACTCTACCCAATGCCTAGAGAAGGAAGGGATACTTTGTGGAAAGTGTTGAAATAAGGACCATGAAATCTCCAATGGAAAACTCGTGGGCCAGTCACTGTGTTGGACATGGAACAGAAATTCACGAAAAGCCCACAGACTGAAGATGGGAGGGTTGCACTTGACCTATGGTTTATACTGACAACTATCAAGTAGGGCCTTTTAAAGATAATATTCAGAGGAATTAAATATCATAGCTCAGTCAGGAAAGAATCTGCCTGCAATGCAAGAGACCCAAGTTCAATTCCTGGGTCAGGAAGATCCCCTGGAGAAGGAAATGGCAACCCACTCTAGTATTCTTGCCGGAGAAATCCCATGGGCAGAGGAGACTGCCAGGCTACAGTCCATGAGATCACAAGAGTTGGATATGATTTAGTGACTAAACCATCACCACCACCAAGAAGGATGCAAAGTTTTTGTTAATAAAACTAATAGGACCAAATAATTTGAGGACATCATTCTACAGACTAGAACTTCTTAAAAGGGTTTCATTGAATTATAAAGCTCATTTGTCCTAACAATAAAGCAGTGTGGAGTATTATTTATTCACTGAACAATCTAGTCAGTTCAGGATTGTGTATATATCTTACATGGATTACCAGTATTTTTAATATATAGCTCTGTGGAAAAAACTAAAGTTATACCAAAATTTTATCTGTTTTTGGTCATTTGCAAGATACTTTAAGATGTTGCAGTATTTCGAGGCTATCAATCTTCATTTAATATTAGTGTTTTGTACTTTCTGGGTGTTTGAATGCTATGGTTGTTTCATTCAATACTATATAAACAGAACAGTGAAAAATCACTCTTTAAATTTTTTCCAATTACTTCACTGATGAATTTATTATGAATAGCTCTATTAATATGAAGTCATTGGTCACTACTGTGTATCAGTAATCTCTTGGACTTTGATAAATATCTCAGAATGGTAAAACAGAGAAGAATTAAAGCAAGAAGATCTGAATTACTGTCTTGTTTGTAGAAATATAATCCCGCTGTTTTTAGACGTCACCTCATCTGGCTGATTGTTCCACCTGGAAATCAGGGGTAATACAAAATGCCAGGCAGCATATTTCCTTTTGGAAAGGACTCTGACGCCAGAAAGAAAGAGAACATGATGGCCAGAAAGAATATCATGAAAGGAATGTCATATTTAAATACTTGAGGGAAAGAGAAGACTAAAGATTCAAGTGACATGGTTAACTGGTCCATGTTTTTTCTCATTAACAATCATTCTAAGAATAAAAAGGAAAAGAGAACAAAAAAGAAAATATTTTGAACTGATAACCAGTATGAATTTGAAAAATAAAAACACTGAAAAGCCTGTTCTGTCCACTGTTTCAACAAAAATGAATTCACTATTCTAAGACTGTTAAACTCATAATTATTGGTAAGCAATATTTCCTATAATGATCTTGAAATGTAACATTCATTTGAAGCAAAATAAAAAACCAAGTTAGTAACAAGGAGAAGTCCTCACTACTTCCTCTCCTATTCTGAAGTTGTCTAACATTGACAACATAAACTAATAATCCATCAACTTTAATTTTATCGATTTTCTTACCAGTTAATAGGGCCCACTTAAATTTTTATTCCTATTTTGGTCTAGGTAAATTTGTAAGTTCCATTTGACAGTAAAATGTCAATTCCCATTTTTTCTTCCTCTTCCTCCAGTCAGCCCTATATGCCAAAAATTATTGGAACAGAAATTTAAGTGACTTCTGTCATCTTTAATTCATAACTTTGTTCAGATAAGCTTTGTAGAATCACAAAAAATGAAAATAATATTTCTGAGAAATTAGAAATAAAAATTATATCTTTATCTATTATAGTCAATATCCTTTTAGTTATCATCCTTTCAGCTAGTCTGAAATCAGAAGACAAGGTACTGAAATTTCCATTGGTTATAACACCGTCATTCCCTTTACATTCCCATGTCAAATAACTTGACTTTCTCTTTTTCAATGTGCCTTACGTTAATGCCTTAACAGACCTAGTAGAACCAGAAGAGATCCAAGAAGGGATGGCAAGAATAGAACCGTACAAAAAAAGATCTTAATGACCCGGATAACCACAATGGTGTGGTCATTCATCAAGAGCCGGACATTTGGAGTATAAAGTCAAGAGGCCCTCAGGAAGCACTGCTTCCAATAAAGCTAGTAGAAGCGATGGAATTCCAGCAGAGCTATTTAAAATCCAAAAAGATGATGCTACTAAATGCTGCATTTAACATGTCAGCAAATTTGGAAAACCCAGCAGTGGCCACAGGACTGGAAAAGCTCAGTTTTCATCACAATTCCCAAGAAGGGAAGTACTAAAGAATGTTCAAGCTACCAGACAATTGCACTCCTTTCTCATGCAAGTAAGGTTATGCTCAAAATCCTTCAAGCTAGGCTTCATCATTATGTGAATCAAGATCCTCCACATGTTCAAGTTGGGTTTAGAAAAGGCAGAGGAACCAGAGATCAAATTGCCAACATCCACTGGATCACAGTGAAAGCAAAGGAATTCCAGAAAAACATCGACCTCTGTTTCATTGACTACACTAAAGCTTTGACTGTGTGGATCATAACTGCGGAAAACTCTTAAAGAGATGGGAATACCAGATCACCTTACCTACCTCCTGAGAAACCTGTATACGGGTCAAGAAACAACAGCTAGAACCACACATGAAACAACTAACCATTCCAAAGTGGGAAAGGGTACAGCAAGATTGTATATTGTCACCCAGCTTATTTAACTTATATGCAGAGTACATCATGTGAACTGCCAGGCTGGATGAATCACAGGCTGGAATCAAGACTGCCAGGAGAAATATCAACAACCTCAGATATGCAGATAATACCACTCTAACGCAGAAAGTAAAGAGGAACTAAAGAGCCTCATGATGAAGGTGAAAGAGGAGGGTGAAGAAGCTGGCTTGAAACTCAACATTCAAAAAACGAAGATCATGGCATCCAGTCCTACCACTTCATGGCAAGTGGATGGGAAAACAATGACGGATTTTATTCTCTTGGGCTCCAAAATCACTGCAGATGGAAACTTCAACCATGAAATTAAAAGACACTTGCTCCATGGAAAGAAAACTATGACAAATCTAGACAGCATATTAAAAAGCAGAAACATCACTTTGCTGACAAAGGTCTGTATAGGTTTTTCCAGTAGTCATGTACAGCTGTGAGACCTGGACCATAAAGAAGGCTGAGAGCCAAAGAATAGTACTGGAGAAGACTTTTGAGAGTCCCTTGGACTGCAAGGAAATCAAACCAGTCAACCCTAAAGGAAGTCAACCCTGAATATTCATTGGAAGGACTGATGCCAAAGCTAAAGTTCCAATACTTTGGCCAACTGATGCAAAGAGTCAACGCACTGCAAAAGACTCTGAAGCTGGTAAAGACTTAAGACTTAAGGAGAAGGGGGTAGCTGAGAATGAAATGATTCAACAGCATCACTAACTCAATGGACAAGAATCTGAGAAAACTCAAGGAGATGGTGGAGGACAGATGAGCCTGGTGTGCTACAGTCCATGTGGTCGCAAAGAGTCAGACACGACTTAGCAACTGAACAATAACAAACAAAATGTATATAACAAAACTTATAAGTATATTTACCTTTAACTTAGCAATTTCACTTTAGAAATTTACCATGAAAAAAATAATAGTAGTATGCTGCTGCTGCTGCTAAGTCGCCTCAGTCGCATCCAACTCTGTGCGACCCCATGGACTGCAGCTCACCAGGCTCCCCTGTCCCTGGGATTCTCCAGGCAAGAACACTGGAGTGGATTGCCATTTCCTTCTCCAATGCATGAAAGTGAAAAATGAAAGTGAATTTGCTCAGTCGTGTCCAACTCAGCATACAAACATATATGGACAAGGTTATTCTACACATCACTGCTTTCAACTACAAATTAATAGAAAAACCCTAAATGCAAAAAATTTCAAATTGGAGTGTGGTTGGCTAAATTATTGCAACAACACAATTAAGTAATATGTTGTTCTAGAAAGATGAGAAAGATCTTCCAAGATATAATAAAAGAAAACAAAATAAAGGGCAGATTATTTACTGTATACAACTTTTGAGTATGAAATAAGAAATAAGAAATACCCTGAATCAGAATAAAATATTTAACCAAGAAAATAAGACTGGTTACCAACAAGGGGTGTGTAGTGGTTTACTGTGGCTGCTGTAACAAATTACCACCAACCTGGTGGCTTACAACAACAGAAATTTATTCTCTCATCATTCTGAAGGTCGGAAGTCTGAAGTCAGTTTCACTGAACTAAAACTAAGGTGTAAATAAGGCCTCACTCCCTTAAGAGGCTCTAGGAAGGAATCTGTTCCTTGTCTCTTACAACATCTGGTAGTTGTTAACACTCTGTGACTTGACGCTCCAACCCAGCTTCTGCCTTTATGATCACACTGCCTTCTCCTTTCCTATATCAAGTTTCTTGTCTGCTTCCCTCTTAAGAAGAATACCCATGACTGTATTTAGGACCCACCCAGAATAATCTATCTCAAGAGTCTTGGTCAAATCTGCAAAAATGCTTTTTTCAAATTAACAGATTTCAGAGATTAGCACTTGAATGTCATCCATGGGACCACCTTTCAGCCTATTGGGAGTAAGTGAAAAATGGAGTGGAAGAGATGGGCAAATGACTTTCAAACTATATAGTTCTGACTCCTGTTAGGACAGTAATTCCTATAGTTCTGAACCATATGAATGTTTCACATACTCAAAAAAAAAAAGAAAATCAACAAGGATACAGGAAGAATAACCCCTAAGGTGCTATACGCAGAAAGAACTAGACCTAAAAGTATTTCAAATAGTTATACTGAATATATCCACACTGAAAGATGGGTAGAGCCACTGGGAAGAACTAACTGAAGTAACTTTGGAACATGTTATTTTGCCTATATACTGTCAAGCTGAAAACAAAAAGACCACTAGCTAATTTTTACTACTAGTGTGACTGATCAACTTTGAGACTATCTTTTAAGCATACTAGAATTGATTTACTAAGTGAATGTATTGTAAATAATCAAAGTCAGGTCTATCACTGTTAGAAAAAGGCAATTAGAAATGCTGAAAAAGTTATGAATCTTACAGTGCTGGACTAAAATTGAAGGTATCAACTTGAACTATATATGTAGATATACATACAGATAAACAGATAAGAACATGTGAGTGTGTGATAGAGTTAGGACTCTATCAACAGAGGGAACTTGGAAGCAATGACTGCCATTAACAATGAATAGGACAACTAGCACCCAGAGGTTTTATCTAAATCCTATTCTCTCCCAACAGGAATTGAGACTTCTAGGAAAAACAGCTCATTCCATCTCAAGGGCTGGAACAGTACAAGACAGACCAAGAGCATCTTATGCCAGAAACTAGGGAAATGTTTAAAGAAAAATGGAAATATGTCTTAAGGATGCAGGAGTTAGTCTGAAGGGACCAAATCTGGGACAAGCAGAGAATCAAAATAAATGGTATCAATTTGACAGTACTACCCCATGCCCAAGGTAAGAGAAACCCAAGTAGGACAGTAGGTGTTGCAAGAGGGCATCAGAGGGCAAACACACTGAAACCATACTCACAGAAAACCAGTCAATCTAATCACACTAGGACCACAGCCTTGTCTAACCCAATGAAATTAAGTCATGCCTGTGGGGCAACCCAAGATGGGCGGGTCATGGTGGAGAGATCTGACAGACTGTGGTCCACTAGAGAAGGGAATGGCAAACCACTTCAGTATTCTTGCCTTGAGAACCCCATGAACAGTGTGAAAAGGCAAAATGATAGGATACTAAAGGAGAAACTCCCCAAGTCAGTAGGTGCCCAATATGCTACTGGAGATCAATGGAGAAATAACTCCAGAAAGAATGAAGGGATGGAGCCAAAGCAAAAAGAATACCCAGCTGTGGATGTGACTGGTGATAGAAGAAAGGTCCAATGCTATAAAGAGCAATATTGCATAGGAACCTGGAATATCAGGTCCATGAATCAAGGCAAATTGGAAGTGGTCAAACAGAAGATGGCAAGAGTGAACGTCGACATTCTAGGAATCAGCGAACTGAAATGGACTGGAATGAGTGAATTTAACTCAGATGACTATTATATCTACTACCGTGGGCAGGAATCCCTCAGAAGAAATGGAGTAGCCATCATGGTCAACAAAAGAGTCCGAAATGCAATACTTGGATGTGATCTCAAAAACGACACAATGATCTCTGTTCGTTTCCAAGGCAAACCATTCAATATCACAGTAATCCAAGTCTATGCCCCAACCAGTAAAGCTGAAAAAGCTGAAGTTGAACGGTTCTATGAAGACCTACAAGACCTTTTAGAACTAACACCCAAAAAAGATGTCCTTTTCATTATAGGGGACTGGAATGCAAAAGCAGGAAGTCAAGAAACACCTGGAGTAACAGGCAAATTTGGCCTTGGAAAATGGAATGAAGCAGGGCAAACACTAATAGAGTTTTGCCAAGAAAATGCACTGGTCATAACAAACACCCTATTCCAACAACACAAGAGAAGACTCTACACATGGACATCACCAGATGGTCAACACTGAAATCAGATGGATTATATTCTTTGCAACCAAAGATGGAGAAGCTCTATACAGGCAGCAAAAACAAGACTAGGAGCTGACTGTGGCTCAGACCATGAACTCCTTATTGCCAAATTCAGACTGAAATTGAAGAAAGTAGGGAAAACCACTAGACCATTCAGGTATGACCTAAATCAAATCCCTTACGATTATACAGTGGAAGTGAGAAATAGATTTAAGGGCCTAGATCTGATAGATAGAGTGCCTGATGAACTATGGAATGAGGTTCGTGACATTGTACAGGAAACACGGATCAAGACCATCCCCATGGAAAAGAAATGCAAAAAAGCAAAATGGCTGTCTGGGGAGGCCTTACAAATAGCTGTGAAAAGAAGAGAAGCAAAAAGCAAAGGAGAAAAGGAAAGACATAAACAAATGAATGCAGAGTTCCAAAGAATAGCAAGAAGAGATAAGAAAGCCTTCTTCAGTGATCAATGCAAAGAAATAGAGGAAAAAACAGAATGGGAAAGACTAGAGATCTCTTCAAGAATATCAGAGATACCAAAGGAACATTTCATGCAAAGATGGGCTCAATAAAGGACAGAAATGGTATGGACCTCACAGAAGCAGAAGATATTAAGAAGAGATGGCAGAATACACAGAAGAACTGTACAAAAAAGATCTTCACGACCCAGATAATCACGATGGTGTGATCACTCACCTAGAGCCAGACATCCTGGAATGTGAAGTCAAGTGGGCCTTAGAAAGCATCACTACGAACAAAGCCAGTGGAGGTGATAGAATTCCAGCTGAGCTATTCCAAATCCTGAAAGATGATGCTGTGAAAGTGCTGCACTCAATATGCCAGCAAATTTGGAAAACTCAGCAGTGGCCACAGGACTGGAAAAGGTCAGTTTTCATTCCAATCCCAAAGAAAGGCAATGCCAAAGAATGCTCAAACTACCACACAATTGCACTCATCTCACACACTAGTAAAGTAATGCTGAAAATTCTCCAAGCCAGGCTTCAGCAATATGTGAACCATGAACTTCCTGATGTTCAAGCTGGTTTTAGAAAAGGCAGAGCAACCAGAGATCAAATTGCCAAAATCCGCTGGATCATGGAAAAAGCAAGAGAGTTCCAGAAAAACATATATTTCTGCTTTATTGACTATGCCAAAGCCTTTAACTGTGTGGATCACAATCAACTGTGGAAAATTCTGAAAGTGATGGGAATATCAGACATCCTGACTTGCCTCCTGAGAAATCTGTATGCAGGTCAAGAAGCAACAGTTAGAACTGGACATGGAACAACAGACTGGTTCCAAATAGGAAAAGGAGTCCGTCAAGGCTGTATATAGTCACCCCTGT
>NW_011494811.1:6049056-6070492 GCF_000754665.1 Bison bison bison
TTCCGATCTCCCTGTTTATTTAACTTATATGCAGAGTACATCATGAGAAACACTGGACTGGAAGAAACACAAGCTGGAATCAAGATTGCCGGGAGAAATATCAATAACCTCAGATATGCAGATGACACCACCCTTATGGCAGAAAGTGAAGAGGAACTAAAAAGCCTCTTGATGAAAGTGAAAGTGGAGAGTGAAAAAGTTGGCTTAAAGCTCAACATTCAGAAAACGAAGATCATGGCATCCGGTCCCATCACTTCATGGGAAACAGATGGGGAAACAGTGGAAACAGTTACAGGCTTTATTTTTGGGTGCCCCAAAATCACTGCAGATGGTGACTGCAGCCATGAAATTAAAAGACGCTTACTGCTTGGAAGGAAAGTTATAATCAACCTAGACAGCATATTCAAAAGCAGAGACATTACTTTGCCAACAAAGGTTCGTCTAGTCAAGGCTATGGTTTTTCCTGTGGTCATGTATGGATGTGAGAGTTGGACTATGAAGAAGGCTGAGTGCCGAAGAATTGATGCTTTTGAACTGTGGTGTTGGAGGAGACTCTTGAGAGCCCCATGGACTACAAGGAGATCCAACCAGTCCATTCTGAAGGAGATCAGCCCTGGGATTTCTTTGGAAGGAATAATGCTAAAGCTGAAACTCCAGTTCCTTGGCCACCTCATGCGAAGAGTTGACTCATTGGAAAAGACTCTGATGCTGGGAGGGATTGGGGGCAAGAGGAGAAGGGGACGACAGAGGATGAGATGGCTAGATGGCATCACTGACTCGATGGACCTGAGTCTGAGTGAACTCCGGGAGCCTGTGATGGACAGGGAGGCCTGGCGTGCTGTGATTCATGGGCTCACGACTGAGCGACTGATCTGATCTGAAGTAAGAAATAAGAATCCATGTGTATGTACATGCTAGAATGTCAGCTAATTAAAGGAGAAATTCACCAATTGGCGACCACTATATTAATAATGGCCTTCCCCAGTGGCTCAGACAGTAAAGAATCCATCTGCAATGCAGGAGACCTGGGTTCAATCCCTGGGTCAGGAAGATCCCCTGGAGGAGGGCATGGCAACCCACTACAGTATTCTTGGGCTTCCCTGGTGGCTCAGATGATAAAGAATCCACCTGCAATGTGGAAGACCTGCGTTCGATCCCTGGGTTGGGAAGATCCCCTGGAGGAGGGCATGGCAACCCACTCCAGTTTTAATTTTTGGGCTTCCCTGTAGCTCAGCTGGTAAAGAATCCGCCTGCAATGCAGGAGACCCCAGTTCGATTCCTGAGTAGGGAAGATCCACTGTAGAAGGGAGAGGCTACCCACTCCAGTATTATTGGGCTTCCCTGGTGGCTCAGCTGGTAAAGAATCCACCTGCAATGCAGGAGAAGGACTTCGAGAAGGGCATGGCAACCCACTCCAGTATTTTTGCCTGGAGAATTCCATGGACAGAGGAGCCTACAGTTCACAGGGCCGCAAAGAGTCCGACACAACTGAAGTGACTGAACACATACTAATAATATTGATTCAATCAAACCTCCTCCTTGAGAAGGAAATGGCAACCCACTCCAGTATTTTTGCCTGAAAAATCCCATGGACAAAGGAGCCTAGTGGGCTACAGTCAAGGGGTCTGCAAAGTGTTGGACACAACTGAGCAACTCACAGACACAGCACACAAACTTCCTCAAAGGAATGCAAAAATAGTTAGTAAAAGTCTGCTGAGAAACAGAATATTCACATAATCCAAGTATTTCCTCATAATATACTATTAATTACAAAGGAAAAACACAGCACTTCTAGAGTGGGGAATAAAAAATAAAACTGGCAGGTGACCAAAATTGGGATCACCAATAATGGGACAAATCAACATCATGTGTCTCCAGATAAAACCACCCGAGAAGGACACAACCATAGCCCTGAAAAAATGTATAATAAGATTCTAAGATGAAACATTAGACAAACCCAAACCAAGAGACATTCTACAAAATAAATGGACTACATTTTTAACAAGTCAGTGTCATAAAAGAAACTTTTCCAAATTAAAGAAAACGAAAGTAATTCATGATTCTGAATTTGATCTTGGACTAGAGGAAAAATATTTTTTCTTGTGTTATATTATTTGGTCAGTTGGTAAAACTTAAATTCATAGACAAAGTAAATAAGACATAACAAATATAGATAGATTAAATGAATAATTATTCATTATTCATTTATTATTATTCCTCACTTATTATTCATTTACAGACAGATTGATGTCCTTTGGTTACTTCAGGAGATTGTCTTACATTTCATAAAATAAACACTGAGTTTCAGAGAATCATATTTGTGACTTTCAAATAGTTCAGAAAAAAGAATGATAGAAATAAAAAGAAAATGTAAAATATTAAATCTGGGAAACTAGACAAAAGGTGCAGAATAACTTTTTACTTATAATTTTATTTGCTTGTTTGTAGCTGCACTGGCTGTTTACTCTTTGCACAGGCTTTCCCTAGTTACAGTGAGTGGGGCCACCCTCTAGCTGCAGGGTGCAGGCATCTCAGTGTGGTGGCTTCTTTTGTCTCAGAGCACGAGCTCTAGGGCACGGGGGCTTTAGCAGTTGTGCCTCGCAGGCTCTAGAGCACAGGCTTCAGCAGTCGTGGCTCACAGGCCTAACTGCTCCATGGCATGCAGGATCCTCCTGGATCAGGGATGGAAACCGTGTCTCCTGCACTGGCAAATGGATTCTTTACCACTCAGCCACCAGGGAAGCCCCAGAAGAATTGTTTATACTGTTCTTCCACCATTCATTTTTGTGAGTCTGAAGTTATTTAAAAATACAAAAACTTCAAAGGTCACTGACATGGGTAATAATTTTGAAATTGGAAAACAGATATAGGGAACCTGACCCAGGAGCAGCTGAAGGATGGAGAAGATTCTGCTAGAGGGTAAGGTCCAAAACTGTATAGTATATACATAACTGGAAATAGAACCATGTCTGTCAACGTCTGCCTTCTGTCTTAACTCATTCCTATATTCAACTAGTGACTGCAACACAGTGTATACGCTAAGAAATGTATTAAATGGATGAACCCATATGTAAATAACAACCAGCAATAATAATCTGCATATGAAAATGAATCAAGCTATTCAGAGATAAGTCCTAAAGATAAACATGAAGTTTCTAAACATATTTTAGCCACAGAACACTTTTTTCTGCTAAAATCCTAAACAGAACCTCAACACAGGGAAAAAAAAAAATTAAAGTGCAGTGACTCTAGTTTTGGTGCAAATCTAATGAAGGTGTGGAAACCCTTAACTTCTGTTCTTCCAACACCAAAACCCAACACCAATTCTCAAGGTTCCAGAGCTCTGAGAACGTAAAGATGAAAGGACAGGCTTGATTTTGAAGTCACTGCACCACCCTCTATTGATAAAAAACCTCTTCCTCTCTAAACCTTGATCTAAAGAACCATTCAAAACCAAGGCAAAATTATTCCCTCTCACTGTTCTAAAGTCTTTGGAACTGTTAAATAATCAATATTCGAACCTGGTTCTCCTCAAGAACCTTCTACAGCTGGATTCCTTAAAAATGGACAGTTGTTTAAAGCTATGAAATTTAAGACAAGTTGAACAGGAAAATTCAGGTAACAAAAATCAGTGAATAACTATTCTCTAATAATTAAGGTATATCCAAAAATTGGCTTACTGCACACAAAATACGATTAACGAATCAACTGCTGCTACTGCTGCTGCTAAGTCGCTTCAATCGTGTCCGACTCCGTGCAATCCCATAGACGGCAGCCCACCAGGCTCCCCTGTTCCTGGGATTCTCCAGGCAAGAACACTGGAGTGGGTTGCCATTTCCTTCTCCAATGGATGAAAGTGAAAAGTGAAAGTGAAGTTGCTCAGTCGTGTCGGACTCTTCGCGACCCCATGGACTGCAGCCTACCAGGCTCCTCCATCCATGGGATTTCCCAGGCAAGAGTACTGGAGTGGGTTGCCATTGCCTTCTCCAACGAATCAACTGGTATCCCACAAATCCTTTCAAGGATTCACAAGGCCAAAACTATCTTCATGGTAACACTGAGATGGTAACTGCCTTTATCATAAAACTAGCATTTGCATGAACAATGCAAAAACAAAGTTGGATAAAACTGACGGTGTCTTAGAATGAACAAAGGCCCTGGTATCAAACTGTATTAGTAGTCAGTGTATGTTTTACTAACAAACAACTGGCAAGGAGTTGGGGGGAAGGCAGAAGGGAGTATTACTGAAGAATATCCTTAATAAAGAGTTAAAATTATTTTTATTTTCTAAAATTTCAAACATTCACATCTTTTTTACAGTCTGTGTACTGAAAAGAAACTATCAATCTGGCCCAGTTGTGTCCGAATCTTTGCAATCCCGTGGACTGCAGCACGTCAGGCTTCCCTGTCCTTCACCATCTCCTCAAGTTTGCTCAAACTCATGTCCATTGAGTCAGTGATGCCATCCAACCATCTCATCCTCTGTTGTCCCCTTCTCTTCCTGCCTTCAATCTTTCCCAGCATCAGGGTCTTTTCTAATATGTCAGCTCTCCACATCAGGTAACCAAAGTACTGGAGCTTCGGTATAAGTCCTTTCAATGAATATTCAGGACTGATTTCCTTTAGGATGGACTGGTTGGATCTCCTTGCAGCCCAAGGGACTCTCAAGAGTATTCTCCAGCACTGCAGTTCAACAGCATCAATTCTTTAGCACTCAACCTTCTTTATGGTCCAACTCTCACATCCATACATGACTATAGGAAAAACCACAGCTTTTACTACACAGACCTTTGTCGGCAAAGTAATGTCTCTGATTTTTAATATGTTGTCTAGGTTTGTCATAACTTTTTTCCAAGGAGCAAGTGTCTTAATTTCATTGCTGCAGTCACCATCTGTAGTGATTTTGGAGCCCAAGAAAATAAAGTCTGTCACTGTTTCCATAAAATAGCCATATTTTATTCATATACTTCAGCCAAAACAATATATTACAATATAATAAATGCAGAAGCAAATATAAAAATCCAGACATCTACTAAGAGTTTGTAAAACTAAAGAGTTTTGCAAAATGTAAAACAAAGGCAATCTAATTTTTTTTTGCTGTTTTGGAAATTATTTTTAATTAAATGTTATTTACATAAACATGTAATACCTTATTATGGGTATTTTTAATGAATAGTTACATTAAATTTGTTTTACTCTAATGTGGCAAATATCAATATAATCACCAAAAAAATTTCTTGTAGTCTCCCTCCATAACTTTTAATAATGTAAAATGGGTCTTAAGAATAAGTTTCATAACTACTAATATTTAGCAGCAAACTGATTTGTCAGAAACCTTCCTCTAATCTCTACAGAATTAGAAATAAGAAAAAAACTGTGATTATTATCAGCATGTGCCTGTATGTGTGCTAAGTCACCTCAGCCATGTCCAACTCTTGGAGACCCTATGGACTTTAGCTCACCAGGCTCCTCTGTCCATGGGATTCTCCAAGCAAGAATACTGGAGTGGGTTGCCATTCCCTCCTCCAGGGGATCTTCCCAACCATGGGATGGAACCGATGTCTCTAATGTCTCCTGCATTGGCAGGGGCCTTCTTTACCACTAGCGCCACCTGGGAAGCCCTATTATCAGCATAAAGTGAAGTAGCTTCAGTCGTGTCGGATTCTTTGTGACCCCATAGACTGTATGTAGCCCACCAGGCTCCTCCATCCATGGGCTTTTCCAGGCAACAATACTGGAGTGGGTTGCCATTTCCTTCTCCAGGGAATCTTCCCAGCCCAAGGGTCAAACTCGGGTCTCCCGCATTGCAGGCAGACTCTTTACCATCTGAGCCACCAGGAAATCCCAAATGCTAGAGTGGGTTGCCATTTCTTCCCCAGGGGATCTTCCCAAGTCAGGGATAGAACCCATGTCCCCTGTGGCTCCTGCATTAGCAGACAAATTCTTTACCATTGAACCACTTGGGAAGAGCTCCACTCAATTCAGTACAAGTAAAACAAATGTTCCTCAAATACAACGCTGCTATTAATCTTCAAACATTTTCCATCACCTAATTTTTTCCAATATAAAAGAAGGAAATTTAGAACTCCTACATATTTTCTCATTCCAAATTTCTCTATTTCTACTATATTATTTATGTTGAAAAATAATTAATTGTTTTGGATGGGATGGAATACATTAATTTCAGTGGTGGACAATGTCTGCTTTCTGATATACTATACCTTTTAATATGTCTGAAATGTTCCACAGGTTAAAAAAAATCTCAGCAAAGACCATAGGAATAAAGGGAAATGGGGAAAGAATAGGGGAGAAAAAAGGAGGAAGAGAAGGGAAAAGAAAAGAGGAGGGATGAGGAGAAGAGGACTAGGAGAAGGAGTGAGGAGAGGGGGAAATAGAAGGAGAGGAGAAGCATGAATGACCTGCTAACTCTACCTTCCACAAAGCTGGCTGGACATTTTAAGTATATGATACCCACAAACAAATTTTCTCTAGGTATCTCATACTTACTATGGCCTACCCAAAGAGCACTGCTTAAAGCACTTGTTATCTAAGACAAACTTTCTCACAAACCATATTCA
Organism: Bison bison bison; assembly: GCF_000754665.1. NCBI lineage: Eukaryota > Metazoa > Chordata > Mammalia > Artiodactyla > Bovidae > Bison > Bison bison. The sequence goes on from NW_011494811.1 coordinate 6,055,635, forward strand.
ATGTCCAAGGCCAAAAACACTATTCTTTTTTGTTAAATTATGCTCAGCCTGGAAAATCCCATGGACGGAGAAGCCTGGTAGGCTATAGTCCATGGGGTCACAAAGAGTCAGACACAACTGAGCGACTTGACTTCACTTCACTTCACTATTAACCTGAAACTGAACTGTAAACATTATTATACTAACTAAACTTGCATATTTTTATCATCAGGTTCATGTAAGAACAATTATTAAGTTCATTTACATTTTAAGGTTTCCTCGCTACTTTCACTGAAATAGCTTTATAGGTCAGTTCTGGCTTGTTGTTCAGTCACTAAGTCGTGTCCAACTCTTTGCAACCTCATGGACTGCAGCACATCAAGCTTCCCTGTCCTTCACTATCTCCCAGAGTTTGCCCAAGTTCAGGTCCACTGAGTTGGTGATGCTATATCCATCTACACTGGACAGCAGTTCTGGCTACTAATAAACCAATTTGCACTTCAGAAGCATATATACAATTCAAAAGTTGACTATTTGAAAGCAGGAAATAAAAATTCAGCCAATGTCCCTATAAAATAAGACTTCCTGGCAAAGCAAACATTACTATATAAAATAATAATCTGAACAAAAAACAACACACTATTCACTGTTTTTACTTGCTACTTGAGCTTTCCTTTACAAATAAGTACTTACTAAATGGTGTTTATGAGCGTTATAAAAATGTGAAAAATTAAAAAGCTATCTTTTATTCAACACAGCCAAAGAAATATCAACATATACTATCACACCTATTTACTATTATGCCTTTTAAACACAATTCCATGCTGTAGCTCAGAAAAATGTCCGCTTTTAAACAAGTCCTTATGTGAAAAAAACTTAATGTGAGGAATTAAGGATCTAATCGTATGCTATTGAGTGCTTAATGTGTATCAAGTGCTTTGACTAAGCATTTTACATGGGCTACTGCTAAATCACTTGAAATCTCATAACCACTCTGTAATTATCATCTCTATTTTACAGCTGAGGAAACAAATTCAGTTAGTAACTAGTCGGGCTAAAATTTGAACTCAGAGCTGACGCTAAACCGCAGTTCTTTTCCACTCTACCAAGTTACAAAGCTACCAAGTTACAAGATTAAAAATTACAGCTTTCAATCATTCATTTAACTAAATATCAGCAACAGTACCGTTCAGTCTCAATTACACAAAAATGTAAATCATCTGCAGTACATGGCTTAACCCCAAACTCAGATATATAATCCCTAATGATTACAAATTAGTAAATGTACCAAATATTTCATGCTTGGCCCCTGACAAGCAAAAAGGTCCTCATATATAAACAGTCCACTATGAACAAGCTATTCCAAAACCTATTCAGAACTTAGAATGCACTTTCCTTTTATACAGAAACATGCTAAATGATAACTCTAGTTCCAGGCCAACCCATATTTAAATGGTAATTTATCAACCATACTTAGCCACTATTTATAAATATAGGGAAATATACATATTGGGGTAGGGTGGGCAGTGTGGGTGGATTAATATTCAGAGTTCCAAGTTGTGATCTCAAGAATTAATTTGTCTCCCTGTTTGTCAGTGAAAGCAGAGACGTCCCTGACACCCAAGGCAGCATGGTAGCCTTGCAGAGAGACAGGGATTCGGCAGTAGAATCTAGGGTCAAAGAAGATTAATTAATAGTCTCTGCTGGAAAACCTAAACAATCACGTAAGAGACAGCTCCTCTACACAGAGATCACTCACTTCTTCAGGCAATCTCTATTCTATAGAGCACTTAAATCTAGAGTGTATGTGTAAGTCAAAAACTAACCATGTTACAAGGTAATTTGGTGTACTGCAGAAAACACATCTTTATGTTCCTTTTTAATCTATTTCTACTTGAGGAACATAGGACTATAAACACAATGCGTAACAGCCAATTTGGCGAACATTATAGCTTAAATTATTAATACATCAACCATTGTAACTACATTCATTTGCAAAAGGAAATCTATACCAACAAGTTAATTTTTGTTACCCATATTGCTATTGAGCTGCTTTCACACACCATTAGTATATATATATTCCATGTATTTGGTATTTTATTTTGATACTAAATAAAATATAATGAGATAATTAGTTGAAAAAAATATATAAACCCAAAAACAACAGTCACTAATGAGAGTTAAGTTCTACTAAGCATCTACCATGTAACAGCCATTATGCTATTAAAATTATTGGCCAGCATTAAATTATTTCAATTAAACTTCATAATAACAATGCTAGTTATAAACCCATTTAACAGACAGAGAAATAGAAATTTGGTAAATTTACTTCGCTCTTCAAGATCGTACCATTAATATTTGGTTCTGGAATGAGGTCTGCTATCAAAGTTCAGTTTAGTTCAGTTGCTCGTCGTGTCCGACTCTTTGCGATCCCATGAACTGAAGCACACCAGGCCTCCCAGTCTATCACCAACTCCCAGAGTCTACCCAAACACATGTCCATTGAGTCAGTGATGCCATCCAACCATCTCATCCTCTGTCATCCCCTTCTCCTCCTACCCTCAATCTTTCCCAGCATCAGGGTCTTTTCAAATGAGTCAGCTCTCCGCATCAGGTGGCCAAAGTATTGGAGTTTCAGCTTCAACATTAGTTCTTTCAATGAACACCCAGGACTGATCTCCTTTAGGATGGACTGGTTGGATCTCCTTGCAGTCCAAGGGACTCTCAAGAGTCTTCTCCGACACCACAGTTCAAAAACATCAATTCTTCAGCACTCAGCTTTCTTTATAGTCCAACTCTCACATCCTTATTTGACTACTGGAAGAACCATAGCCTTGACTAGACGGACCTTTGTTGACAAAGTGATGTCTCTGCTTTTTAATATGCTATCAAAGGACATGATCTTATTCATTATTCACTTCACTACATTTACTGAGTACCTCTGAGTCAGCCACTGTGAGGGAAAAAGAAGAGGTACAAAATTACAGAGGTAAAGATATTCACATCCTAATATCCATTCAACAAATATTTCTTGAGTTCCTATTATGTTCCAGGCCCTGTTGTTTCTACTGGTGGCTCAGTTGAGGCTCTCCTCAACTAATATTAACTCTATTATATAATCATCTTCCAGAGAAGGCGATGGCACCCCACTCCAGTACTCCTGCCTGGAAAATCCCATGGACGAAGGAGCCTGGAGGGCTGCAGTCCATGGGGTTGAGAAGAGTCGGACACGACTGAGCAACTTCACTTTCACTTTTCACTTTCATCCATTGGAGAAGGAAATGGCAACCCACTCCAGTGTTCTTGCCTGGAGAATCCCAGGGACGGGGGAGCCTGGTGGGCTGCCGTCTATGGGGTCGCACAGAGTTGGACACGACTGAAGCAACTTAGCAGCAGTAGCATAATCATCTTCATCACCAGGGAATATGGAGAAATGAGTGATTCCATAGAATCAATAGAAAATTACAAAATAAGCCTGGAACAACTATCATATCAACAGCAAGAAAGTAATTAAAGACAATTAGGGACATATAAAAGGATTCAAAACACTCCTAAAGAGGTTCCCACTGGTCAAAGATGGGACAATTAGAGCTTCATTAACCATATTAACTGCAATGTATTAAAATCTAAATATGTGTAAACCCATGAGTTCATAATGATCCTTAAATAACTAAAACAATTTCAGAAGTTTTTACCGCACATATTCACTATCTTGAAAACGGGTAATTAAAAATAAAGAATTAGGCATTTATCCTGCCTGTCCTTGTAAATAGCGACCTCCTTCAAAAGGCCCCATGCACGCACTGCCACACTCAGTGCCCTGACCATGCAGCAGGCCATCACCAACGCATGCCTCTGCCGGAGACTCGTGGACACTCGTAGGCAAGTCAGTGTCAGTCTCCTTTGTGGTCACTGTTCCTTCCTCCTGGGTCCTGGTGCGCACAAGGTTTTGTTCCAAGTTTTCATTCCAATCCCAAAGAAAGGTAATGACAAAGAATGTTCAAACTACTGCACAATTGCACTCATCCCACACACTAGTAGAGTAACACTCAAAATTCTCCAAGTCACACTTCAACAGTATGTGAAATGAGAACTTCCAGATGTTCAAGCTGGATTTAGAAAAGGCAGAGGAACTAGAGATCAAATTGCCAACATCCATTGGGTCATAGAAAAAGCAAGAGAGTTCCAGAAAAACATCTACTTCTGTTTTATTGACTACGCCAAAGCCTTTGACTGTGTGGATCACCACAAAATGTGGAAAACTCTTAAAGAGATGGGAGTACCATACTACCTTACCTGCCTCCTGAGAAATCTGTATGCAGGTCAGGAGGCAAGTTAGAACCACACATGGAATAATGGACTGGTTCCAAATTGGGAAAGGAGTACGTCAAGGCTGTATATTATCACTCTGCTTATTTAACTTATATGCAGAGTACATCATGTGAAATGCCAGGCTGGATGAAGCACAAGCTGGAATCAAGATTGCTGGGAGAAGTATCAATAACCTCAGATATGGAGATGACACCATCCTTATGGCAGAAAGTGAAGAACTAAAGAGCCTCTTGATGAAAGTGAAAGAGGAGAGTGAAAAAGTTGGCTTAAAACTCAACATTCAAAAAACGAAGATCATGGCATTGGGTCCTATCATTTCATGGCAAACAGATGGGAAAACAATGGAAACAGTGACAGACTTTATTTTCTTGGGCTCCAAAATCAATGGAGATGGCAACAGCAGCCATGAAATTTAAAGATGCATGCTCCTTGAAAGAAAAGCTATGACCAACCTAGATAGCATATTAAAATGCAGATACATTACTTTGCCTACAAAGGTTTGTCTTGTCAAAACTATGGTTTCTCCAGTAGTCATGTATGGATGTGAGAGTTGAACAATAAAGAAAGCTGAGTGCTGAAGAATTGATGCTTTTGAACTGTGGTGCTGGAGAAGACTCTTGAGAGTCCCTTGGACTGCAGGGAGATCCAACCAGTCCATCCTAAAGGAAATCAGTCCTGAATATTCATTGGAAGGACCTATGCTGAAGCTGAAACTTCAATACTTTGGCCACCTGATGAGAAGAAATGACTCATGTGAAAAGACCCCGATACTGGGAAAGATTGAAGGCAAGAGGAGAAGGGGACAAAGAGGATAAGATAGTTGGATGGCATCACTGACTTAATGGACATGAGTTTGAGCAAGCTCCGGAATTTAGTCATGGACAGAGAGGCCTGGCATGCTGCAGTTCATGGGGTCACAAAAAGTCAGAAACAACTGACTGAGTGAACTTCCTTGTAAATTGTACTAATAACAAAATAACAGTTGAAGATAATATTATATGGAAGTACCCTAAATCATAAATTAAAATTACTTAGAATATCACCATTTTGCAATCCCCAATGAATTACTGGATATAGGTATTAAATGGGCTTCCCTGATGGCTCAGTGATAAAGACTCTTCCTGCAGTGCAGGAGACCCGGGTTCAATCCCTGCATCAGGAAGATCTCCTGGAAGAGGGCATTGCAACCCACTCTAGTACTCTTGCCTAGAGAATCCCTTGGACAGAGAACCCTGGCAGGCTATGGCCCATAGGGTCGCACAGAGTCAGACACGAATGAAGCAACTAAGCAGCAGCAAGCAGGTATTAAATATCCATGGCTGGTAACATCACAAAAAAGATTCACGCAGATATCAAGTCCCCCTAATGAATATAACCTCATATAGTCTTGTCAGGATCATACCTGATTCTGATCAAGACTCTAGATCCCACAGAAAACCTGCAGGACACACAAAAAAGACAAAGGCATGCTGAATTAACCATTAGTATGCAATCAGCAGAACCAAACTGTGGGAAACTCTACAAGTCAGCCAGGGTTCAGCAGCTAAACTGTGCAGAAAAGAAATAAATGAGAGGGGAACCTACAGATTAAAAGGCCCAAAAGACATACCAAATTCAAAACTGAAATAGGTAAGATTAAAGTGTACTATCTAGAAACACACACACACACACACATACACACACTGGTGATAAAGCTATATGATCACAAAAATCAAAATAATTGTTACTGCTAGGAGAGAAACAGTTACAAGTTTCCGGGGTGGTGGCTATAATTGTGTTAGATTATAATACATTAAATAGAATTGTTCTGTGTGGTCTTTTTTTGTACTTTATTTTTACAATCATAATAATCTGTACATTTTGTTGTATAATAAATTGTAAAAAAAAAAAAAAAAAGAAAGGAATTTTGAGTTTGACACAGTTGAAATTCCAACTCTATCACATTCCTGTTGTGTGATCCTAGGCAAGTCATTTAATAACTCTATGCTTCAGTTTCCTCATGAGTGAAACAGAGAAAATAATAACCATAATACTGAGCAAAACATATAGTTAAAATGTTTTGCAAAGTGTTCACTGGACAGTTTTATGATTTCAGTAAATAATTACTACCTATTCAAAAATGTGGCATTGTACTGCTAGGTCAAATTCTTTGCACAGAATGATTATAGTACTCTTTTGATATAAAATTTTTTTTATTATTAGTCACTTCTTGTATAAGTGACTTCTTTCACTTTCCTTGAAAGTGAAAAAATCTAATAAAGAAAATGTCAAATAATACTTAACATAAGTTTATTTAGCCAGTACTTAGACCGAATGCCTTATAAAGCAGACATGTATATAATTTGAGGGAACATAAATTCATTCCTCTTGGGCAAATACCTACTGGTGAGGTTTCTGGGCCACATGTTAAGTGCATGTTTAATTTTATATAAGAAACTGCCAAGCTATTATCCAAAGTGACTGTACAACTTTGCATTCCTATCAGCAATGTACAAGAGTTCCAGCTGCTTCACATCCCTGCCAGCTTGGTATTGTCAAAGTTTTGTGTCTTCGTTTTGTTTTGCCATTCTAAAAGGTACACAGTAGTATTTCTTTCTGGTTTTAAGCTGTATTTCCCTAATGGCTAATAATGTTGAAATACTCAGGGTTTTTTTTTTTAATATTATATTTAATTCTTATTATTAAAGGACTACTTTTAATGTTCAGCACTCAGCCTGTTAATGTAATGAAACAGTTTTATAAACTAAACTAAGCTTGATGCAGAATCATTTATAATACTGAAAATTTCAAACTGGCCTCAAGAAAAAATAGAAACCTTATGCAAACATTTTTAATTCATTCAGTATAAAATGTATTCAAATAAAGTCAACTCAAATTTTTGGCAACTTTTTAATAAAAATTAAGAAAATTAAATAGCTTCTTTATCAATTTTCTGCTTCTCATCTTCCCAAAACGCCTTCCACAAAATAACCTAAGTGAAACAGTTTCACACAACATTTATTGAGTGCTTAGTCTTTATGCATACAAATATTAATATCAAATGACCCTGTTCTCAAGCAGTTATTATTCATAATTTTAAAAAATTAACTTTTTCATTTTTTAGTCTTTCTCTTTTAATAGTTTTAAATTTAAAGAAAATTTCAGAAAATAACAGAGTTCCCATATACTGCCTTCCCATTCAGTTTTCCTTAATAGTAACATCTTACATTAGTACGTCTGTCTGTCTGTGAAAGTCGCTCAATTGTGTCTGACTCTTTGCGACCCCATGGAATTCTCTAGGCCAGAATACTAGAGTGGGTAGCCTTTCCCTTCTCCAGGGGATCCTCCCAATTCAGGGATCAAACCCAGGTCTCCGGCATTGCAGGCGGATTCTTTTACCAGCTGAGCCACAAGAGAAGTCCCGTACAGTACACTGGTTAAAATTAATAAACAAATGCTGATGTATTATTATTAACTAAAGCCCATAGCTTATGCAGTTTACCTAAACCTCTATTTCTGTTCCAGGATCACAGTTAATATACCAAATTATACTTAGTTGTCATATCTCTTTAGGTTCCTCCTGGCTATGACAGTTTTTCAAACCTTCCTTCTTTTTAACAACTCAAGAGTTCTGAGATATTTTGTAGGTATGATACCTCTCTCAGTTTTATGCCATACTCAGTTTTAAACTTAAAAAATTTTACTTATTAAGCAAATTTCATTGTCAACCAAAGCTTGGTTCAAATTTTTGAGTTACTAATAACATGTATATTTTTCTACAAATATATGAAAATATTCTAAGGTACAGTACTATAAACTGTAATTAAAATGATATCTACATTTCAACAATTCTGATCTCTAACTGCATCACCAAAGTGTATAATAGGTCTCCATGTATGAAATAAGAAAGTAAATTCCCAAAATTATAATGAAAATTAGTTACTTGTCAATGTACTATCTCTGTAAAAAATATCTTGCCACTTATCCAAGATATCATCTTAATAAAAAAATGAATCACTTAAAATGTGTGAAAATACCTTTCTTTCTGTATAACTTGCGCATTACATTCATTCACTTTTTTCTTCTTTTAAAGGCAGATGTGGTTTGATTATGAAATATATATTTCCAGTTTTGTTACCTTGGGTCTAAAATAATTACTATAAGATTCAGTTGTTATAAATTGTTGCACAAATGAGGAAGTTTCTTCTCAATCTCATTTAGGTCAAGGGTACCTCTCATCTACAACAAAAGAGATCACTGGACTATGGTAAAATGTTCCCCTAATATGTATAGTATCTCACTTCATGCTTTTATTGATTCTTCATGGGCTCTAATGAACTCTTGCTAATACTTGTGACTTATATACTAGTCACAAATGTCATAAAAATCTAAGAGTTAGTTGTTTTTGTAAAGGCCTTAAATCACCAGGGAAGTTCAGTCTTTCCCAGGGAGAAGGATTCTGGATAGATGCATGCATGCATGCATCTTAAGGCAGTTGTTCAGAGAATTCAGTGAAGACACAGAAGTCACTTATGGTAACTAACTGACTGACAACCTGGAAAGCTAAGTTTTATCAGGTGGAAGTAATACAGATAAAATGTGTTGCAGCAAGTGCTAATTATTCCAAATCTAACTAAATTCTATCAGGAAAAAACCATCAAAATAAGTTTTTTTCCAGCAAGTCAACAGCATAGGGAAAAACAGAGAGCCAGGCTATCCTAGTTTCAAAGAAACAAAACACATTATACAACCAATTAGAGTAAGTAGTTTTTTTTTTTAAGAAATTTAAAACAGATGTTACACAACCAACTATAGTAACTGGACCATTTTGGGATCCTGATTTAAACAAACCAAATGCAAAAAGACTTTTTGTACATAATTAGGGAGTATCAGTTAATTTTAAGAATTACAGTTAATTGTTTTTAAGTATAACAATGGCATTGTAATTACACTACAAAAAGAAATTCAAGTTTCATCCTAAAGTATTCATGGATAAAACAGCATGATTTCTGGAATTTTCATCAAGATATATCATCAAAAAAGGTGCTGAGGGAAGAAACAACAGGCCCAAAATGGAGTCATTTGTGCTAAGACCCATGTCCACAAACCAAGACTTAATACCTAACCTAAAAACAACTTCAATCTCTCACAGGAATGCAATCTTAAACAAGTCAATCTGGAATTTCCTGGTTAGCAGTAGAGAAATAATCCACCTGACAGACCTCTTGAATTACCCCAAAGAAAGATGAGGCAACTCTGCTGTTTCTTTGTCCCTATTCCTGTTCCCTTCTCCCATTTTGCTCAACTCTTCAGAGCTCCTTTCTATTTGCTAGATAGAATGGAATGCTACCCAATTCATGAATCACTGAATAAAGCCAATCAAATTTTCAAATTTACTTAGCTGAATTTTGTTTTCTCACAAAGGATAGAGGTTGAAGTCCGATGATGTTACATGGGAATTCGATGTAATCTGTTTTTGTTTTTGCAGTTAAAAGTTACAAACAGAACGAAAAAATAAGTTAAAACTTTATTACAGAGAGATTAAGGTGCCTTCCCTTTGAGCATTTTTGTTTCTGTTGACGTAATTGGGGCCTAATACAATGTCTGCCATACAGTACATTCTCAAACAAACATTTGATGAACATACTATTAAACTGCCTAACAAAGAGGAAAACAGACGTCTAAGACAATAAAAGTGTCCCTATTCAAAACAGGTGACATAAATTTCTAAGAAAATGTGCCTCTCTGTGAAGTCTGGGGCAGCAATACTGACAAGTTTACAAGGAGGGTATTAGTGAGTTAGACATAATCACTGGAGGAGTTGGCTAATTAACCAAAGTAATCTATGTCAACCACCAGTGGGCGAGCCCCGAGGGGCTCTCACTTCTGGCACCAAGCGCCCAGCCAGGCCATGTGCGACCCGCTCCGGGGACAGTGCCAGGTGGGGAGTTTGACTGGGGCGGTACACCTGTCAAACGGTAACGCAGGTGTCCTAAGGTGAGCTCAGGAAGGACAGAAACCTCCCGTGGAGCAGAAGGGCAAAAACTCGCTTGATCTTGATTTTCAGTACGAATACAGACCGTGAAAGCAGGGCCTCAGGATCCTTTTTTTTTTTAAGAAAAATTTAATTAAAAAAAAACACTACTGGGGGGCAGAGAAGAGGGGGTGGTGGTAGTACTTAATGGCTACACATTATTTTGGGGGAATTACATCTTTTTCAGTAGAAAATAAGATACCAGCAACTACATTTACACATTAATTTATATACCAGTTTATAATTTTTCTTTAAAACTTAGGAAACCACATAAGTAGCCCTTACAACTGCTTCTGATTGTAATCCTGTCGGTGAAAAAATATATCAAAAAATGTTGAAAGTAGAGATTTTGGGAATTTAAAAAATGCAAAAGTGAAATGGTACCAAGAGTTTACCACAGACAGAGAAGCAGGAGAAGGGGAGCTGCCTTAGGATGGAGGTTGGCGGAAGCAACTGGAGATAGTGCTAAATATTTAGGTTTGTTAACTTGAAAAAAACAGACAACATGACATAATAGATCAAAGGGAAGAAAAGGCAGATGAAGAAAGGACATGTGAATGCAAATCTTCCTTCTCTAAGCTACAAAGTGACTAGAATGAAATATTACCTGAGAGAGAAGAAATGGAGAAAGAGAAGGACCTTTAATTCTATTTCTTAAGCTATTTCTTACTCCTCCTCATATTGTTACCCCAAAAAAGAAATCACTTGGAAAGTAACAGAACCGTGAGCCCAAACAGTGTGACTCAAAGTTGTGAAAACGCCTTACTATACAGAAGTAGAAACCAGTAAGTCTAACAGAAAACACCCAGGTAGAGAGATGGCTTAAAACCAAACCAAAAAAACCAGCAAGCAAACAAACAAGATCACACTATGACTCTTCTTCTACAGTTAAGACTTTTAAGTTACTTCCCAGGTCCAGAAACTCAACCTAAACTCCTTTCCATACTCACTCTACTGTTTGGTAAACCTCTCTCTTTGTATCCAGAATCTTCCTGGTTCTGCTGGCTTGCTGTTTTAAGGATTTACTGTAATCACCATGGAATCACAACAAGAAATTATAAAGTTTAGAAAAATCTTATAAAGTTCACTGGTACCTCAAATATCCTGACTTCACTGGTCAGAACTAATGGTATCCAGAAATATTCAGTCACATATCTTCTTGTCTCAAGTAAAGTACATTTCTCAGTCCCTAAATAGTTGCTATATTTCAGTCTTTTTTATAACACACTCATGATTACAGAAGGGGACAACAGAGGATGAGATGGTTGGATAGCATCACCGACTCACTGGACATGAGTTTGAGCAATCTCTGGGAGTTGGTGATGGACAGGGAAGCCTGGCATGCTGCAGTTCATGGGGTCGCAAAGAGCTGGACACGACTGAGCAATTGAACTGAAATGACCCTGTATCAGGTATTTTGCATGCATTACTGATAATTCTTATCACATCATCTATAAAAGGGAGATATTATCAATGCTGTTTTGCTGGAAAAAAATGGCTTCAGAGAAGCCAGATAAGATGCCCAAAGTCACTGTAAATGCTGTAAATGGAGGAGCTGAGAATTTGAAATAGACCTTTCTATCTCCCAAGTCTGATTCATTAGCCATACTGCCTGTAGGGCATTTTTTCAGAACTTGTTCCTGGACAAAATTTCATTTCAGGGAAACCCTGAAAAATTATTTTTAAATGCATCAGTTGATACTACTCAAATTTTCCACGGCAACTAATCATCAATAACTTAAGATAGTAGCTGTAAATATATAGCCAGGACTGCTGCACTGCACAACTCCACAGAGCACTGTGTGTGTGTGTGTGTGTGTGTGTGTGTGTGTGTGTGGTGTCCTCTGGATTGTGTGATGTAGGAGCAATAACCCAAATGCTCATCAAAGGCCTTGTCAGAGCCATTTACTGTATGACTCTGGGAAAAAATGCAATCATATTTTAAAAAACAAATACACATTCTCAGAATGTTAAAGAAATGCATTTTAAAGCACAGATACACTCAGCATCATGAGTCATTAGGAAAATACAAATTAAAAGCACAATGACATAAATCTATGAAAAGAACTTAAAAAAAAACTGACAATACCAAGTGCTAGCAAGGATGAAGATCAACTGGAACTCAAATACATTGAACATGGGAATACAAAATGGTAAAGTCAACTTTAGAAAATATTTTGGCAGTTTCTTATAAAAGTAAACATACTCTTACCATATGATTCGGCAATCCCACTCCTAGGTATTTACAAAAGGAAATGAAAACTCATGTTCATACGAAGTTATTCTCAAATGTTTTCAGCAGCTTTATTTATAACTGCCAAGAACTAGAAGCAACCCAAACTTCTAAACAGATGAATAAACAAACTCTTTATTTCCTCTTTGCTTTCTGCTATTAGAGTGGTATCGTCTGCATATCTGAAGTTGTTGCTATTTCTCCCAGCAATCTTGATTTCAGCTGTGACTCATCCAGTTATCTTGCATGATGTACACTATATAAAAGTTAAATAAGCATGATGACAATATACAGCACTGATGGACTCCTTTCCCAATTTCAAACCAGTCCATTGTTCCATGTTTGGTTCTAACTGTTGCTTCTTGACCCGCATACAGGTTTCTCAGGAGGCAGATAAGTTTGTCTAGTATCCTATCTAAGAATTTTACACAGTTTGTTGTGATCCACATAGTCAAAAGCTTTAGAGTAGTCAATGAAGCAGAAGTCGATGTTTTTCTGAAATTCCCTTGCTCTCTCCATGATCCACCAAATGTTAACAATTTGATCTCTGGTTCCTCTGCCTTTTCTAAATCCAGCTTGTACATCTGGAAGTTCTCAGTTCAGGTATTGCTGAAGCCTAGCTTGAAGGATTTCAAGTATTACCTTGCTAACATGTGAAATGAACACAACCGTATGGTATTAATAGTTTGAACTTTCTTTGGCATTGCCCTGGGAATTGAAATGAAAACTGACCTTTTTCAGTCCTCTGGCCATTGCTGGAATCAAGATTGCCGGGAGAAATATCAATAACTTTCAGATATGCAGATGACACCACCCTTAGGGCAGAAAGTGAAGAAGAACTAAAAAGCCTCTTGATGAAAGTGAAAGGGGAGAGTAAAAAAGTTGGCTTAAAGCTCAACATTCAGAAAACAAAGATCATGGCATCTGGTCCCATCACGTCATGGCAAATAGATGGGGAAACAGTGAGAACAGTGGCTGTCTTTATTTTTCTGGGCTCCAAAATCACTGCAGATGGTGATTGCAGTCATGAAATTAAGATGCTTACTCCTTGAAAGGAAAGTTATGACCAACCTAGACAGCATATTAAAAAGCAGAAACACTACTTTTCCAACAAAGGTCCATCTTGTCAAGGATATGGTTTTCCCAGTAGTCACGTGTGGATGTGAGAGTTGGACTATAAAGAAAGCTGAGCGCAGAAGAATTGATGCTTTTGAACTGTGGTATAGGAGAAGACTCTTGAGAGTCCCTTGGCCTGCAAGGAGATCCAACCAGACCATCCTAAAGGAGATCAGTCCTGAGTGTTCATTGGAAGGACTGATGTTGAAGCTGAAACTCCCAACACTTTGGCCACCTGATGCGAAGAGCTGACTCATTGGAAAAGACCGTGATGCTGGGAAAGATTGAGGAAAGCAGAAGGGGACAACAGAGGATGAGATGGTTTGATGGCATCACCGACTCAATGGAGATGAGTTTGAGTAAACTCCGGGTGTTGGTGATGGACAGGGAGGTCTGGAATGCCATGATCCATAGGGTAGCAAGGAGTTGGACACGACTGAGCGACTGAACTGAATTGAACTGGCCATTGCTGAGTTTTCCAAATTTGCTGACATATTGACTGCAGCACTGTAACAGTGTCATTTTGGGGGGTTTTAAATAGCTCAGCTGGATTTCTGTCATCTCTACTAGCTTTGTTGGTAGTAATACTTCCTAAGGCCCATTTGACCTCACATTCCAGGATGTCTAGCTCTAGGTGAATGACCACACTGTCATGGTTATCCAAGTCATTAAGACCTCTTTTGTACAGTTCTTCTGTGTATTCTTGCTACCTCTTCTTAATCTCTTCTACGTCAGTTCAGTTCAGTTCAGTTCAGTCGCTCAGTTATGTCCGACTCTTTGCGACCCCAAGAAACGCAGCACGCCAGGCCTCCCTGTCCATCACCAACTCCCGGAGTTCACTCAGACTCACGTCCATCGAGTCAGTGATGCCATCCAGCCATCTCATCCTCTGTCGTCCCCTTCTCCTCCTGCCCCCAATCCCTCCCAGCATCAGAGTCTTTTCCAATGAGTCAACTCTTCCCATGAGGTGGCCAAAGTACTGGAGTTTCAGCTTTAGCATCATTCCTTCCAATGGACTGGTTGGGTCTCCTTGCAGTCCAAGGGACCCTCAAGAGTCTTCTCCAACACCACAATTCAAAAGCATCAATTCTTCGGCACTCAGCCTTCTTCACAGTCCAACTCTCACATCCATACATGACCCCTGGAAAAACCATAGCCTTGACTAGTCGGACCTTTGTTGGCAAA
>NW_011494811.1:6070592-6071043 GCF_000754665.1 Bison bison bison
GGAGTAAGCGTCTTTTAATTTCATGGCTGCAGTCACCATCTGCAGTGATTTTGGAGCCCAAAAAAAAATCAAGTCTGACACTGTTTCCACTGTTTCCCCATCTATTTCTCAGGAAGTGATAGGACCGGATGCCATGATCTTTGTTTTCTGAATCGTTGAGCTTTAAGCCAACTATTTTTTTCACTCTCCTCTTTCACTTTCATCAAGAGGCTTTTTAGTTCCTCCTCACTTTCTGCCATAAGGGTGGTGTCATCTGCTTATCTGAGGTGATTGATATTTCTCCCGGCAATCTTGATTCCAGCTTGTGTTTCTTCCAGTCCAGCGTTTCTCATGATGTACTCTGCATATAAGTTAAATACACAGGGTGACAATATACAGCCTTGACGTACTCCTTTTCCTATTTGGAACCAGTCTGTTGTTCCATGTCCAGTTCTAACTTGCTTCCTGACCT
>NW_011494811.1:6071143-6104263 GCF_000754665.1 Bison bison bison
CTGTTGTTCCATGTCCAGTTCTAACTTGCTTCCTGACCTGCATACAGATTTCTCAAGAGGCAGATCAGGTGGTCTGGTATTCCCATCTCTTTCAGAACTTTCCACAGTTTATTGTGATCCACACAGTCAAAGGCTTTGGCATAGGCAGTAAAGCAGAAATAGATGTTTTTCTGGAACTCTCTTGCTTTTTCCATGATCCAGCGGATGTTGGCAATTTGATCTCTGGTTCCTCTGCCCTTTCTAAAACCAGCTTAAACATCAGGAAGTTCACGGTTCACATATTGCTGAAGCCTGGCTTGGAGAATTTTGAGCATTACTTTACTAGCACATGAGATGAGTGCAGTTGTGCAGTAGTTTTCTGTCCTTTATCATGCGCATCCTTGCATGAAATGTTCCCTTGATATCTCCAATTTTCTTGGAGAGATCTCTAGTCTTTCCCATTCTATTGTTTTCCTCTATCCCTTTGCATTGTTCATTTAAGAAGGGCTTCTTTTCTCTTCCTGTTATTCTCTGGTCTGGAAGTCTCCATTCAGTCCTGTATATCTTTCCCTTTGCCCCTTGCCTTTCATGTCTCTTCTCTCCTCAGCTATTTGTAAAGCCTCCTCAGATAACCACTTTGTCTTGCATTTCTTTTTCTTTGGGATGGTTTTGGTCATTGCCTCCTGTACGGTGTTACAAACCTCTACCACGGTTCTTCAGGCACACTACCTGATCTGTCTACAAGATCTAATCCTTTGAATCTATTCATCACCTCCACTGTATAATCATAAGGGATTTGATTTAGGTCTTACCCAAATGGCCTGGTAGTTTTCCCTGATTTCTGCAATTTAAGCCTGAATTTCGAAATATGGAGCTCATGATCTGAGCCACAGTCAGCTTCAGGTCTTGTTTTGCTGACTGTGCAGAGCTTCTCCATCTTCAGCTGCAAAGAACACTGTTGCTGCTATTTAGTTGCTAAGTCGTGTCCAACTCTTTTGCAACCCCATGGATGGAAGCCCTCTAGGTTCCTCTGTTCATGGAATTCCCCAGGCAAGAATACTGGAGTGGGTTGCCATTTCCTTTTCCAAGGTATCTTCCCAACCTAAGGACTGAACCCACACCTCCTGCACTGGCAGGGGGGTTCTATACCACTGAGCCACGAGGGAAGAAATCTGATTTCAGTATTGACATCTGGTGACATCCATGTATAGAGCTGTCTCTTGTATTGTTGGAAAAAGGTGTTTGCTATGACCAGCATGTTCTTTTAACAAAACTCTGTTGGCCTTTGCCTGCTTCATTTGCCAAACTTGTCTGTTATTCCAGGTATCTCTTGACTTCCTACTTATGCATTCCAATCCCCTATGATGAAAAGGGAATCTTTTTTTTTTGGTATTAGTTCTAGAAAGTGTTGTATGTAGGTCTTCATAGAACTCATCAACTTCAGCTTTTTCAGCATCAGGGGTTAGGGCATAGACTTGGATTACTGTGATGCTGCCTTGGAAATGAACCAAGATCACTGTGTTGTTTTTGAGGTTTCACCCAAGTACTGCATTTCAGACTTTTTTGTTGACTATGAGGACTACTCCACTTCTTCTAAAGGATTTTGCCCACAGTAGTAGGTATGATGGTCATCTGAATTAAACTTGCCATTCTCGTCCATTTTAGTTCACTGATTTCTAAGATGTCAATGTTCAATCTTGCCATCTCCTGCTTGACCACGTCTGGTTTACCTTTATTCATGGACCTAACATTCCACGTTCCTATGAATATTGTTCTTTACATCACTGGCCTTTACTCTCACCAACAGATACAACCACCACTCAGTGTCGTTTCCACTTTGGCACAGCCACTTCATTCCTTCTGAAGTTATTAGCAATTGCCCTCTGCTCTTCCTCAGCATACTGGACACCACGCTTCCTCATCTTCAGCAAGGGTCTCATCTTTAGGTATCATATCATTTTGCCTTTTCATACTGTTCATGGGGTTCTCTAGGCAAGAATCCTGGAACAGGTTGCCATTTCCTCCTCCAGTGGA
Organism: Bison bison bison; assembly: GCF_000754665.1. Lineage (NCBI taxonomy): Eukaryota > Metazoa > Chordata > Mammalia > Artiodactyla > Bovidae > Bison > Bison bison. The sequence goes on from NW_011494811.1 coordinate 6,073,157, forward strand.
CCACACTATGTCAGAACTCTTCACTATGACTAGTCCGTCTTGGGTGGCCCTGCATGGCATGGCTCATAGAATCACTGAGGTATGCAATCCCCTTAGTTACAACAAGGTTGTGATCCATGAAGGGGAGCCCAAGGCTTAGCACACAGTAAACTCTCAACTAATAATAGTTCTTTTCCCTTAACTGACTTCTCTCTCCTGTATATGCATTTTCCTTTCCCTGTATCTCCTACTCCCTTCCTTTCCTCCTCCTAATGACTATAGATGGTTTTTGCTTACTTCTCATTCCTTCTCCCATTTCTCTGGTTTATAGTATTCCCATCCTTTGGGGAACTGACCCTCTGCCACTTTATGTGGTTCTGGTGACAATGACAATTCTCCAAGGATGGGTCCAATTATAGGTCCTCCTTCAGAAATTTAAGTTCTCAGTAGTCTGAGTCCATACATTTCTGTTGAAAAAAGCCTTCTAACATAAGCAGATAATAAGACCAACACAAAGAAAGAAGTCAAGAAATGGAGACTATCCGGAAGACATTTAAATTTTTCGATCTGGCTGTTCCTAGACTGCTCTACCTCCATTCTCAGTTCAGTTCAGTCGCTTAGTCATGTCCGACTCCCTGCAACCCCATGAACCACAGCACGCCAGGCCTCCTTGTCCATCATCAACTCGCAGAGTTTACTCAAACTCATGTCCATTGAGTCGGTGATGCCATCCAACCATCTCATTCTCTGTCGTCCCCTTCTCCTCCTACCTTCAATCTTTCCCAACAACAGGGTCTTTTCCAATGAGTCAGTTCTTCGCATCAGGTAGCCAAAGTACTGGGAGTTTCAGCTTCAGCCTCAGTCCGTCCAATAAATATTCAGGACTGATCTCCTTTAGGATGGTCTGGTTGGATCTCCTTGCAGTCCAAGGGACTCTCAAGAGTCTTCTCCAACACCACAGTTCCAAAGTATCAATTCTTCGGCACTCAGCTTTCTTTATTGTTCAACTCTCACATCCATACATGACTACTGAAAAAACCATAGCTTTGACTACATGGACCTTTGTTGGCAAAGTAATATCTGTTTTTTAATATGCTGTCTAGGTTGTTCTACTTGCAAAGTCCAAAAGTCACATTTTGGTTTAACCATTTTAGAATTGTTGTTATTTTCAGTGTTTCCCATTTGAAAAGCACAAAACATCTTGCTTCTCTAAGGGAACAGAAATAGTAAATCATTTCTTTACTTGCTGTGACCCTCAGTTAATTTACTTTTGTTATTAGTGGCTATTAATATAAAGATATTACCCAGTCCTACTACAGGGCAATCAAACATGTGTGGAAAGAGGCAAAAATAAAAATAAAGCCATATGGAGTTACATCTGACCCTTGAACAATGTGTAGGGGTTAATCCAAGTATAATTTATAGTCAGCCCTTGGTAACTGCAGTTCCTCCACATTCACAAATTCAATCAACCAGAGACCTTATAGTACTGTAGTATTTACTACTGAAAATATAATGTATAAGTGGACCTGGACAGTTCCAACCTGAGTTGTTTAAGATCAACGGTAGACTGAAAACAGCTGCCCATTGAAGATTTACATTCCAAGTGTCAGGGACCTTCAAGACAGCTTCTAGTCATCAGTGCAAACGGTAGTCACTTTTCACCCCTTTACATTTTTACCACTCTGCTCACTCAAAGCTAGGTAATGTAAGATATACATTATTTTGTGTCACTCTGGTTTTACATTATTCATTCTTTGGATCTTCAATATCTGAAGAAAGGCAACAGCACGTGCCAATAGGAAAAACACCCACATGCAGTAAGGATTAAAGCAAAAATCTTATGAGCTGACAACATACCATAAACTTTGATTAAGTCTTTATTCAGTTTGCCTGCCTAGAATTTCCCTACTTATTCTTTGGTGCTAAGCTTAAATGTCACTTTCTTTCCCTACCGATCATATCCTAGTAGAACTGCCTCTTCCTCCTCTCCCTCTTTTACAGCAATTACAAAATTGTAATTATTTATGTTAGTAGTAATGAGAACTTAAATTTCTGTAGTTAAAAAAAGGGAAATAGAACAGAGCAGATGAAGTACAGAAACACTGTAGTAACAGAATTTACAGCTTGACAATGGAAAGGATCTGATGGGGAGGGAATTCAAAGACAACTCAGAGTTCAAGTTTGGACAATGAGAGGGATGAGCCAATAATAGAGAAAGGGAAGTTAGAAAGAATAATACAGTTTGGATGAGAGAAAATTCAGAACTGAGTACACTGAGCTTGATGGAATAACAAACAGGTGGCGCTCTCAAGCTGGAAACTGAAAGTCAAGCAGCTTCCGTATGGTTGGGAGTTGTCTGAAAGAGGTATTCACTGAAGCTAAAAAACACTGTAACATCACAAGGAAAAAAGTCTAGATTAAGAAAAATGTATAAGGTTAATACTTTATAAAGAAGTTGACCTTGTGAATGAAAAGAAGAGTTTCTAGAATATATAGGAGAACCAGGACTACTGAGTTATAAGGAAAATCAGGAGAAGGGATTTACACTGTCTGATCTGAAAAATTAAAAAGCTAAAACTAATACTAGAAATGCCTCTGTTTGGCAGTTCAGAAGGTCATTAATAAAGACAAGGAGAATAGTTTTACTGAAAAAGAAGGTAGAACAATTAAAACAAGAGACATACTGCTTTTACTTTGGGTTGTGGGTAACACCAAAAGAAGTTGGGGTCGGGGGCAGGGAACAGAGGATGGAGGAAGTGGCAGAAAGAATAAGGAAAAGTGGTTTGGGGTTTTGTTGTTGCCTTTTTTTTTTTAGGCCAGTAAAGATGCTGTTAGGAGAAACTGAAATTAAAATGATAAAGGAATGAACTTAATGCACCTATATATTCTAAAGGTACTTGAACAAGCACAGCTTCATCTTGTTACAGAATGTTCGACACTGAATTTTGTTTTTAATCTCTTGTGTGCTCAGTAGCTCAGTCATGCTCAATTCTTTGTGACCCCATGGACGGTGGCCCACAAGGCTCCTCTGTCCATGGAATTTTCCAGGCAAGAATACTGCTGTGGGTTGCCATTTCCTTCTCCTGGGGATCTTTCCAATCCAGGGATCAAACCCGCATTTCCTGTATTGCAGACAGATTCTTCACCACTGAGCCACCAGAAAAGCCCCATTCTAAAGAGTAGCTGGGATACAAATGGTCATGAAGTAGTCGTGAAAGCCTAAAGGACACATCCCTGACACCAAATGGTACAGGGGAGGGGAAATTACACAATTTACTGATAAAGAAAAGCAAAGCTGAGGAAGCCTCTGTTTGATGGTCTTAACCGTCTTACGCTTTTCAAAAAAAAAAGCAAGTGAAATAACCTGCAAAGTCCGAGAGCAGTATACCATTACAGGCTAGGAAAGAGGTAGAAAAGGTCTGAAAGAGCCCCTGTAGGAAGTCAGTCAGAAAAGAATTGTTAAACAAATGTTAAGTATTTTGCAGCACCCTTTAAGAATTTATTAAAACTTAGAAATTAATCATTTTTATTGCTTTAATGTTCCTAGTCTAGCTTGGTGTTTTGCTTAAATATCAAAGTAGTATCTGATTATTCAACAAATCCCTAGTAGCTATTTTCTTAAGGACAAGTATTTGAGAGAATTATGCTTCCCTGGTGGCTCAGATGGTTAAGAATCTACCTGCAGTGTGGGAGACCCTAGTTTGATCCCTCGGTCAGGAAGATCCCCTGGAGAAGGGAATGGCAACCCACTCCAGTTTTCTTGCCTGGAGAATCCCATGGACCAAGAAGCCTGTAGGACTACAGTCCACAGCATCGCAAAAAGTCAGTCATGACTGAGCAACTAACACTTTCACTTTCTTTCGTATAAAGAAAAAGAATTCTAAATGTAGAAATGGCTATACCTTCTGACAGCTGTCACTTATTATTATAATTGAAAATTAAAATTCCCTGGGAAAATATGAATGATGATTATCCTTAACATTTTAAAGCTTTATAAGTTATAGAAAGAAGTTTCCCCTTCCTTTACACTGAAATTTTTTCAATTACATAATTTATATTTAGGTATTTTATATGTGGGCTTCCCTGGTGGCTTAGATAATAAACAATCTGCCTACAATGCAGGAAACCCGGGTTCGATCCCTGGATGGGAAAGATCCCCTGGAGAAGAAAATGGCAACCCACTCCAGTATTCTTGCCTGGAGAATCCCATGGACAGAGAAGCCCAGTAGGCTACAGTCCATGAGGTCACAATTTCAGTGGGACATTTTAAAAATACGTAGTATAGCATATATTCAAAAGAATATTATTGTCATAAAAACAGTCACCTTAGAAAGCTTTAAATTTATTCCTAGAATGCTGCCATTGCACAATAAGCTTTGGGATTCTACTTTTGGAACTCCTTTAAAGTCTGAACACAACCTTTATAATACTATCAAGTGAAAAATCTTCACTTAATACAGGTTTGATTTGGGGATATATTTGGTTATCATAAGATGATTTATTTAAAATAAAAATACCATTTCAAGCAAAAAGTGTGACTATAAAGCATGAACAGATTTTTTTATGCTGCTCTAATGACAGCATCAGTAAAATATATTTACAGCTACATTCCCCTCCTCTACAAGGCCTGCTTTGTAGGTCACCACTCGTATACTCTACTACGTTGGATAAAAATAAAGGTTCAATCATTTAATAGCCATACTTCCTACTACTGCAGATGATATAAGAACCTCTGATAGTTTCTAAAAGTCAAAATTATTGAATATTTAAAAGTAGTCACAGCACTCTCATTTTTAAATTTAGCTAGTTATTTTTCAATGCCCTATCTTTTACTATACTACACTGAAAATTACACCCTTGGCATATACCTGATACCAGCCTTCTCAGTCTGTGGTCTATACCTGCTACACATACGTATACACATGCACACCCCTAATTTTTAATTCCCTATATACATATTTTTCCCCTAATTTGTCACCTGAATGTTATCTGTCAGCTTTGCCTCCAGATGAGCCCTAGGACAGTCTTCCCAACAGTAGCCATATATCTCCTTTGGCTCTTCTTCCTGGAGCCCAATTTGGCTCAAACTTAACTAAAAATGCTCTACTCCACTTTCTACTTCCAGAAGAAAAAATAACTAAAAAGTGTAATTTTTTCCTACGTTCCTAAGAAGCTTCCATCACTTTTAAAGCCCTACCTCTGACAATTATTCAACTTTGCTTTTATTCTCTTCAAAAGTCTTAATTATTAACTCAGCAATTAAGACTATCCCTATTCTCAAGTTGTACATATGAACTAAAAAATGCCCAAGAAAAGGTTTAATCAGTCATCCTGATGCTTCAAGGCAGTCTCATATTTGTCCATTGCTGAGTCACCTCTTAAGACCATAAGCCTTGTTTTTGATTCAGAAAAAACGTATGCAGACATAAAGTGTTAAGGGAAAGAGTTAAGGTATGTTCCAGGGAAAGGTCAGTGAATGTCTACCAAGGTGTGAAAACCAAACTAGAAGAAAATCAAAATAATTCACTTGATGGAGAAAGAAGCAGAGGCCCAGAGAGGGCAAATAGCTTACCCAAGTTTATACATCTGGGTGGCAGAGAGAATACTCCTATCCAGGTCTCTAGATTCCAAGCTTGAAGTTTTTCTACTTTATCCATTCTTAATCCATACTAAATGAAAAGAGCCAAGAAACAAAAGACCATTTACTATATGACTCCATTAATGTCTAATTTCTATAAATCACAAAACTACAGAGACAAAATACAGACAAGTGGTTGCCTGGAGCTGAGGGCAGGAATAGGGGTTGGGCTAACGGGCAAGAGGGCACTTTCTGGAGGCAAAAATGTTCTAAAATTGGATTGTGATAACTGTTGTACGACTATATTATTTTTGTTTAGTCACGAAGTCGCAATCCCATGGACTGTAGCCCACCAGGCTCCTCTGTCCATGGAATTCTCCAGGCAAGAATACTAGAGTGGGTTGCCATTTCCTTCTCCAGGGGGTCTTCCCGACCCAGGGACTGAACAACATCTCCTGCATGAGCAGGCAGATTCTATACCACTGAGACACCAACTATATAAATTTACTAAAATTTGAATTGTGAATTTTATGATATACAAATTAAACTTCAATCAGTTCAGTTCGGTCACTGTCATGTCGAACTCTTTACAACCCCATGAACCGGAGTATGCCAGGCCTCCCTGTCCAATCAACTTCAATAAAGCAATCCAAAAAATTACTAAGAAAGAACTCAGATTTTAGCTTCACAACTGTGGAGCTCTCCGAAAATTTTATGTCAAAAAGAAGTACTAAAACATGAAGAAACCAGCCTTTTCCAAACTTCAGATCCTTTTCCCTTCAGATTTTTCAAAAGTTAAATACCTTACTTTCTAACCTTATATTTGATACGGAAAGAGAAGGTGACAGGCACTGGGCAAATATACACAGAAAAAACATGCACATTTCCTGCAAAAACACTTTAGTTGTTGATCATTATTTCCTTTTAGGTAGGATTCTGCATGGCTCTAAGTGAACTTCTGCAGACAGTTATAGAACAGAGAATGTGCTCTTATCTAACAAACTGCTCCAGGACAGAGTTCTTCGTTGATTTCATTTTCACCATTATAATTTGTGCCATTATAAACACTAATAACAGGAACCATTCCTAACTGCATATTAGCAAGTTTCTTTAGTTTATTATTTGTACATCCTTATTAGGTATACAACTCTTTAGCCTACTCAGCACAAGAAGCATAGTCCTCATTTACTTACAAATTAAAAATAACATTATATCATTCATTCTATGAATGCTTTACACCTGTAAGTATCAAGCTGGTAATCTACTGCTTGGATCTTAAAAACAAACAGTTCTAACTGGTGAAGGCCCAGATGTGCATAATCATGTTAAAGGAAGCAGTCAGAATTACTCAGTAAATCCACCTTTCTCATGCCACTGAGGCTTATTTCACCAATGCTAAAGACTTTTTGACTCAAGAGCTTTAATTACCACCTTCTAAACCCTAAAATTTCAATAACTTTCTAAAAGATAAAGAAAAATTTGAAACTTGCAAAAAGAAAACAAAATATTTACCCTGGCTTAAGTTCTAATTTTAAAGAATATATTTTTCTCAAAATTACAACCTTTTGTCATTTGGTAACTGACTGAATTAAGTAGTTACTCACAAAACTCAATACATACAAAAAAAAATTACAATCTCTACTGAATGTATCTCTTTCAGGTACAATTCCATATGTTAGAGAAATTGAATCAGTCAGATCTCTAATGACTAGGGCCCTAATCATCAAATATACACTTTCTCCTTGTGAATATTCCACAGTAACTGGCTTAAATCTGCTAAAACTACTCCCATGAAAGGAGAACATTACTGTCCATTTTCGTTTCAGAGCTGTTCTCTTCAGTGGACATAGGTTCCTACTGTTTGGGTTTGTTAGTTTTTGTTTTTGTTTTTTTTAACATTAAATTATTCAAATGAGGCAGACAAAGGAGGTAAAGAGACATTCTAAAAAGCAAATTCCGTGTAGTCAGAAACTCCATAGACGACGACAGAAATAACAGAGAAGGCATAAGACTGCATTTCAAGAAATAGAAGAAGGGACTGCCATGTATTTAACAGTAAGCAGAACAATAATATGACTGACACAGGACTCCTAACAATGAACACCTCCCATATCCCTTTTTATACAAAATCATTAATAAATGATTAATAATGAATTGGGATTCCCTGGTAACTCAGTTGGTAAAGAATCCACCTGCAATGCAGGAGACCCCGGTTCAACTCCTGGGTCGGGAAGATCCACTAGAAAAGGGATAGACTACCCACGCCGGTATTCTTGGGCTTCCCTGGTGGCTCAGCTGGTGAAAAATCCACCTGCAGTGGGGGGAGACCTGGGTTCCATCCCTGGGTTGGGAAGATTCCCTGGAGAAGGGAATAGCTACCCACTCCAGTAATCTGGCCTGGAGAATTCCACAGACTATATAGCCCATGGGGTTGCAAAGAGTCAGACACAACTGAGTGACTTTCAATAATTAAACCCCACATCAACCTGAATTTCTTCCAGTCTCTTGCCTACTGCTGCAAGAGAATGAGGCCATTATAATAAAATTATTGTTAACATAAAAGCTAATGTTCTACCAGGAAATATTCTATGAACTCTAAGAAAGAAAAAAAAAAAATCCTGCAAAGGTGGCAAACTCCCAGATTTTTCACCACTGTTGGAAAAGAAGACAGATGATAAACAGGGAGATGAAGGGAGTGGATGGAGTGGAAAAAACTGAAAAAGAAATCTCCCTCACCTCTAAAGAAAGAAGGTTCATCAACCAGTACATCCCCTCTCTCAGTCTCCCACCTCACTGGTCTCAAGCTTACCTAAGGCTGAGACAATGAATGAAATATAAAAGCTAAAAACTATATTTTTCCACCTTTACTATTTATCAAGATATTACAATAAATTAATCTTAAAAACTATAAAAGTTATTTTAAAAGCTAGCTTATGGAATATTAACTCATTTAATAACACTGGGATGCTTTTACAGCTTGATGGTTTGTAAATACCATTTTTACTACAGACAAATTTATTCTAAAGCTCTAGGTATTAAGTCATATTAAACGGCATTTATCTCATCTAAGGGATATAAACAGCCAGCCATAAATTAGTAAAAACTTAAAACTCGTTCATGGTTCAGTAACAGTCTTAAAAAAATAAGATTTACACAGACACAAAACAGGTTCATTTTAGTTATATATTTGGGGTAAATCAAATGGAACAACCTTCCATTTTCCCTTCACTTGTGTTCATTTACAAACAGAAAGCTACAGCATTTACAACTCACATGATGTAACACTTCTCATAACTGAGATGCTAAAATAAACATGAGCTTAATGTCCCATTTACATCAAAGATTAACATCAATAGTTTATTATTTTCTAATATGAACCTTATTTACACCTACCAGTCACTGAGACTGTGACGAGTAGAAACATTAAGCCTGATCTTCTTAACGTAAATATGTTAAATCATGTTTATTCAGTTTATCCCTGAATTAGTTTAATTTCCAAAAAAAAAAAACCCAAGTTCTTAGATACAACAAATACAGGAGAGCATTTCAGGAGTGATCTTCAAAGCTTTATTCCAGTGCTTAAATGAAGAAGTTATACTATAGAATCAATACAAAAGAAAAGAGAATGATAGCAAAAGCAAGTTTGAATTACATCTGTTCTAGCCTTATTTGTCAATTTGTCAATTTTTTTAAACTTAAAATTCAACACATTTCCTTGTCACATGTTCTCTTCTGACAAAAAATTATCACAAAAAGATATTTTTTTAAAAGTAGTAAATGAGTGTAATATTGGGTTTTTAGCAAATAAAGCCTGTATCTTAAAAAAAAAATAAATGAAATTAACTCAATAGCTCTGCTTTCTATAAAGAGCATGAATAACTCTTGTACTGAAATACACGGCATAATTCACAGGCCATATTTGCTCTTCTTCCATTAAAAGAAAAATCTAGAGTACTGCATAAAGTCCATATGGGCTTTATCTTTAAAATATTATACAGACTGATATAAAGTCATTTAATCAAGGAAGAAAAAAACTATGCCAAATGAATGATATGGTTCATTTTATTGGTTTGATTCCTAATTATCCCAAAGAGAAAATCACAGGATGATAGAGGATGGTTGGAGAAGGGGAGATGTAATCAGGAAAGTAGAATGTAGAGAGAAAGGAAGGTTGAGACTTGAGACTAATCTGTTAAAAATTTATATACATATATACCCATATAACCTTCTTCTGCTCTGAATTTTAAACGGTCTTTTTTAAAAGAATCAGTCGTAATTATTCTTTACTTTTAGACATGTTTCTTTCATTATAACAAGCTACAATTCAATAGTACAATTCAATATCAATTCAAACTGCAAAACCATATACTATATGGTACAGAAATATAAGCCAGAGAATCATCAACAGGAGAACCAAGGGAAACTTGGTATTTATCCTCTAAATCCTATATCTACAATACTACTGTTGACTACAGAAGACTGGAGATTGATATATCTCATTTGCAAAGTACCAATAGGACTAGTATTGATGCCTGAGTAGAAAAATTATGCTGGTTTCAGAGTTGCTTAGAATCTCAATTTTGTTTTAAGTAAAGAAATTTAATTTCATGTTTATTTTTACATTTGCTTTTATGATTATGAAATGAAAATGCTTTTACTTTTATAAGTGTGCTATAATATGAAATGGGTATGTTCACCATTTAATTAAACCAAGAGATTTACTAATACTGTGCAGTGAATTAAAAAGAACCATTAAAGAAATGAAAAACATATATGAAAATATTCTAGAATATCTTAAACTGATTAATTTATAGCATTAACTTTTTAAAAACAGTAAACACCTCACTATTCTGTATCTCACAGATATTTTCATTCCTTTCAAAGAATCTACTTTTTTATTTAACCACCACCAAAATTCTATTTACACAATGAACAGCAACGGAGAACAGCCCAACTACTACCCTCAGAAAACTAAAATATTCTGATTTTAATATACACACAATCAATCCTAACCTCGAATTTGGAAGAATATGTGAACCGTAAGAAGTAAAATCAAAACTGATTGCAGTTCAGAAACCTAAATAAAGTGCCACAGATCAAAAAAATTACTGCTTCATATTCAAATGCACAAGTTCAATTTCACAGATCAGATGGACTCACTGCATTATATTGCAGGAGAGAGATGTTAAGAAGTGACCTTGGGATCCTGCTTTCCAGATCTCCAGATGTTTAAAGGACCCATTTTTTTTATTGCAATTACCTTTACTTTTGATAAATACCTAGCTAGGTATTTATTGATCAATAAATACCTAGCTATTGATAAATACCTAGCTAAATACTACATGCTTGATATCTTTGCTCTTATAAGACTCTACTTGAAGCTCTTTTGAAATGTTTGGACTATAGATATTATAAAGAAAAAACTTAAGAAGATACAACATGCACAAAGGGTTAACAGATACTGCTTCCTTTCTGATGCAATGCGTAATAAGTTTAAGAATCTGTCATCATATACCCTAAGTTTGGGGACCAACTTTCAGAGGTTTAAAATGAGAAATTTAACAAACCTTATGCATTTATTTTCAGATCACGAAAAAAACTAACTAATTTGTAATATACAATATATATACTCCACAAGTAACTATTGACAGATAAGATATATATTCATTATCAATTCCTTTACTCCTTTAACTAAAAATTAAATTTCTCTTTCTTCTGGTCATAAAAATCTGGTTTGGGGTGTTTGAAAAAGTTCAAACATATATTAAGCCATGCTTTGCTTTGGCACTAGCTCCCCCTCCAGACCAACCTACTGATATAACGGGCACTTAAAAAAATAAACAAGGAACACAAGTTTTTCCAAGCCACTAGTGATTTAACAATTCACCACTTTTAAAGACACTCCAGTGCCTTAAAATAACTAGTTAAAACTTGTAACCAAACACTGCAGAATGTAATCTAAGTTACTGTTTTTCAATTCTCTCTCTCAAAACTGACTTGAAGGAAAACAACTTTAAGTGTCTATTTCAATTTAAGAACATCCTAAAGTACAATCTATATAATGCTATGTTTTATGTAAATTATTTTGAATCACTGTCTTAATAAACCACAAGATATTCTTCATGTTAACTGACTACTTAATCAAAAACACATTTTTGCATCTGTTTCTGCTATCTATGCAACCTTCATTCCAGCTGTTCAGCAATTTAAGTAGAATTCTCAGTTGATAAAGCAGGAAAAGGAAAATTCACGCCTCCAAACCACCCTTCTATGTTCCTTAAATCCTATTCATTTCTAACACCCTGCATTTTTACATACTAAGCTATAAAATCATAATTTCAAATCTTTGAATTCCCACCTTATCCTTACTATTGTAGTAGGTATAAATCAAACGAAGATTTACTATGTGCATTTTATGGTATATTTCACAAGGCTAGCAATGTACAAGGCTTTATTATACATCATAGGATTTCAGGTTAATTTTAAGTTACTTTCAAGAGAGAATACAACTTACTCCACTACTTCAGCATAACTCTATAATACTGCAAATCTCTCTCCTAAAAAGTTTTCTACATGATGCTTTCTTTAAAAGAAATATGCATAAAAACAAAAGTTAATCAAGAAAATAAATATGCACTTATCCCCAAGAATAACAAGGGAGCAAAAAACTGCAATTAAACCTTGCTTGCAGTTTCTAAAGAGAACCAAGCCAAAGTTCAGTTACTTGTGATGAGTTTAACTGTAAACTGAGAGAAAACTTTTGTCGAAATTTAGTCTGCGTTACCTTGAGGTTTGGGGTGTTTCTACAGGAGATTCTGGCTTGCCTAGGTCCACATTCTTGAGCTGGATTAAGTCCACTGTAAACTAACCGAAACATGGGAATAAGAAATAACACCCTGCTCTATCCAAGGCCTCACTCAAACGCTAAAGCTCACCAGGGATAAATTCTAACCATGACACTGCCATTTAACTTAAGAAATACACTGCGTCTCTGACGTTATGTGTGGCTGAAGATTGCAATCCTCACTGTGAGAAAAAAAAAACAGGTGCTGCACACGACAGCCCACTCACTCTTGCAGAACAAACCTCCTTTAACTGGAGATTAAATAAATAAATATTTAAGAACTCATTTAACCTTCCCAAATAAGTTTGGAGCTCTAAAGCCGCCAGCTCATCATTTCCACGTCAAACGAGGGTGCAGCGGCACTCAAGCCGTGAAACTGCCCTGGCACTGGCCCCTCGCCGGGAGCGGATCTTTGCACGGGTCCACTCCCCAATTTCCTCCCGGAGAACCCCTCAGGAAAGCCCTTAACGCACAAGCATGCTTGTCCCCACAGTCTGTCCCCACAGACACAAGAGAGCGAGTTGCTGGAGAAAGGGCAGGTAAGAGCAGAGAAGAGGGACACCTCCCACCCCCGCCCCCATCTCCTCTCCTCGGTTTCGGCCCCTGCCCTAACCAAGGATGCGCGACGCCGAGGGCAGCAACCGAGCCGCTCCACGCCCCGGCCGAAGCTGCAGGCGTCCCTAGTCCCCTGCCGCGGCCCCCACCTCCCGCAACCCCCGCGGCCAAGCAAAGGCACCCATCAGAGGGTCCCGGGGGCTCCCTCCCCACTTTCCCCGGAGCCGCTGCATAAGCAGCAGCAGTGGCAGCAAAAGGCCCGGGGGTCGCCTCGGGGGAAAGAGAGCTGCGACGGCCGGCAGGCACCTTCCCGGAGCCTCCTGAGATCCCGCGCTTGCCCACCTCCAGACCCCGGGGCGCGCGGGGCCCGGCTCCCAAACGCCCCCTTACCCGAGGCGGGAGCAGAGGCGGTCTCCGCCGTTCCCCAGCAGCCGCCGCCGCTACAGCCCTCAGCCGCAGCTGCCCCGTGCTGGGGAAGTGGGAGGGGTGGCTGGGTGGAGGATGCTACTCCCTACTGAAGGGAGAGGAAGAAACGGAAACAGGAACCGCCGCCGTCGCTGCTTAACGGAGCCTTCGGCGCCACTGACTGAGGGAAAGCGCAAGGCGGCGCGAGCCAGGCAGTCGCTGACAGCGCGAGACCGAGCGCGAGCCGGGTCCCGGGCGCGCGACCCCGAGCAGCGCCGGCCCCATTCCGCGAGGAGAGGAAGGGGACGGGTCGGCCGAGGGGCGGCGAGGGGCGGGGGCCTGGAGCCAAGAGAACCGGGCTACTCGGGTCTACCGGAGATAACACGCGCACGCGCCTGAGCGGCTCTGACCGCGAGCGCAGGCGGGGAAGCCTCGGCTAAAGCAAGCGTGCCCGCGCGGATGGGAGCGCGCGCCCCCTCAGCGTCCCAAGCTTCTGGGAGAAGGCGCGCATGCGCTGGCCACTGCCTCCTACGGCGACCCCCGCCTGTGCCAGGGCTTCTCCCCGCCCCCTTCTCGCCGCGCCCGTGGACCGCGTAGCCGCAGCGTCCGACTGCCGGGCTGAGCAGCGGGCCACAGCGGGACGGGGAGCCTTCTAGCAGGGTCGGCAACGCTGTGCGCACGGGCGCTGACTCCGACACGAGTGTAGGCCGCCCTCTACCGCTTGAAGGCCAAAGGCTGAAGGAGGCGCGAGCGGAGCCGGGCTTCCCCACTCCCGGGAGCGCCACCTCCGGGGAATGCCGTATTCTCAACCGCCGGGAAACGGATCGGCCCGTGCCAGTTCAGCCCGCGGCCCTTAAGTACCACTGGTACTGGATATACGAAGCAGGCTCCTTGCTACTTTTTAGGAGTGATCGCTGCTGCTCAGCCCCCGTAGCGCAGGTCTGGCCGCTCCACTGCAGCTTGCAAAACACGATCATAGAATGGCATCGCACTCCCATGCGAATAGTGAAGCCCGGTTTAATCTTGTGAGAGCTGGTCTTCCACATTCGCCCGGACAGAAAGACCCCTCCCCCATGAGAGCCTGGGTTCGGTGCCTGGCCTCTCCCCCCGACCCGCGGCTGCAACAACCCCTCCAAGGCGGAAGTTTATTCAGTACGGGAAAGAGAACATGGGGCGGAGGAGGGAGCTTTTCCCTAGGATGCTTCCTACCCGGCTCGGACTCGGGAAAATTCCTGGCGCCCGCGATGCAGAGCAGTGGGCCGAAGAGCTAGCCCAGTCCAGCCCTGACGGCGAGCTGAGCCAGAGGAGCTGAGCGCGCCGCCCCGGCACACAAAGTAGTCGCGAGCCGAGGCGGGGGTGCTACGGTGGCCAATCAGAGACACGAACCGCGTGAGTGGAGTGCGAGTCAGCCAATCGGAGGGCGGGAGGATGAGCTTCCCGTACCGAACTCTTCCCTGTAGCCTCCGGACCCAGATCCCAAGCCTGGGTGCAATACCTTGAGAAAGCGAAATGGTGCCCGTAAAGACAAGAATGACTTCTCCAGACTTGTATATTTTTAAGTAAATGCCTTGGGAACCTATCACAGAGCGAAGATCGGCAGCCTTTTAGATGCCAAGTATGAAAGGATCACAGAAAAGAGATTTAAGAGGCAGTGGTGGGCTGCCAAGACTGCAATCTGCCTAATAATATTAATAAATTTACAATATTTGTTGACACCTTTTTAGAGTCCAGAAACTGTATTACAGAAATACAAATAAGATGCTTCTAATTCAAAAAAAAAAAAGTTCCCTGTCCTCGAGAAGTTTAGTTTCCTCTGAAAGAGGTTTGCTGGACCTTGCAACGGGTTTTTATCATCAGCCCTTTAAAGAAAAAGCTCTCAGTTAAGTGGTAGTTGCCAGTCATTTTTATGATTGTCTCCTTGTAAGAAAAGAAATTTAGAAAAAAGTAGAGTGACTGACCTAAGGTTACACAAAAATATATACTGGCAGAGCCAGAACTATATTCTAGCTTAGCGTTTATATTCCATCATTCAACCATCATTTATCCTATGCATGGTTGCTATCGCTTACTGCAGAGGTTTCTGCACTAAGTTAATAAACTGAACAAAAGTCTGCTATAATGGCTACATACCTTGTTGTTGGAATTGAACAGAAATTTTAGACTTATGCCATAGTAAGATAGATTAACGGAGAAGGCACCCCACTCCAGTATTCCAGTACTCTTGCCTGGAAAATCCCATGGACGGAGAAGCGTGGTGGGCTGCAAGTCCATGGGGTCACTAAGAGTCGGACACGACTGAGTGACTTCACTGTCACTTTTCACTTTCATGCATTGGAGAAGGAAATGGCAACCCACTCCAGTGTTCTTGCCTGGAGAATCCCAGGGACGGGGGAGCCTGATGGGCTGCCGTCTATGGGGTTGCACAGAGTCAGACACGACTGAAGCGAGTTAGCAGCAATATAGATTAAAGGCCAAAGTTTTATCAGTCAAACTCTAGGTACTTTTTAGAAGTCAGAGGTGAGGTCGATATCTGCTTTCTTAATTTAAACAGTACTTTTTAACAATACTTTAGCAAGCATGTTTAAGATCTCCAGTTTCAAAGCTTTCCTTTACATTTGCCTCAAAACTCCTGGGTTTTTTAATATTGCCTTCATTTTTCCTCTCCAAAAGCCTAGGAAGTGAAATACTTATATTCTCTACCTCTTTCTGCTCAAAAAAAAAAAAAAAAAAACCTGTCCAAAGAATGTCCGGAATTTCTTGCACATTTATAGGATGGTTCTTGTCTTCTTGTTGTTGTTTAGTGGCTAAATCATGTCTGACTCTTTTGCAACCCCATGGATTATAGCTCACCAGGCTCCTCTTTTCATGGCATTTCCCAGGGAAGAATACTGGAGTGGGTTGCCATTTCCTTCTCCAGGGGATCTTCCCCACCCAGGGACTGAAACCACCTCTTCGGCATTGGCAGGCGGATTCTTTACTATGGAGCCATCAGGGAAGCCCAAACCAGATAATCTGCTGTCTGTAAAATAAATATACTCAGAAACTAGTCCATTAACAATTTGGATTGCATTCTGTTGAGTCAATGGACATCTCAGTCACTGACAGAACACAGCCCTTTCCAGGACATGCCCAGCATTTAGTGGCCACCTCAGAACTGGAAATATCAGTTAAACAACTGATTTTTGAGAACCAATCTTTACACATTAAGGTCTGGGCCAATAATGAATTTCAAGAAAGTTTCCAACAGTTCCAGCTTTTAAAAAACACATTTCATTTACTCTTACAAAAGAGGTTACTACTGAAACTCTGCCTTCTTGCTGGGTTAAATTTCTGACAGAAAAAAACCCCCGAAAGATTCTAAACATCTCTGGCTACCCATAGACATCTCTGTCAAAGGCTGATTTCTCCATAAGCTCCAGCTTCCCTCTATGCTTCTGGACCCTCCATCTCTTCTTACTTCATCTGCCTCTCATCATGCCTCGTGTCTGATATTTGCTTGACCAAGTAGAATTGCTCCACAACCCCCACGGCTTTGTTACCAGCGAGGCATTAGGCCTATCTTTGCTTATCTGAAAACTTACAGGCAAGTTCTGCTCAACAAAACACTGTACAGAACATTCTTTATGATATGTTTTACTAAGAACTAATAGAACCTTGTCCGTACTTTATATTCTTTTTCACAGCCTAGATTAAATTCTTTCATCAACCAAAACTTGTGGGATCTTGCAGGTGGGGTGAGGCGGAGTCAACCATTAGACAATACAAAAGATCAAAATGAAAGTTAATGAGTACATAAGAAGCTATTGTTTCAAGAGATTAGCTAGATCAAAGTTAATGAACTTGAATACCATCACATTTCCAAAATCATGAACTTTCATGTAGGAGCTAGTTTGAAATTGACTACCATTTCATTAATGACAATAATAAAAATAATAGACAAGTTATAATATTGCTGAGTGCCAGGTCCCTTGATAAACTGTTTATCTCCATTATTTAATTTTAAAATCATCCCTTTGAGGTGGGCCCCTTATTACAGTGGTGGGAGGGATCAGAGAGAAAGGTTGAGGAGACTCTCAAGAGGTTCAGAGCAACTACTTACCAAACAGTTTAGAAAATTTTCCATCTTTACCAATGTGGACCAACTGAGTATCAGTCCTGAAAACTTTCTTATAAATTTTAAAAATTTTTAAACAAATTTTTAATCTTGTTTTCTGTTATTCTAGCTACATTGTACTCAGAGGATTCCATTTTACAGCAAATCATCCAAAAGACAGCACTGTTACTGCTACGTGCAAGAAGGTGTGACCTTGAGATAATCATTTTACCCATTTGGGCCTTAGTTTTCTCATCTGCAAAATAAAAAAGTTGGACTGGATAAACTTTAGTTGTTTGTCAGTTCTAAAACAATACATCTAGCTAGCTTGACACCCCATTGGCAGGAACTACAACAATAAAATATGGAAAAACAGTCCATACTTCCAAATCCAATAAAATTTTAAGTCACTTTTGAGCCATAGAAATTCCAACTACATCCACTCATTAAAGAGCCAAAGTCAATCTTTCCAATCAAAAGAATAAATGAAGTGATTGATTTAAAGACCAATGAAATTAGCCAAACTATCCTTCCCTATGACTTGCCTCCATGGCTGAAATTTCTGTCTTCTCAATTAAGGTAAAATGTCAGGTAGTTCACACTGTTGGTTTCTTATTCAGCATCTACTCTTGTTCCTTCCTTATTAATAGAGTTCCTTGTTTTTGTTTTTATCGGTTTGTTTTTTAGATAACCATCCAACCTCCAGCTACAAAAGGGCAATTTAACTAGTCTGAGTCAAGAGATTACATCCCTGCCACCTACCCTAACTCTTGTAGTTGGCTGGACCATGTGACTAATTAAAGTCACTAGCCAAGAGTTGGACACGACTGAGCAACTTCACTTTCACTTTTCACTTTCATGTACTGGAGAAGGAAATGGCAACCCACTCCAGTGTTCTTGCCTGGAGAATCCCAGGGACAGAGAAGCCTGGTGGGCTGCCGTCTATGGGATCGCACAGAGTCGGACATGACTGAAGCAACTTAGCAGCAGCAGCAGCAGGCTATAGTGGGTTGTGGATAGAAGTGCTATGTGTCACTTCCAGGTAGAACACTTAATTGCAAGTATAAGTCCAAACTCTTCCCCAGTCTCAAGACCAGTATTGTTGAAGATGATAAAGCCTTAGTTAACTTAGCTCCCTAAGAAAGGACAATGTGGAACAGCCCACCTCCTTCCTTCATCAAGTCAGGATGGATATATAGTTTGAGTAAAGGCTACACCTTTGTTGTTTAAGCTACTGAGATGTGGTTTTGTTTTTTGTTCTTTTTACTGCCGTGTGACCTAAACTCTAAGTTATGCCAGATCCTAGACCATTCTAATTATTAGACCTGAAAACTGTGTGAAAGTGAAAATGAAATCGCTCAGTCGTGTCAGACTCTTTGTGACTGCACAAAGAGTAGGCCACCAGGCTCCTCCCTCCATGGGATCCTCCAGGCAAGAATACTGGAATGGGTTGCCATTTCTTCTCCAGGGAATCTTTCCGACCCAGGGATCAAACCTGGGTCTCCTGCATTGCAGGCAGACGCTTTAACCTCTGAGCCACCAGTGGTCCTGGGATAAACTGACTCAATCAGAAGGATTTTTAGCCCATGCTTTGGAGAGAAGATTCTCTCCTTTCTGCCAAGTATGAGCAAGTCAGCCTATAACCTAAATTGCCACTGGCAGCAATCTAACAGCCATAAGAGGGACTAACTTAGAATGAAGTTGACCCACTAAGAATGGCAAACAGAGAGCAGAACCTTGAAGATACAGCTGAGCTGATGGTTATATCACTTCTGAAGGCTAATCTTCTCTGGACTTCTAAATCTGCAAAATAATAATTCTGTTTGTCCAAAATACTATGAGCAGAAAATACGTCTTAAATATTTTTAATTTCATCACAGCTCCTAACACAGATCTAGCTCAGTAAACACTCAAAAATATTGACCGATGTAAAATTTATAAAAAATATAATGGCTCTTGTCTTCAGAAATAAAATATTACCTACATTAACAAAGGGAAAAACGTTATTTGAATCAACTCAATCTTTTTACAGGCGAAGAGATTTAGACTCAGATATGTTATAAGACTCATGAAGTTCACATAGCATTGTTATGGCAGAACCAAAGGGGAAAAAAAAACTAATAATCACTTCATCAAAATGACCATAGTTTTCAACTCAAGATGGAGAAGTAATAGACAGTAGATTACCCTGGTAGTTAAAAACGTGGAAGTTAAGACAACTGTAGTTTACTTATTAGCTGGATGATCTTGAACATGGTATTTAAACTCCTTGATCCCTGGTTTTTCCATCTATAAAAGAAGTTAACAATCTCTAGCTCATAGAGGGAGAAGGCAATGGCACCCCACTCCAGTACTCTTGCCTGGAAAATCCCATGGATGGAGGAGCCTAGTAGGCTTCAGTCCATGGGGTCGCTAAGAGTCAGAACGACTGAACGACTTCACTTTCATTTTTCACTTTCATGCATTGGAGAAGGAAATGGCAACCCACTCCAGTGTTCTTGCCTGGAGAATCCCAGGGACAGAGGAGCCTGGTGGGCTGCCGTCTATGGGGTCGCACAGAGTCGGACACGACTGAAGCGACTTAGCAGCAGCAGCAGCTCATAGAGTTGTGAGAAATAAACAACTCAACATGTAAAAAGCACTGAACAAAATACCAGACACATAGTAAACTTTCTATATATTGCAGCCATATCAAAAGTTGTGTGTGTGTGTGTGTGTTAGTCACTCAGTCATGTCTGACCCTATGCAGTCCGACCCCATGGACTTCAGCCCTCTAGGCTCCCTTGTCCATGGAATTCTCCAGGGAAGAATACTGGAGTGGGTTGCCATTGTTTATTCATTGCTTAAATTAACTTTTGTTTTCATTAGGATAGATACTGTTCTCCTTTATCATTTATTTAATTCAGGGCACTGACCTATGTTTCTCCATCTTGTATAATTATAGTGTAGTCTATACACCTGTATAGCCAGCATACCCCTTTCCTAGAGAAATGTTTTTCCCATTTCCACATTCTATCACATGATAGCAGCCAAAGAAGTCATATTACTGCTGGACTCCCTTTGGCCATAGCTAACTGGTCAAAAGGTGAATTTCTGATGCAAGATGAACTGAGGAAGCCATTCCTCCAAGCTTTTTAGACTTTGAAAGAGAGGTCACGTCAAGCCTCACCGAGAATAAAATCTGGGAGACATCACTGGACATTTTTTTTGTCAAGTTGAAAAAAAAAAACATTCTGCATTGGGGAGATAAAGCCAATGGACAGAGAGAAGCAAAAAGAATGAAGAAAATGTCATTGTTACACTGGAATTCCCAGTTCCAGTTTTTCTTGACCAATGGCAGAATCTTGCCTTTCTTCTTCTTAGGCTTGCCTCATCCAAGGATTTCTCCCATATTCTTCCAATATATTTCATATTTTGCATAAGCTAATTCCAGGTGGATTTATTTTAGATGCAGTTAATATAACAATATACTATATGAAATAATAAAGTACAAATAATAATAAAAGGAAAAGTCTAGGATTACCTATCTTTATTAACAACTTGAATGATGCCCTCTAAGAATATGACTGTCAAGTTTATAAAAACCAATC
Source organism: Bison bison bison (assembly GCF_000754665.1). Classification (NCBI taxonomy): domain Eukaryota; kingdom Metazoa; phylum Chordata; class Mammalia; order Artiodactyla; family Bovidae; genus Bison; species Bison bison. Next base: position 6,094,204 of record NW_011494811.1, read on the forward strand.
AATAAATTTTTTCAAATGCCAACTATATCAAAAGTACCTGTGGCATAGACTTCAAATTACCCCCCTTTTAAATATTCTCTTGGGATAACATGGCAGTGGCAGCCTGAAGAGATGACCAAGAAAAAGAAATGCAAGAAGGCAAAGGAGTTATCTAAGGTCTTACAAATAGAAAGGAAGAGAAGTGAAAGGCAAAGGAGAAAGGGAAAGACATACCCAACTGAATGCAGAGTTCCAGAGAATAACAAGGAGAGATAAGAAAGCCTTCTTAAGTGAACAGTGCAAAGAAATAGAGGAATCTCTTCAAGAAAATTGGAGATACCAAAGGAACATTTCATGCAAAGATGGGCACAATAAAGGACAGAAATGGCAAGGACCTAACAAAAGCAGAAGAGATTAAGAAGAGGTGGCAAGAATACACAAAAGAATTGTACAAAAATGGTCTTAATGACTTGTTTAACCATGATGGTGTGGTCACTCACCTAGATCCAGACATTTTGGAATGTGAAGTCAAGTGGGCCTTAGGAAGCATTACTATAAACAGCTAGTGGAGGTGAAGGAATTCCAGCTGAGCTATTTCAAATCCTAAATGATGATGCTGCTATCATCTATACCCCAATACAAAATAGTTTTGGTGTTAAAAAAAAAAAATGAAGCTAAAAAAAAGATGATGCTATTGAAGTGCTGCACTCAATATGCCAGCAAATTTGAAAAACTCAGCAGTGGTCACAGGACTGTAAAAGGTCAATTTTCATTCCAATCCCTAAGAATGTTCAAATTACCTTACAATTGCACTCATTTCATATGCTAGAAAGATTATGTTCAAAATCCTTCAAACTAGGCTTTAGCAGTATGTGAACTGAGAACATCCAGATGTACAAGCTGTATTTAGAAAAAGCAGAGGAACCAGAGGTCAAATTGCCAACATCCGTGGATCATAGAAAAAGGAGGGAATTCCAAAAAAATCTACTTCTGCTTTATTGACTATGCTAAAGCCTTTGACTGTGTAGATCACAACAAACTGTGGAAAATTCTTAAAACAGATGAGAATGCCAGACAACCTTATGTGTCCCCTGAGAAACCTGTATGCAGGACAAGAAGCAACAATTAGAATCTTACATAGAACAACAGACTGGTTCCAAATTGGAAAAGGAGTACATCAAGGCTGTATATTGTCACCCAGCTTATTTAACTTATATGCAGAGTGAAATTCCTTACAAGCTGGAATCAAAATTGCCGGGAGAAATACCAACAACCTCAGATATGCAGATGATACCACTTTAACGGCAGAAAATGAAGAGGAACTAAAGAGCCTCTTGATGAAGATGAAAGAGGAAAGTGAAAAAGCTGGCTTAAAACTCCACATTCAGAAAACAAAGATTATATCATCCAGTCCCATCATTTAATGGCAAATAGATGGAGAAAAAAGTAGAAACAGTGACAGACTTTATTTTCTCGGGCTCTAAAATCACTGCGGACAATGACTGCAGGCATGAAATGAAAACACTTGCTCATTGAAAGGAGAACTATGACAAATCCAGACAACGTATTAAAAAGCAGAGACATCACTCTTTAACAAAGGCCCCGCTAGTCAAAGCTATGGTTTTTTCCAGTAGTCATATACAGATGTGAGAGTGGGACCATAAAGAGGCTGAGCGCCAAAGAATTGATGCTTTTTATCTGTGGTGTTGGAGAAGACTCCTGAGAGTCCCTTGGACAGCAAGGAGATCAAACCAGTCAACCCTAAAGGAAATCAACCCAAATATCCATTGGAAGGACTGATGCTGAAGCTGAATCGCCAATACTTTGGCTACCTGATGCCAAGAGCCAATTCATTGGAAAAGACCCTGTTGCTGGGAAAGATTGAGGGCAAGAGGAGAAGGGGGCAACAGAGAATGAGATGATTGGATGGCATCACCAACTGAATGGACATGAGTTTGAGCAAGTTCCAGGAGACAGTGAAAGAGAAGCCTGGTGTGCTGCAGTTCATGGGGTTGCAGAGAGTTAAACACAACTTAGCCACTGAACAACAACATATATTTTCTCATTCCTTCATGGTCCTATTGCCATTCAAATAAAATCTGACATTTCCTAGTCTCCTTTGCAATGGATATGACCACATTACTAAATTCTGGCTGTTGAGATATAAACATTGTATGGGACTTCTATTTTTTTTTTTTAAGTCATAAAAAGAATGGAGATACAGTCTTCTGCCTACTCTCTATCCTATTACCTAGGGTATGATGTGATGATTAGAGCCCTTTCAGCCATCTTGGACCCCGAGGAGGATAGCCATACACTAGGGATACCATTTATGAATAGGAAAGAGCCTGGCTCCCTGACAACTTTGTGAAACCACCATGCCAATCCTAGACTGCCTACCTCCAAAATTCTTTTATGTAAAGATATATATACAAGTTTGTATCTTATTTAAGCCACTATCATCTAGATTTTCCTGCCACATGTCACTGAATCTAATCCTGGTACAATTCCATAGTAGCTTGATAAATTATATTAAGTTGGTTGTTAATGCTTACAAAAAGAGAAACAAATCCCCAAAAGTTTGAAAAGATTTGAGAGAAATGTAACAAAGACAAGTACATGCTAGTGTTACATTTTGAATTTTTAAACCAAAACTAACAGTACAGTCTTTGAAAGGATGGGATAGGTGCAAGAGAAAAAATTGCTCAAAGAGAAAAATTCCAGCCAAAAAAATAATGATCACTGTCAAAATGTTACAAATACTTGCTCTAGTAAAAGTGAGCTTTGCTGAAGTCACCAAAGTTACAATGCTCCACTTTGCAGTAGCAAAAACTCTTAAGTTCACCCCAGGAAACATTGGGTTCTAAGGGAAAAAACCAACTCTAACCAAACTGACAAAAGTCTGAAATACCAGAAGGCCCCTTCAGAGCAGAGATCCTGCCTATCTGTCTTGATCACCATTATGTAGCATATTTATCAAATGAGTTAATTAATTTTCATTGCTGTATAACTGCCAAGGGGAAAATCAAGAAACTAATAACCTCTGGTTAGTCCGGATCTTCTACGGTTTCCATGGGAACACGGAAGTATAGAGTTGTGGTTCAGAACATAGATTCTAACTATATTTGATACTTGCTCTGACACTTAATAGTGATGAGATGTTGGGAAACTGTTTAAACCTCTCTCTGTCTTGTTTTTTCACTCATGTAAAATGGGAATGACAACATTATATACTAATCAGTTTTCTGTGACTATAAAATGAGTTATTAATATTACATATAAGGCTCTTAAAAGCAATTCCTGGCACAGGGTAAGCACACAATAAATGTTTGCCATTTACAGCTCTACAAAAACCCTAAGCTAAAGCAAGACTTTGTGAACACTACTGTTATTATCGGATCTAAGTTCAAAGTTAAGATAACATGAAAACAGACTCTCAGGAAGAAAAAAAAAAACCAAGATTTCCTGGACCAAAGGCTGAATATCATTTCAGTTCTGCACTACATATTCCAACACAAGTACCGGCATTTAAGACAAAGAGTAAAGGTTCTAAAAACAACCCCCTATAAATTGTGCTGGCATGATTACAAGTAGACTTGTAAACTTACACAGACAGGGTCAAGTGGGGCTAACTTACATGTATTTCAAGGCTGATCATTTAAGTTTAAAATATACTCCCAGTCTTCTGGGCTCTTATAATCACAGGTCAAACAGATGAGAAGTCTATCCAACTTCCAGAGAGGGAAGTCTTGTTGGGTCTTGTCTTTCTTTACTAAGTCACATCATATGTCTTCTGGCCTTCAGTAAGATGTTATTTCCAATTTACTGTGTCAAGCTGGTGGCGCTGCCCTTCTGCAGGCGCTATGAGCATGAACATGGCAGACCCTTGCGTAGAGGCAGGAGGTAAACAGACCCAAGAACTGACATATTGGGTACCCTGCTATGTACACTCCTCTTCCTTGCTTTCTCCTTCAATTCTTCACAACCCTACTAATCCCTCTAATATTCACATATAGATCTTATCACTCTATCCTTCTATTCTCAGTCCTTAGCAATCCAACTCAATCTCATCCTTCACAGTGGCCTTATAAAATTCCCCAGTCCATTGTTTCCACTAAATTTCAGTCTTGGTTTTGTTTATGAAGTCCGGCGGGCTGTGTTGGAGTTTATCTCCATGTGGAACATCAAGCTTCTCATCAACAAAATAACTTGCCCACCTTACAATGGTCTGATCACAATGTGAATTCTGTTCACAAGGAGAAATCATGATCTATGTAATGCAACACTCATGGCTCCTCTTAAAAGCAAAAAAGTGAAAGCCCTATGATAATGGGACAAAACTGTCTTCACATACGAAAGACAGACGTTTCAAAAGCTAATCTCTAGACAAGTTTTATTAAAAGCTAATGCTACCATGTGTTGATATCAAGAACTTATGAATATCTAATATATAAATAGTAGAAATGGAATTCATAAAGGTCTGAATTAACAAGAGAGACTGGGACTAATGTCTCTGCCACACGCAACAGATGACCTACACAATCATATATGGCATGGCTCTGGATGCAATGATTTAAGAAATAACCAAGAGATGAAGTGGATAGCAGCAGGTGAATTTCAAGACGTGATAACTGATTAGGTGAAAAAATGACTAAAGATAGTGAGACCTGAGACAAATAAATCATTATTTGATATCATTAATATAACTGATGGTTGAGTATTACCACAATTGGATCCCCAGATGGCACAGTGGGTAAAGAATCCACCTGCCAACACAGGAGATGCAAGAGACACGAGTTCAATCCCTGGATCAGGAAGATGCCCTGGAGTAGAAAATGGCAACCCACTCCAGTATTCTTGCCTGGAAAATTCTATGGACAGAGGAGGCTAGTTGGCTATCATTCATGGGATCAAAGAGTCATACACGACTGAGCAACTGAGCACACACATAACCACAATTAGAATTCAGATCTTCTGGTTCCAAACCAAATATTCTTTGCATTCTGTCAGGCTCAATATTTCATTTACTTAAAAACAAAATCCTAACAAACCATCATAGAATCAGATGCATTTATCATTGTTACCTCCAGCACCTAGAATAGTGCCTGGCCTCTAGGAGATATTCAACGCATAGTAACTGAATGAATGGATGAGTAAATGAATGAATGAAGAAAGTGGAATTTGTTTCCACAGAAAAGATCTGACTAAATGCAAGAACTCTTGTCTTTACATGTTGCTAGATCTTGAAAATGGTTTCCAAGGAAGTTCTAATAGCTTTTAATAGCTATTTTTAAAGGAAAATAGGAAAACCTTACACATACTTATGTCCACATTCCTAAATAATAGAAGAAATCCAATTAACTTTGTCTTTCCTTTTATAGGTGTATTCTTCATTTTAAAAATAAGTGCCTAATAAAATAATCTATGCAGTCTTCTCGCTTTTAATATTCTGTGCGCCTCTAAGAGAAAATGTGCTTGATTAGTTCTCCTCCACAATGTACAATGAATGAATTTACCAACTCCTCCCAGATAGATATGCAGTGGCCATATTTTTTTCACCAAATGGAGTGAAACTAAATCTAACAACCAAACCTAATAGTTAAAATCTAAATTTTCCTGAAAGGTAGAAAACATATGGATATCATAGGTTAAGTCTGAAGTATGTAAAACCTGCATTATAGTTAAGACTCCTCATGATCATGCCCATAAAGTGTCCTTGGCAGTATATCAGATCTGATGTTTGCCAATATGGCAAAATTATGATTATTTAGGCATCTATTTTGATTGTATGAGCCCATGTAATAGTATTTTGAATATTCAAAGAATATTTTTGCCTTCTATGAGCTTAACTAAGTATCAGGGAGGCTAAGTGAAGCTCTGGTAAATAGGATTGTGCACATATCATTTTGATTTTGTGGCAGAAGAGATTTTCATCTTCCTTCCCTGTCTCCCAATTACAACTTACCACTTTGCTCATCAAAGGACATGGGATAAATTTTACATTCATCATAGCAAATCTAGAATTCCAATATCATGTGCAGATTCAGACAAATTTTTTTTTTAAAAATTTTATTGGAGTATAGTTTATTTACAATGTTGTATTAGTTTCTGCTGTACAGCAAAGTGAATCAGCTCTCTATATACATATATCGACTGTTTTTGAGATTCTTTTCCTATATAGGCCATTACAGAGCATTGGCCAGAGTTCCCTGTGCTATATAATACATCCTTATTAGGTATCTATTTTATATATAGTAGTGTGTATATGTCAATCCCAATCTTCCTTCCCACCCCCCATTTCCCCCCCAGTGATGTTTGTTTTCTACATCTGTGACTCAACTTCTGTTAAATAAATAAGTTCATTTGTATTGTTTCTTAGATTCCACACATAAACGATATTATATGATACTCACGGAGTAAGACAAATTTTATAGATTTTTACAGAAACTAACCTGTGTAGTTTTGAGGTTTTTTTGTTTATTGGTTGAGTTGGTTGCTTGGTTGGTTTTCGGCTTAAATCAGTCATGCTCTGACAGTATCAAAGACCATATAATGTCTGAAGATTCCTCTTGTATTTATGACTCATAATTTTCCACATATATAGCTCTAAAAAAAAACCCCCAAACTGCTAGGTATGGATGCTCATTAAATTGCTTTGCACAAGAGAAAGGATATTGCTTTTATTACAGTCAAAATCAAAACTGAATAAATATCCCTAATATCCCTACAAACCTCTCCAACTGCTAGAATAAATATCCCCTAATATCCCTACAAGCCTCTCCAACTGCTAGAATCATCTTCCAAAGCTTTTTAGAGTCAAGCACACCACAAGTTATTGTCCTCCTTTATCTTCCCCATCCTCTTTGGTAGTCAGGTTGGAGCCATGTTCTAGCCAATGGGATGTGGTCAGAACTTAAGTCACTTCCAAGTCTGGCCATAAATGACCCTGTAAGAATCTCCAGCTCTTTCTTCCCCCAACCCCCCACCTTGGTGATCTTGGAGGCTCATATTCAACATGGTCTCACTCTCAGATCAAGGTAGGCACCCCAGATCCCTGAGTGTCCATCGGAAGGAAAACCACCCTACAGGCATTGAACTGTGACATAAGCACAGAATAAACCTTTATTGCTTTAACCTACTAGTGTTAATTAACCAACTGTCATACTATCTGGGAAGATCAGTTCAGTTCAGTTGCTCAGTTGTGTTTGATTCTTTGCGACCCCGTGGACTGGAGCACGCCAGGCTTCCCTGTCCATCACCAACTCCTGGAGTTTGTTCAAACTTATGTCCACCAAGTCGGTAATACCATCCAACCATCTCATCCACTGTCATCCCAGGAAGATAATGGGAAAGCTAAAAATCCACTTCTTCATCACCAAACCACATGTCTTGGCACAGTCTTTTACCAGAATGAGTGCCCTGGTCTATATCTCCTCAGGGGAGGTACCTTTTCTAATTCACTTATGGATGCCATAGAACCAGAGTGGCCCGACTGAATCCCCTCTCAAATGATAATCCTCCCTCCACTTTCTTCCCTCTGGCCATTTACAATCACTATAGAAGAGGCTGCCAGATTAATCTGATCATGCTAACCCCCAGAGGAGCCCGACTGCTTCATGGATTAAGGCCCCAATCCTTAACATGGTCTGCAAGACCCTCCACATCCTTTGAACAAACCCACCTGTGCCTCCTAATTGCTGCCTCTGTCCTCTCACCACCACCCCTTGTTCTCTGGCTCTGGAAGCCTGCATGACGTGAAGGCTTCTCTCAGCCTGACGCCAGAGAGTAGGTGTACCCCATCTCATACCTAGCATTGATTTACCTAGTTTGTGGAACTTCCACCTTCACTAACTCCAAGAATTTCGAAGTATAGAATTTCTTCAAGACTTCCAAGCCTTCTGGAGTCAGCTTTTCCTCTAATATCCACATTCAAAAGCTCAACTTTCATCATCTGTGTTATAAGCATGTTTCCATCTGTTTGTTTGTGGGGGAAGGGGGAATCTGTCTCACAGTTGTTCTTGAGTTAATTCATATAGCCTTTTCCTCCATTCTGGCTCTGCAGCATAGCAAGAAATCAACTGTCTTCTTACTCCTGGTTGGCTCCTATTTGTGTGCCTGGTGTCACTAGCAATTCATCCTACCAAGAGGTGAGGAAAAGACAATAATATATAATACATCTACTTTTACTCCATGTAGCAGCTAGGATTGGCAGATGAAATACAAGATGTCCAATTAAATTTGACTGAGATAATCAGCAAAGCATTAGTATCAGCACATCCCAAATATTACATAATGTCCTTATGCTAAAAAATTATTTGTTTACCTGAAATTCAAATTTAACTGAGCATCCTGAATTTTTACTTGCTAAATCTAGAATCACCTAGTACAGGACCTCCCTTTTGTTAAATTCTTGACCTTTAGTTCAGATTGGGGGAGTGGCTGGAAGCAGGACTCTTCCTGCTGATTCATAATCCACCAAAAATACTGCCATTTTACCTAACAGTTCCCCCCTCAATGAATGTTTTACTCCCTGTTATTTATGTCTTATAGTAATTTCTGCACAATAATATCCCACATATGACAAAAATAAGCTTTGTGAAGTCAGGAATCTTATTCTTCCTATTCTTTTATTGACTTACTGGAACTTGGAGGCATCTTTCTGGCACTGACTGTCTACTTGAACATAAGCACTTCAAGAATTCAAAACCAGCAATGGCACCAGAAATTTTAAAGCAGACAATAGTCAGAAGAAAATGCCTTGGGCATCCTAGCACTTTTTCTGACTTACATGATGAGCTATGGATTTTTAATTTTGGATTCCACATATGTTTCCAAATATCTCTCCATGTCTTCCAGGAAATATTTGGCTGGGTTATACCTGAGGCGCATCAGACACTCACAGGAACACAGGTTATGACTAGAAGTCATTCTTTTACGATAGTTTACCAGAGATATAACTCTCTCCCTAAAACAGAAAAAGTTGTTTGTTTGTTTGTTTTTATGGTGGATGTTATTTCACACTCTTCTAACCACATTTACACATTACCTATAGCATTGGAAAGTAGCAAACTAAGGGCTACCTTCTTATGACTCTCACAGCCTTCCTGTCCAGCTCCTGTATCCCATGCTTTCTTGACTGCTCATCTGGAAGCCAGAAACATGGGTGGGGTAGATTATAAAGGCTAATTAAATACCATAAAATGTATATAGGATCATTAGAAACAAATGGCCTTGTTCTTTCTCTCAAGCACCCATATTCAAGCAGGCATTAAGCTCCACAGTCACTAGGAATCTAGCATCATGATTCTTTTCACAAGGAATGGGAAATTAATCACAGCTATGGAGGTGCCTTGTACTTTCCTGTAGTAATAGTAGAAAGAGTAGGTGTGCTCTGGTTCCTTTAAACACAAAACCTAGACATGGGGAAATTTTCCAGATAGCTTTATGGAAATCTAGCCCTTTTAGAGACTTTCACTTCAGTTCAGTTCAATCATGTCCGACTCTTTGTGACCCCATGAATCACAGCATGCCAGGCCTCCCTGTACATCACCAACTCCCAGAGTTCACTCAAACACATGTCCATCGAGTCGGTGATGCCATCCAGCCATCTCATCCTCTGTCATCCCCTTCTCTTCCTGCCCCCAATCCCTCCCAGCATCAGAGTCTTTTCCAATGAGGTCTTTTCGCATGAGGTGGCCAAAGTACTGGAGTTTCAGCTTTAGCATCATTCCTTCCAAAGAACACCCAGGGCTGATCTCCTTTAGAATGGACTGGTTGGATCTCCTTGCAGTCCAAGGGACTCTCAAGAGTCTTCTCCAACACCACAGTTCAAAAGCATCAATTCTTCGGCGCTCAGCTTTCTTCACAGTCCAACTCTCACATCCATACATGACCCCTGGAAAAACCATAGCTTTGACTAGACGGACCTTTGTTGGCAAAGTAATGTCTCTGCTTTTCAACATGCTATCTAGGTTGGCCATAACTTTTCTTTCAAGGAGTAAGCGTCTTTTAATTTCATGGCTGAAGTCACCATCTGCAGTGATTTTGGAGCCCAAAAAGATAAAGTCTGACACTGTTTCCA
>NW_011494811.1:6104533-6105450 GCF_000754665.1 Bison bison bison
TCCACCGTTTCCCCATCTATTTCCCATGAAGCGATGGGACCAGATGCCATGATCTTCATTTTCTGAATGTTGAGCTTGAAGCCAACTTTTTCACCTCCACTTTCACTTTCATCAAGAGGCTTTTTAGTTCCTCTTCACTTTCTGCCAGAAGGGTGGTGTCATCTGCATATCTGAGGTTATTGATATTTTTCCCAGCAATCTTGCTTCCAGCTTGTGCTTCTTCCAGTCCAGCGTTTCTCATGATGTATTCTGCACATAAGTTAAATAAGTAGGGTGACAATATACAGCCTTGATGTACTCCTTTTCCTATTTGGAACCAGTCTGTTGTTCCATGTCCAGTTCTAACTGTTGCTTCCTGACCTGCATACAGGTTTCTCAAGAGGCAGGTCAGGTGGTCTGGTATTCCCATCTCTTTCAGAATTTTCCACAGTTTCTTGTGATCCACAGAGTCAAAGGCTTTGGCATAGTCAATAAAGCAGAAATAGATGTTTTTCTAGAACTCTCTTGCTTTTTTCACGATCCAGCGGATGTTGGCAATTTGATCTCTGGTTCCTCTGCCTTTTCTAAAACCAGCTTGAACATCTGGAAGTTCATGGTTCACGTATTTTTGAAGCCTGGCTTGGAGAATTTTGAGCATTACTTTACTAGCGTGTGAGATGATTGCAAATTGTGCGGTAGTTTGAGCATTCTTTGGCGTTGCCCTTCTTTGGGATTGGAATGAAAACTGACCTTTCCAGTCCTGTGGCCACTGCTGAGTTTTCCAAATTTGCTGGCATATTGAGTGCAGCACTTTCACAGCATCATCTTTCAGGATTTGAAATAGCTCAACTGGAATTCCATCACCTCCACTAGCTTTGTTCATAGTGATGCTTTCTAAGGCCCACTTGACTTCACATTCCAGGATGTCTGGCTCTAGG
>NW_011494811.1:6105550-6106330 GCF_000754665.1 Bison bison bison
TCTTTCCCATTCTGTTGTTTTCCTGTATTTCTTTGCATTGATCACTGAAGAAGGCTTTTTTATCTCTTCTTGCTATTCTTTGGAACTCTGCATTCAGATGCTTATATCTTTCCTTTTCTCCTTTGCTTTTTGCTTCTCTTCTTTTCACAGCTATTTGTAAGGCCTCCCCAGACAGCCATTTTGCTTTTTTGCATTTCTTTTCCATGGGGATGGTCTTGATCCCTGTTTCCTGTACAATGTCATGAACCTCATTCCATAGTTCATCAGGCACTCTATCTATCAGATCTAGTCCTTTAAATCTATTTCTCACTTCCACTGTATAATCATCAGGGATCTGATTTAGGCCATACCTGAATGGTCTAGTGGTTTTCCCTACTTTCTTCAATTTCAGTCTGAATTTGGCAATAAGGAGTTCATGGTCAGAGCCACAGTCAGCTCCTGGTCTTGTTTTTGCTGACTGTATAGAGCTTCTCCATCTTTGTCTGCAAAGAATATAATCAATTTGATTTCGATGTTGACCATCTGGTGATGTCCATGTATAGAGTCTTCTCTTGTGTTGTTGGAAGAGGGTGTTTGCTATGGCCAGTGTGTTCTCTTGGCAAAATTCTATTAGCCTTTGCCCTGCTTCATTCCGTATTCCAAGGCCAAATTTGCCTGTTACTCCAGGTGTTTCTTGACTTCCTACTTTTGCATTCCAATGTCCTATAATGAAAAGGACATCTTTTTTGGGTGTTAGTTCTAAAAGGTCTTGTAGGTCTTCATAGAACCGTTCAACTTCAG
>NW_011494811.1:6106430-6107549 GCF_000754665.1 Bison bison bison
CCATTCCAGTCCATTTCAGTTCACTGATTCCTAGAATGTTGATGTTCACTCTTGCCATCTTCTGTTTGACCACTTCCAATTTGCCTTGATTCATGGACCTGACATTCCAGGTTCCTATGTAATATTGCTCTTTATAGCGTCGGACGTTGCTTCTATCACCAGTCACATCCACAACTGAGTATTGTTTTTGCTTTGGCTCCATCCCTTCATTCTTTCTAGAGTTATTTCTCCACTGATCTCCAGTAGCATATTGGGCACCTACTGACCTGGGGAGTTCCTCTTTCAGTACCCTATCATTTTGCCTTTTCATACTGTTCATGGGGTTCTCAAGGCAAGAATACTGAAGTGGTTTGCCATTCCCTTCTCCAGTGGACCACATTCTGTCAGACCTCTCCACCATGCCCACCCGTTTTGGGTGGCCCCACAGGGTATGGCTTAGTTTCATTGCATTAGACAAGGCTGTGGTCCTAGTGTGATTAGATTGACTAGTTTTCTGTGAGTATGGTTTCAGTGTGTCTGCCCTCTGATGCCCTCTTGCAACACCTACCATCTTACTTGGGTTTCTCTTACCTTCTACGTGGGGTATCTCTCCACGGCTGCTCCAGCAAAGCACAGCCGCTGCTCCTTACCTTGGACGAGGGGCACCTCCTCACCGCTGCCCCTCCTAACCTTGATCGTGGAGTAGCTCCTCTTGGCCCTCCTGCGCCCGCACAGCCACCGCTCCTTGGACATGGGTTTGCTTCTCTCAGCCACCCCTGACCTCCGACGTGGGGTAGCTCCTCTCCGCGGCGCTTGTGCACTGTCGCAGCCACCCACGCTTAAACAAAAATTGTACCTATACATCCACTAGCAACATTTTTTAAACTAGATAACATATGCACATGATAAAAAAGAAAAATTAAAGGATGTATCAGTCAGTTCAGTTCAGTCGCTCAGTCCTATCTGACTCTTTGTGACCCCATGAATCACAGCACGTCAGGCCTCCCTGTCCATCACCAACTCCCGGAGTTCACTCAGACTCATGTCCATCGAGTTGGTGATGCCATCCAGCCATCTCATCCTCTGTCGTCCCCTTCTCCTCCTGCCCCCAATCCCTCCCAGCATCAGAGTCTTTTCCAA
>NW_011494811.1:6107649-6108161 GCF_000754665.1 Bison bison bison
AGCCTTTGCCCTGCTTCATCCGTATCCAAGGCCAATTTGCCTGTTACTCCAGGTGTTTCTTGACTTCCTACTTTTGCATTCCAATGCCCTATAATGAAAAGGACATCTTTTTTGGGTGTTAGTTCTAAAAGGTCTTGTAGGTCTTCATAGAACCGTTCAACTTCAGCTTCTTCAGCGTTACTGGTTGGGGCATAGACTTGGATTACTGTGATATTGAATGGTTTGCCTTGGAAATGAACAGAGATCATTCTGTCATTTTTGAGATTGCATCCAAGTACTACATTTCTTTTGTTGACTGACTCTTGTTGACCATGATGGCTACTCCATTTCTTCTGAGGGATTCCTGCCTGCAGTGGTAGATATAATGGTCATCTGAGTTAAATTCACCCATTCCAGTCCATTTCAGTTCACTGATTCCTAGAATGTTGATGTTCACTCTTGCCATCTTCTGTTTGACCACTTCCAATTTGCCTTGATTCATGGACCTGACATTCCAGGTTCCTATGTAATAT
>NW_011494811.1:6108261-6123540 GCF_000754665.1 Bison bison bison
GCACTCAGACTCATGTCCATCGAGTTGGTGATGCCATCCAGCCATCTCATCCTCTGTCGTCCCCTTCTCCTCCTGCCCCCAATCCCTCCCAGCATCAGAGTCTTTTCCAATGAGTCAGCTCTTCCCATGAGGTGGCCAAAGTACTGGAGTTTCAGCTTTAGCATCATTCCTTCCAAAGAAATCCCAGGGCTGATCTCCTTCAGAATGGACTGTTGGATATCCTTGTGATCCAAGGGACTCTCAAGAGTCTTCTCCAACACCACAGTTCAAAAGCATAAAAGGACATAAATTCAAAACATATAAAAAAGTTCCTCTTCATACTGTCTCCTAGTCTTCTTCCCCTAAGGTATCAGTGTCACTGTCTGTGTGTCCTTCTAGATGTATTCTCTGAATGTATAAGCATGTATGTATACATTGCCTTAAAACAGATCTAATTCCTTTTAAAATGTTTTTTATTGTAAGAGTATAAAATACATAGAGTGATCTTGTTTTTTTTATTATTTAGCACTCTGTCTTTGGAAGCATTCCATATTAGTGCATGGCATTCTGCCTCAGTATTTTTGCCTGTTGTGTAATATTTCATTACATGAATATACCACTAGCCAATCCCAATATTGAAAGATTTTTCATTTTTTCCCAACTTTTGCTATAATAAAAGCTTTTCAGTTGGCTTTTCCTTGTTAGAAAATGGCTTCAAATACCGCTGAGTTATTGAACAGATATTTATTGAACACCTACTATGTTCAATACACAGTGCTAGGCCCTGTAAACAATAGTGAAACTAAGAATATTCCTATACATTTCTCCTTCTTCAATTCATTTGGTCACTTTGCATGTCTATGCTCTGGAATTTCTAATTGTCCCACTCAGGTCTATAACTAAAAACTCCTTCTTCATCTATTAAAATACTAATCTTCTCTTCTAAATTTACTTTACTATGGCAAAAAGGGAGTTCCCTCGTTCTGAATCTTTAAACTATCACATTGGAGACTGTATATCAATTCTCTCTTCAAAAATACACCTGTACTTTATTTCAGAGTTACAGAATTTAAGAGTTTGGGATAAACCTAATGATCATACAGACACCATCCTCTTTATTTTCTGGATGAGGAAAGTAAAGCTAAGAAGAAGAGAAATGACTGGGCCATGGCCACACTCCAGCTTATTTTTCTGGTACAAATTGGTTCAATATACTCTCCCATCTTCCATTTGAAAATAAAAACTCACTTTCACTGTGGTCATGATGGAGTAACAGGGACCTGATTTACTCTGTCTTAAACAAATAGAAACCGAATAAGCTATATATATACAACTGTTTTCAGATATTAGACAGCATACAGTACAAGACAGTCATTTCTGAAAGAAAAACAAATGAAGTGAAACTATAATTGCCCCTGCTTACTGCCTAGAGAGATTCCAGGCTACAGTACAGGCAAATTCAGTTCAGTTCAGTTCAGTCATTGAGTCGTGTCCGACTCTTTGCAACCCCATGAACCATAGCACACCAGGACTCCCTGTCCATCACCAACTCCCGGAGTTTACCCAAACTCACGTCCATTGAGTCAGTGATGCCATCCAACCACCTCATCCTCTGTCATCCCCTTCTCCTCCTGCCCTCAATCTTTCCCAGCATCAAGGTCTTTTCCAATGAGTCAGCTCTTCGCATCAGGTGGCCAAAGTATTGGAGTTTCAGCTTCAGCATGTCTTTCCAATGAACACCCAGGACTGATCTCCTTTAGGATGGACTAGTTGGATCTCCTTGCAGTCAAGGGACTCTCAAGAGTCTTCTCCAACACCACAGTTTAAAAGCATCAATTCTTCTGCGCTCAGCTTTCTTTATAATCCAACTCTTACATCCATACATGACTACTGGAAAAACCATAGCCTTGACTAGATGGACCCTTTGTTGGCAAAGTAATGTCTCTGCTTTTTAATATGCTGTCTAGGTTGGTCATAACTTTCCTTCCAAGCAGTAAGCGTCTTTTAATTTCATGGCTGCATTCACCATCTGCAGTGATTTTGGAGCCCCCAAAAATAAAGTCAGCCACTGTTTCCGCATCTATTTCCCATTAAGTGACGTGACCAGATGCCATGATCTTTGTTTTCTGAATGTTGAGCTTTAAGCCAACTTTTTCACTCTCTTTCACTTTCATCAAGAGGCTCTTTAGTTCTTCTTCATTTTCTGCCATAAGGGTGGTGTCATGTGCATATCTGAGGTTATTGATATTTCTCCCAGCAATCTTGATTCCAGCTCATGCTTCTTCCAGACCAGCGTTTCTCATGATATACTCTACATATAAGTACAGGCAAGGGAACCCCATAAAGCCTGGCAGTTTTCCTTAAGTTAAGGACTGAAATTGGCTAGGGTGGCTAGAATTCGTAAGGTAGGAAAGCTTCATGGAAAGAGAGAGAAAGAGTTCTGGAGATCTGCAGGGGCTCCCCCACAAATCTTCTGCTGAATACTTATCAGCACATGTGTATGAAGAAACTACTTGAGGACAGGAAGAGAAACACCTGGCAGGAGCAATTACTGGCATTCACACAGGGCTGGAAATAACCTGCATTCTCAACAACCTGAAGTAAAAACTTTTTAGTATATTGGGCAACGGGTTGAGTACTCAGAAAGGTACTGCCTCATTAACAGGCTAAAGGCAACTTTGCTTCTGCCCATCAGAGTTTAAATGCAAGCCTCAAAAGGATCCAACTATTCCCAAGTAGAAGGAAATGGCAACCCAGTCCAGTATTCTTGTGGAAAATTCCATGGACAGAGGAGCCTGGTGGGCTACTGTCCATGTGGTCACAAAAAGTCAGACACGACTGAGCAACTAACACAAGCATTTCCAAGTAACTTCACTGTGTCCCAGAACATAACTCAAAAATAGTTAAGGCAATCAGTGCCCTCCCTGCGGAAGTCCAGCATCAAAAAATATGAAATTCATGATGCCTGTAATTCAATTTTTTATTGGCACTTGTTTGTTTTTTTTTTAATCTGACATACAAATTGAAGCAGGAAACCCCAGAATGAGGAAAACGAATAAATCCTTCAAAACAAATAAATCTGAAACAAACCCAGATATGGCACAGGTGATAAAATTAGTAGGCAAAGACATGATAACAGCTATTATAAACAGCTCTTGCAACTGTGCTCCATATGCTTAAGAAAGCAGAGGAATAAATGAGTATGTTAAGGAGAGAAAAGAAAGATATTTTAAAAAGACCAAAGTCAAACTTCTCAAGATGAAAAATTCAGTATTTTAGATGAAAACTCTGATCTACTATGGGAATTATAATTTTGCCCTTATTTCCACCATTATCAACATCATAGAAAATAATATTTTCATTGGGTCTAAAAATACTCCTTTTCATATAAAAATCTCAATGTGTATCAAAACCATCTATGTAGTGTTTACACAGTAAAAATATGTTAGCTGCACTCACTACTGGTATTTAGAAATAATAGGAGCAGTGCATGGCTTTTTCTGTATGCAAAATATGTGAAGCCAAGCATAACTTCCATTCAGAAGTGCTTAAAGTCCAATGTAGAACAAAAAATTGGGTTCTGTGACTTCATTTTTAAGCTTGGTACATGCGTAAATTAAAGAAAAAAAGTTTTATATGTACCACTTAGAACATGAAATAAAGCTAGAGATTTTTGGATCCCTGCCAGGATCAGTGATGTCGGCATTCCCAACAATTTATTGATGAGCTGCAGTCTAAAGTACCTAACCTAAGAAAGAGGGGTAAGAAGGAGAAACTCAAGGAAGAGGCAGAAGTGGGACCAAAAAAGGAACTCTTATGAAAGTGGGGAAAAAATGTAGGACTACAAGTATATATGAATCTCCCTTACAGAGGCAGAGAAGGAGATATCACGGAAATGCAATCAAATTTAACCAACACTTATGGAGAGCCTGTTATCTGCAAGACACTATACCAAATGAAATATGATCCCTTTCCTCCACGAGCACAAAGTATGGTGCAAGAGATGGATGCAGATACATAAGTAATAGTGTCATAAGTCAGACTGAGAGCTGCAATAATGTCGATATAATAAAAGAGACCAGAGGGATGAAATAACTCGTTCTTAGGGTAGCAAAACAAGGGAAGACTTCACATAATAGGTGACATTTGAACCAAAAGTTACAAAGGATTTTACTGCATAAAAATGGGGATTATTCTCCATTTAATTCTCCCCCTACCTCCACCATACACACACACCACCATTTATTCTCTGCTTCTCTCTGCTCTGTTTTGTAAATAGTAGATTGCATCATTTTACCATTCTTGGTGGTTGGCTGGCTTCTAGTTGACTTTGGCCAATTAAAAAACACCTTCAGGAAGGAGATCAGCAGGCAAGGAGGAGAGTCTGAGCTGTTTATTTGCTGTCCCTTCTCTGCTTCTGCACTCTGGTTTGGCAGTGGCTGTACTCTTACCTGCTTCTGCTGATGGCCCTCTTTCCATGGCTCCAGCTCTCACTGAGAAGTGGTAATAGTATTTCACCCCCAGTCCTTTAAGACTAGGGAAAGAACGAGCATCCCATTCTGCTCACTATGGATGTCTCAACCACTCTTGTAGTTTCCCTTTACCTTGGCTGTATCTCTGTAGGTCATATCTTTCTTTGAACCATCTGAGTTGAATTCAGTCCTAGACAGAGAGAATAGCAAAGGCAAGAAGGAATATATCATGATTCATGGACCATGATTATATTATGGGGAACTTCATGGGGTGGGAATCTAATATAGAAGAGAGTGGTTTTGGAGAATTGGGGTCAGATTGTGAGGGACCCTCTAAAAAACTTGGGCTTTATTATTGGGTCAGGATAATCCAATGGTGGTATGGCAGGGGGGCTCCCAATGATGGTTTTTGAGTGCATATAATCAGATCTGTGTTCCAGAAAGGCCTTTCTACTAGCATGTGGAGGATGGAATGAAGAGGTAAGAGACTGAAGGCAAGAATGCCAATTAAGAAGTTATTGTAACAAGGTCCTAAAATGGGGCACAGGATGGTGTTGTGTTGGCAGGGGAAAATGGATTTGAAATTGGTCAGTATTAAAAATCTATAAGGCATGGCAAATAAGTGAATTGAGCAGAAAAGCCAAAGAAATTTTTACATGTAACTTCCAGGTCTCTAGCTTGGGAGAATGTGAGAATGGTGGCCCTATAACATAGAGGAAGAGGTTCTTTGAATGGGGAAATGAGTTTGATTTGGTTCACCCAAAAAGTGAAGTGCTATGGAGCATTCAGGCTGAGATGCTTAGCAAAGAGTTGGAAATGTGGGTCTATATATCAGTGGAATGTAAGAATTAAGGATAAAAATAGATATTCTAGAGCTATGGGTGTCAGTTCTAGCTGTACTTGATAATCACATAAGGAGAATTTTAAAAATAGATGCCAGGGTCCAGAATGGCCAACATCAAAAAGTCTACAAATAATAAATGCTGGAGAGGGTGTGGAGAAAAGGGAACATTCTTGCACTGTTGGTGGGAATGTGGGAATGTAAATTGATAGAGACACTATGGAAGATGGTATGGCAATTCCCTAAAAAACTAGGAATAAAACCACCATATGACCCAGCAATCCCACTCCTAGGCATATACCCTGAGGAAACCAAAGTTGAAAAAGACACATGTATCCCATTGTTCACTGAAGCACTATATACAATAGCTAGAACATGGAAGCAACCTAGATGTCCATTAACAGATGAATGGATAAAAAAGTTGTGGTAAATGTACACCATGGAATATTACTCAGCCATAAAAAGGAACACATTTGAGTCAGTTCTAATGAGGTGGATGAACCTAGAACCTATTATACAAAGTGAAGTAAGTCAGAAAGAGAAAGATATATATCGTATTCTAACACATATATACGGAATTGAGAAAAATGGTACTGAAGAATTTATAGGGCAGCAATGGAGAAACAGACATAGAGAACAGACTTATGGACATGGGGAGAGAGGAAGAGAGGGTGAGATGGATGGAGAGAGTAACATGGAAACTTACATTACCATATGTAAAATAGATAGCCAACAGGAATTTGCTGTATGGCTCAGGAAATTCAAACAGGGGCTCTGCATCAACCTAGAGGGGTGGGATGGGGAGGGAGAAGGGAGGAAGTTTCAAAAGGCAGGGGGATATATGTATACCTATGGCTGATTCATGCTGAGGTTTGACAGAAAACAACACAATTCTGTAGAGCAATTATCCTTCAAAAAATAAATAAATAACTTTTTTAAAGTAAAAACAAAAAATAGATGCCAGGGTCCAACCCCAGATCAATCAAATCCAATTTCTTGGTGGTATCAGAAATTAGATTTAATTGATATGGAAACTTCGGGAGATGGTGAGGGACAGAAGCCTGGCATGCTGCAGTCCATGGGGTCGCCAAGAGTCGGACATGACTGGGTGACTGTATGACAACAATTGGATTTAATCTGGGCTTGCATTTTAAAAGAGCTCCCAGGTAATTCCTATATGCATCCGGATTGAGAAACCCTGATCCAGAGCATAAGAGAAGCAGCTAAGAATGAGCACTTGAGGACAGAAGCATTTAAGGTACTGACATGGGAGATGATAAAGGGAGGCATGCTAAGTTACATTAGTTCTGTCCAACTCTTTGCAACTCTATGGACTGGTAGCCCACCAGGCTCCTCAGTCCATGGGATTCTCAGGCAAGAGGACAAGGAGTGAGTTGCCATGCCCTCCTCCAGGGGATTTTCCCGACCTGGAGAATGAATCTATGGCTCTTATGTCTCCTGCATTGACAGGCATGTTCTTTACCACTAGTGCCACCGGGGAAGCCCTAAAGAGAGGCAGATAAAAATAAAGACGGTCACAAGAAGTTAATCAAGATAGTAGCTGAGCACATCATGTCATGAACAGATGAAAGAGGAATGAGAAGAGGGCATCACTGATCTCCAGGAAAGCAATTTTAGTAGCCACAGAAGCCAGGTTGCAATTGGCAAGGGACAGACATTTAGAGGAGGAATTGAAGGGAGTGTAGACTACTCTTTCAAGGTTGGCTTAATGGAGGAGAAAACAATCAGTAACTTAAGAAGCAAATGGGTTTAGAGAAAGTTTTGTTGGATTTCAAGGTGGAATGTGCTAGTTGACAAAGGTAATGAAGATACACCGTAGAGAAGGGATTACTGGAAGAATGGGGCCACAGAGGAGCCTGGAGCATCACGATTATCAGGGGAATCAGACCAGGAAAGGAATACCAAAGAGTTGTTATTATTCATTTGCTCGGTCGTGTCCGACTCTCTCTGTCCTTCACCATCTCCTGGAGTTTGGGCACATTCATGTCCATTGAGTGGGTGGCACCAAAGAGGGCTTCATTTGAGAAAAGTTGAAGAAGTTCAAGCCATTATTTTCATGAGTTGGAAGGCGTGAGTGACTGCAGAGAGCAAGGAAGATAGAAAGGAGAGGGCAAAAAGGTAGAGAAGTGTTATTGAGAGCTTCGCACATGCCAGGGACTATGCTGAAATTCTACCAAGTCTCTTCACTCAGTAATTAAATGTGCTTTTGAAGGACAGCTTTTGTCAGATGGAATAAGAAGCAAAAAAACATTGGGCCTGTTCTGCTCAATTTCAGCCATCTAGTCACTTTGCTCCTCTGGTACCATTACTAATTAATGACCCTTTAGCTGGCCTGCAATTAGTTTTAAGTTAAGTGCTCATTTCTAGCTGAATAGGGAAAGATTTCACTTATGATAATATTTCCTCAGTTTAAAGGGAAAAGTCAGGGAAGAACATTTAAGAAAGAGAAGAGGCCTATTATTGGGAATGTTTCACTAGTGAGTGCAGAGAGAAATGGAGTTTCAAAAAGATAGTGTTTAATGGTGCACGTTAATGGCAATAAATACTTAGGAAGCAGAATTAACCTGAATATTTTTAAGTTCCTCTTTTAAATGTAAAAATGTAACTTGAGTTTACACATCCGTCAATGACTAGGAATGCGCCACCTCTTTCTACAATGCCTGAGCAATTGTGTGGACTCAGTGGATTACAACTGAGGATTGAGGCCACAAGCTAGACAACTTTCAATTTTCCAGATGCAAATGAGGCAGCTACATGGGGAACTTGTGACACTGGCTGTCCTTTTCTCTTAGAAACACTTTCCAAAGTTGGGATCAGCACGCTCAGAAGTAGCTGCCCGGTGTTTCCTTCATTGACATCCAGTGAACCAAACTGGGGCATGGTCACAGCTACAAGGGGGCTTCCCGGGTGGCGTTAGTGGTAAAGAACTCACCTGCCAGTGCAGCACACATAAGAGACACAGGTTTGATCCCTGGGCCAGGAAGATCCCCCGGAGAAGGGCATGGTAACCCACTCCAATATTCTTGCCTGGAGAACCCCATGGACAGAGGAGCCTGGTGGGCTACAGTCCATAGCGTCACAAAGAGTCAGACACAACTGAAGCAACTTCGCATGCACACGCATATAGCTACAAGGAAAGGCAGAACACTTGATCAACTATTGGGATGAGCCCTGGGGAACCCCCAGAGGGATGATGTTTCAACTGCCAGAAATTCAGTGAGAGTGGAGGTAGGGGTGAAGTTACCAAAGGCTGGGAAAGGCTGGGATGAAGTCAGGGTACCACCCCTATCTGCCTCTCCACAGCTTAAATACTGAACCACTATAAATTACTTCTGAAGCCATCCTTGGATCCGCACCCTTGCCACAGGGCCTGGCACATAATGTGGTTGGTGCTCACTGGATAGTTACTGAATGTTTGAACTCTGCTCATAACTCTGCTTTCTCGTGTTCTTGCATATTATTTTTGTCTGCTTAAAATTTTTCTTGTAAAGTTTTAAGTATCACTATATTTTTTCATAATTGTTTACATGACATAGCAAAAAAAAATTGATGCTATAAGAAATAGTCACTGCATAGACATGGTAGATGCTTTCCTAATCCTCCTGTGGACTTATTTTGTCTATAGTCCTGAAAGTTTCCTAACCTAGGTGTACTTAGGGAGTATTAACCTGAAACTCCAGGGTATTCTGTCCTCTGTTTCTGAAATTAATAGCTTTCAAGTGAAATTGTTGTGTCTAGAAGACCTTCAAGGGTTATATCACCTGACATTTAGTTAATGTATTTCTTAAGAGAACGTATTACTTCTCTCCTAGAGGCTTGATCTATTAAATCCTGGACAAGGTAGAAACAACACAAACATTTTCATTTCATCTCCATTCAAAAAGGTCAAAAGGATGACAAAATCAGAACTAGAACCCACACCTTTGGTTTTATTAGAGATTTCATCCTATTTAACATTTATCCACTGGCCTGTGATTCCTGGTGACTGGGGTTATAGACAAACTAGCTTGAAAAAAAACAAACATTAACTTTCTCTCAATCTCTTCCTTAGCAGCTCATCTTCTTAACTCATGACCACACCAGCTTGGTTAAGTGACTCCTGAACTATAATAACCAGAATAGTAAACTTAATTTTATATAGGATCTTTTGGACAGCTCCATTACATAATGGTTTGCCAACTTACGAGTTATAGAATCACAGAGCAACACTACTGAATTAAACAGTAAGTAACAGCTAATGCGAATAATTAGCTTAATTTACGGTCTAGCAGAACTGTCACCACTGAGGCAGCCTTCCTTCCACCCTGCATCTGTTTTTTTTCTTCCTCCTCCCTCCTCCTTCAGCAGCAGCAACCAAATGAAGTGCTGAGATTGTCATATTAGTCATCATAAAAGTCAAGTCACTCCTTCCTTTACTCTGTAGCTTTATGACTTAATTCTATTAAGGATTTCCAGCCTTTTTGGAGTTGCATCACCCCATCATTGTTTAATCTCATAACTGCTTTTTCTGATGTCTTGCACTCAGCAGGAGGGCCACTAAGAAAGACTAAACTCTCTCGGGAATTTGTGACACCCTCAGAAAGGCTCTTGCTTTTTGCTAAATCAAGGCTGACAAGTACTGTTCTATGTGGTAACCTTGTAAAGAGGTTTAACTTAAACCAACAGACTACAAAGCAAACACATCAGCAAGGTCATACTGGGGTCACATGGCAGAAATTGGGGATGATTCTGCTTTTCCAGTGTCTGTGCTCGGTAGCTTTCCATGGACACTCTGATCTCACTGGTAGTTGGAAAGAATTCCAGAGTGTTCTTATATAAACCTGATCTAAAAACCCATGCAGCTTGTATTTAACACAGAAAGCCCGTTTTATCACATTTATTAGTCACTTATCTCCCTATCTACTGAAACGGGACTGTGGGCTTTTCCTTCAGTAAAATAATGTCACCTGGTGACTAAAGTCTCCAGGGCCACCAAAGTTGCTCCTTCTGTAAGATATGTTCTTGGGGCCAAAAGGAATTAGAACTTGGAGGCTTTCTACATTGTCTGCTGCAACACGAGGGATAATTGTCAGTGTCCTCTAACTCTGGTACAATTGCCAGCTTATTGAAATGAAATGTATCTCAATCACACTCCATGCTGGGGAGGGGGCCCTGAGCAGGAAGCATCACTAACATTTTATGTATATTTTATTATGACATAAAAATGACTAACTGACAATTTGTTACCAGGTTAATACATCAAAACAATTAAAATGACATAAAAATCTAACATTGCCAAACTCTTCTGGACTACCTGAGAGTCGCTGACATAGCCATCTTTCTCCTTCTTATGTGAAATTTCATAGGAACTCACCTCTCTAACCTTTCCCTACCTAGAGGTGACAGGTGGGCTCAGGTCTCGGTCCCCTCAAGCTTGGAGTTCTTTCTGTGTCAGGGCAAGATGTCTCTTGGCTTTCCTGAAGATAAGCTCATCCGATATCAAATCAAATCAAATCAGTGCTTTTTAACAACTATAGAGATTCCCAGTTCTTGTCCCTTGCCACCAAGTATCCTTCCTGATTCTGTTTGGCTGATATTACCACCAAAACAGAAGACTTCCCTTCAAATCCCACTGCAATTTCTGCTAGAAAAATAATCCATTCTAGAAAACTGTGTTTGCCAAATAGAAGAGAAAACTTCCCTCTGCAGAAAGTTCCTTGGCTTTACCCTTTGCTTTCCCAGAATGAGCACAGGCCTTTTAGAGTCTAAAATTCACAGGGTCTAAATCCCTCTCTAAGAATCGGTGTTAGACAGACTTGAATTTATATACCAGTGGAGCCACTTACTTGTTATAAGCCTCTCTGAACCTATTTCATCATCTGTAAAATAAGGCCAAGTCTAGTGAGAGTTGGTGGTACTCTTGCCCCATTTTTGCTTTTCACTTCCATCCCTTGACTATGGTGATTGTGAGCCTGAATTTTACTGCCTACTATATCTGAGACATGTAGCAATGAATTAAATTATGATGATATGAGTTGGTAAAAAAAAAATTTTTCTTAAGTGATCAGACTAATTTTGAAATTCCCTGGCCTCATTTCAGAGGGTGGTCCTAGGAACTAGACAAAGATCAAGATTCTCGGTCCTCATGGAGCCTTGGGACCCCTCACCTTCCAACTTAACAAACGACCCTGGGTGTTTATTTATTAGGGACTGAAGAGCTTTTGTAAACCAATTACCATGAGCAAACAGCATTTATTGTGAAGCAATAAACAACAGTAAACCCTGTCCTTATCGAAATTCATTGCTCTAAGCTACAGATCTATAGGGAATGGCTAGGTTTAAAACTCACAGTTGGTTAAGGCTGAAGATTTATAGGCACTCTAGTCCAGCTCTCCTGGGGAGCCAGCGGTGCCACAGTATCAGTACCAAGTCTAGAGGTCCAAATAAACTCTGTCAGCACCACCTTTGGTACTTCACTGGGGGCAGGGGAGAAAATGGAGAAGAAGAAAAAGTCCTGGGTTTATTCAAACACCTTTTCCCCAGGACATGTGAGTATGTAACACATTAGAGGTATACACTAATAAAATAAATAGAAAAATCACTGTTGCCTGGTTAAACATGGCAGATTAAACACTCACATTTATCTCTATCCTCACAAAACAAATTCAGCCGAGGAATTTTTAAATGACATAAGCCCACAAAGACAAAAGAACACTAGATAAAGACACAGCAAATGAGAGAAAAATATTCAGAGAAAGCAGAAACCTAAACTTAGAGGAGAAACAGTCTCAGAATCCCAGAAAGCCCCAGACACTGGGGACAACAGGCACCTCCCAAGGTCAGAGGCTGGACAGGCCTAAAACCAGGAGGACTGGCTGAAAGTTAGTATAAAACCCATTCTGCTGCTGCTGATGCTGCTAAGGCACTTCAGTCGTGTCTGACTCTGTGTGACCCCATAGACGGCAACCCACTAGGCTCCTCTGTCCCTGGGATTCTCCAGGCAAGAATACTGGAGTGGGCTGCCATTTCCTTTTCCAACGCACGAAAGTGAAAAGTGAAAGTGAAGTCGCTCAGTCGTGCCTGACTCTTAGCGACCCCACGGACTGCAACCTACGTTCAGATCACTGCTAATTCCCCTCCCTGAAGGCTCCCTTCCAGGAAGCTGCCTCTCCCCACTCCTCAAGGAGTCCAATGTGTTCATAAGCCCAACAAAGTTAGCCTAGGTACCTAACTATTAATAACACAGTTGGCTAATATTGTCTGCACTGTAATAGGCTTATAATACTGTTCACACAAATAATACATAAAAACAAACACATAAAATGAAAACAGTTTAAATCTTACGGTAAATAACCTTGACAAGCACAGTAGTACAGTACAACAGCTGGCAAACAGGGGCTGGCATGGAGTGAACAGGCAAGAAGGGCTACTGACTAAACAGGGAGAGGAGGCGGAAGATGGTAGAGCCGAAGAATCCTTAGCAATAGGAGATGGAAGGCAAGCTGCAGTTTCACACCTGACATTGATGGCACAGGTTCTGGGTCCCTGCTGGATTCAGTTCTATCTACCTCTTTGAAAAAGTGTCCAGTGATGTCTGGGTAGTAGTTCTTTGGTTCTCATCATAGATGACACAGTAGAACGGGGTTGCCTTCTGAACAGCTGCTGCAACCTTGGTGTACCATTCCACGTTCGGGTCCGATGCCTCAAAAACTAACAGTCCTCCTCAAAGAAAATCCCCTTGCCATTTCCTGTTCCCCTTGTAGAGGATGCACCCACGTGACAATGACACCAGATATGTGAACTAACTTATGTGATTGAACATGTGAACACACGCGTTTGCCTCTTTAGCAAACACATGTTTGCAAAAATTCACAAGTTGAAGGTTCCTGTGTAGGGGGCGTACTGTAATTAATAGCAATTTAACATTTTTCCCTTTTCTTTTATTTGCTTTTTTGGCTGTGCCATGTGGCTTGGGGAATCTTACTTCCCTGATCAGGGTCCAGGCATCATTGCCCTGGGCCCACAGCTGTGAAAGTGCAGAGTCTTAACCATTGGACACCCAGGGAATGCCCATATTTGTATAGTTTTAAATTAACTCCCCACTAAATACTTCTTAATTATGAAATGACTAGTCTATAATTTTCAAAAGCATCACAATCATGTACGTCAAAGAGACTAAGGAATCTAGACTGAAGGAGACTGAAGACATAACTGAGACAACTATTATGGTACCTAATTGAGACAACTTGAATAGTACCTAAGTTATTGCATAGTAATACACTGATGTAAGTTAATTTCCATAACCGTATGTGGTTTTATAGGTTATTTTGTAGGAAATATGCATTAAAATTGGGGGTTGATAGGGCATTAAATCAACAAGTTCCTTTCAATGTTTCCCTGATGGCTCAGACAGTAAAGAATCTGCCTTCAGTGCAGGAGACCCAGGTTCAATCCCTGAATTGGGAAGATCCCCTGGAGGAGGACATGGCAACCCACTCCAGTATTCTTGCCTGGAGAATCCCCACTGACAGAGGAGCCTGGCAGGCTACAGTCCATGGGGTCACAAAGAGTCAGACACTTCCACAAAGAGCAAGTTCACTTTCTTTCTTTGCAATGGTTCAAGTAAAAAAGTTTTGTACACTGTACTTGCATCTTTTCTGAAAGTAATTGTTTCAAAACATTCAGTGGTCAGGATGATTGAATAGACTAATGTATAAAAAGACTATGAGGGAAATTCCCTGGTGGTCCAGCTTTCACAGCTGAGGGCCCAGGTTCAGTCCCTGGTCAGGGAACTAGGAAAGTGAAAGTGAAGTCGCTCAGTCGTGTCCGACTCTTTGCGACCCCATGGATGGTAGCCTACCAGGATCCTCTGTCCATGGGATTTTCCAGGCAATAGTACTGGAGTGGGTTGCTATTTCCTTCTCCAGGGGATCTTCCCGATCCAGGGATCGAACCCAGGTCTCCTGTATTGTAGACAGACGCTTTACCATCTAAGCCACCAGGGTCAGGGAACTAAGATCCCCAAAAAAGCAGAGACATTACTTTGTCAACAAAGGTTCATCTATTCAAAGCTATGGTTTTTCCAGTAGTCATGTAAGGATGTGAGAGTTGGACTATAAAGAAAGCTGAGCACCAAAGAATTGATGCTTTTGAACTGTGGTGTTGAGAAGACTCTTAAGAGTCCCTTGGACTGCAAGGAGATCCAATCAGTCCATCCTAAAGGAGATCAGTCCTGGGTGTTCATTGGAAGGACTGATGTTGAAGCTGAAACTCCAATACTGTGGCCACCTGATGTGAAGAGTTGACTCACTGGAAAAGATGCTGGGAAAGACTGAGGGCAGGAGGAGAAGGGGATGACAGAGGATGAGATGGTTGGATGGCATCACCGACTCAATGGACATGGGTGGACTCTGAAAGTTGATGGTGGACAGGGAGGCCTGGTGTGCTGTGGTTCATGGGGTCTCAAAGAGTCGGACATGACTGAGCTACTGAACTGAACTGAACTGAACTGAAGTAAAAATCAGCACATTGTCCTTATTCTTGTAATTTTGCTGTTGCACCAACGTTGAAAACATCTTCATGAACTAGGCCACGTGGCGAGATCTGAAACCCAGTTTTTCCCTTCTGTCTGCCCATTCACCTACCCTGTAAGGCTGCACTGTTCCATAAGGTCACTAGCCACGTGCGGCTATTAAGCACCTGGAATGTGGTTAATCCATTTGATTTTTAAATTTTTTAAATTTATTTTTTAATTGAAGGATAATTGCCTTACAGAATTTTGTTGTTTCCAGTCAAACATCAACATGAACCAGCCATAGGTATGTAATCCATTTTAAAATGTGCTATATGCCAGCAAATTTGGAAAACTCAGCAGTGGCCACAGGACTGGAAAAGGTCAGTTTTCATTCCAATCCCAAAGAAAGGCAATGCTGAAGAATGCTCAAACTACCACACAATTGCACTCATCTCACACACTGTAAATTAATG
>NW_011494811.1:6124193-6142900 GCF_000754665.1 Bison bison bison
GCCATGAAATTAAAAGACGCTTACTCCTTGGAAGGAAAGTTATGACCAACCTAGATAGCATATTCAAAAGCAGAGACATTACTTTGCCAACAAAGGTTCGTCTAGTCAAGGCTATGGTTTTTCCTGTGGTCATGTATGGATGTGAGAGTTGGACTATGAAGAAAGCTGAGCACCAAAGAATTGATGCTTTTGAACTGTGGTGTTGAGAAGACTCTTAAGAGTCCCTTCACTGCAAGGAGATCCAATCAGTCCATCCTAAAGGAGATCAGTCCTGGGTGTTCATTGGAAGGACTGATGTTGAAGCTGAAACTCCAATACTGTGGCCACCTGATGTGAAGAGTTGACTCACTGGAAAAGATGCTGGGAAAGACTGAGGGCAGGAGGAGAAGGGGATGACAGAGGATGAGATGGCTGGATGGCATCACTGACTCGATGGAGGTGAGTCTGAGTGAACTCCGGGAGTTGGTGATGGACAGGGAGGCCTGGCATGCTGCGATTCATGGGGTCGCAGAGTCGGACAGGATTGATCGACTGATCTGATCTGATCAGTGAAAAATACACACTAGATTTCAAGAACATCTGAAAAAATAGATCTCTCCTGAATTATTTTTATATTTTTTCATGTTGATATAATAGTATTTTAAACATACTGAATTAAACATATTATTATAATTAATTTCACTTTTTTTTTTACTTTTAGGCAATGGTACCCCACTCCAGTACTCTTGCCTGGAAAATCCCCATAGATGGAGGAGCCTGGTAGGCTGCAGTCCATGGGGTCACTAAGAGTCTGACACGACTGAGCAACTTCACTTTCACTTTCACTAGAAAATTTTAAATTACATGGGTGGCTCATTTATTTTCCCTGAACAGCACTGCTCTAAGATCAATCCTGTCTTTCCCAAATCAGTTTGTAGGCTTTTATGCCAGGTTGGAAGATGAATAGAAATGGGATTGGAGACGTGGGAGGAAAGGGAAGTGGAGGATGAAGAGAGGAATAAGCACATGGCCTGGGTCCAAGGGACAATCTGAGGGGTTCGGTGAGCCTGCCTAATGCAGATTAAGGAGAGAAAAAGGAATTTAATAAATGTCTCTGGGCTATGAATCAGATTCCCTTTAACGTTCTTTTAGAGGATGAAATAGTTAGATAACACCGCCAACTCAATGGACATGAGTTTGGGCAAACTCTGGGAGATACAGGGAAGCCTGGTATGCTGCAGTCCATGGGGTCACAAAGACTTAGCACAACTTAGCAACTGAACAACAACGACAAACAGTCAAGGACCTTGCTGGTAGACTGTCTAGTCATCTGAAAGAGAAAGCCAATGTACTTTAACTGGAAATGATACCCTCCAAGATGACTATGGCCTCAAAGGATAGAATACCCTGGAAAAGTTCTTTCCAAAGAGATTAGAATAGAGTGAGGGAGAAAAGATTAACGTGAAACTGAGCACTCTGAACCTCAAAAGGTACACACTGTACCTGGGAACACAGCCAAAGCACGAGGGATAGGTGTGGATGGCGAACCCTCAGGTGCAAGCCTGGGATCAAAGAAAAGGCATATGTGGCCCAGGAAGGATGTGACATTGAAGAAAATGAAATCAATGGGGTCATTAATGATACAGATGTACCTAGATTTCGAGACGGACTTGGACCTATTAGGAGGGTCACTCCAGATGCCTTTTGGGCAAGATTACAGACTGAAATGTGGGCGGTCCTGTAACACTCTGCTGGGAAAGGCATAAACCTAGGTGAGCCTGTCTGGACCAAGCGGACAAAGGCATGTCAGTGGAGCTTCTCTCCCTTCAAATGAGTACCTGCAAGTGCTTAGTGGGGTGGGGGCAGGATGCTGTCAGCTGGGGTCTACTCCCTTGAGGCAAGAGAATGCTAAGGAGGATGAGAGTGCCTTGCGCTAGTATGAGCTCTTCACTTTTCAAAATGGTGTCTCATTTTGCTTCCATTTCTAACTCATCAGGTTGAGAGGGTAGTTGCTGTTTTCCTCTCCATGTATAAACATGGAGACTGAGCACAGTATGTTTGTGGCTGGCCTAGAATCAACTTGTTTAAAATGGTGCTTTCTCCTGGAACCTGCATCAGAACCACCTGAGGAGTGTATTTTACATGACCCAACTCAGATATTCTTAATCAGAGGACCTCTGGGGCCAGAGTCCAGAAATCTGTGTTTTTATTTTGAATTCCAGGTAATTCTGTTGCATATGAACAATTAAGCCTGGCATACCATACTCAAATCTGAAACATTTTATCATCCCTTGAGCTCTTAGTTGAATTCTGAACCCATCTTATTCCCATATTCTTTTTCTCAAATACTCCCTTTTTGAATTGGAAAAATAGAGAGTTCCTTAGAAGACAGGGTGCTGTGGTTATAAAGAGTGAACAAACGTTGATAGGGACTATTTGAAGCTCCTGAACACTTGTTAAACAATCATAATTAAATTGCAGGTTATAAAACGGCAAAACCTGGGAAGCTGCTTTCTCTTCAGTGGTTAAAGCAACGTGCAACCCAACTCGCTGATCAAGTGTTCCAGGACTCAAAAGAATTGACAAAGGACTTTAGAGTCATCACAACTGGCAAAACCATAGCTCCACTGGCAGGCTGGAGTGCTGTTGAAACAAGATATGTTGCAGCAAGTTCTGGAGCAAAATAAAACAAGCACTTTCTAACAGCTGTTAAAGTTTACAAAGTAGGGGTAAGGCAGGGGCAGAGATCTACCACAAAATCCAAACCAATTTAGGAAATACCCAGGACCAACAAAGAATGAATTCTTAGGAAGAAGGGAGTAGGATTTAGAATCTACTTTTTTTTTGTAAAATGTTGTTAAATTTATATAAGTGGATCATTAACAGTAATGTTCTTACTTCTATAGTAATTCCTTAACATTTGTAGAGCTTCTTATGGCTTAAAATCCTCTGTGCAATCACTCTCATGGGATCCTATAGTAACTTAAAATTACAAAGCCCTTTCACCAGACTTCATTACTTATAATCTTTATCACTGATCTACCATGTTCATCATATCCATTCTGCAAGTTAGAAAAGTTAGGCTCATATAATTAAGGGATCTGCTGAAGATCACCCAACGTATGGGGAAAAGCTGGAACTCAACTTCAGGGCTTTCAAATTTCCATAAGTGCCTCCTTACTGTTGATTTCTGAAAATAAAGAAAATGTAGCTCAGGCTATCATAACATTTGAAGGGCATCAATCAACCTTCCATTTGACAAATGAGAAAACCAAGACTCAGAGTTGAGACTTGGCCCCAGGTCACATGTTGTCAACAGAGCTCAGATACTGGATCCCCATCACCATCATCCAGTTCAGAGTCGATTCTACTTTGTCTTGCTTCCTCTTATAGTTTGTTGGTAGCTAGATATAAGTCACGGAGAAGGCACTGGCGACCCACTCCAGTACTCTTGCCTGGAAAATCCCATGGACGGAGGAGCCTGGTAGGCTGCAGTCCATGGGGTCGCTAAGAGTTGGACACGACTTGGACACGACTGAGCGACTTCACTTTCACTTTACACTTTCATGCAATGGAGAAGGAAATGGCAACCCACTCCAGTGTTCTTGCCTGGAGAATCCCAGGGACTAGGGAGCCTGGTGGGCTGCCGTCTATGGGGTCGCACAGAGTCAGACACGACTGATGCGACTTAGCAGCAGCAGCAGATATAAGTCACACACATTAATTTGGAAACTTGGAATAAATATTTTTAATCAGAAGCGTGTGAGCGGCTTCCTTGTCAACTCAGATGGTAAAGAATCTGCCTGCAATGCAGGAGACCTGGGTTCAATCCCTGGGCCAGGGAAGATCCCCCGGGGGAGGGTATGGCAACCCACTCCAATATTCTTGCCTGGAGAATTCCATGGACAGAGGAGCCTGGAGAGCTGCAGTCCGAGGGATTGCAAAGAGTCGAACATGACTGACACTTTCATGACATGACTGAAAGCGACTAACACTTTCACTTTCTGAAGTATAGGAGCCTAACAGATTAAAAATTCATAAATGGATTTAAAAGGGTATTTCAAACCTTTCCCATTTAGTGGCTTTAAAAGCTTGGAGCTTTCAGCTTCTTACACACCTTGATATTATTATAATCAATATACTTGCCACAGTAAGAAATGTAGAAATACTTGCTTTGAATAGTGTCCAGATTTTTCTTGCACATGGCTGTAAGCTCCAGAAAATGGCAACCCTGAAGGAGCAGCTTTATGTTAGACTTCAGTAAAAGGGAGAAAATGATGGGAAAGAAAATTAGATTTAAAACACGTTTTCTAAAATCACCAGTAGTTATAGGCTGCATGAAGGCTAGCTCCAAGACAAAAGGTAAGAGTGAGTGTACCTTGCAGGGTTGTGAACAGATATTTATTCACCCATGTTCATAGCAGCATTATTCACAATAGCCAAAAGATGAAAGCAACCAAGTGTCCATGTGATATGCACAAGCAAAATGCGGCACATCCATACAATGGAATGATATGCAGTCTTTTAAAGAAAGGAAATTTTGACACATGTTACAACATGGTGAACCTTGAAGCCATCACGCTAAGTGAAATAAGGCAATCACAAAAGGACAAGCATTGTAAGGTTCCTCTTATATGAGGTTCTTAGCAGTAAAATTCATCGAAAGTAGAATGTGGTTGCTAGGGGCTAGGGGAAAGAAAGAAAAAGAAGTTCATGTTTAATAGGTTCAGAGTTTCAAAAAATGAGTGTGCCTTGTGTTTTGACTTCCTCCCTTGTTCCCTAGGGGCAGTAGAATTTTACGTCTTTGGGACAGCCCAGGAACCCTAGTTCAAGCTCTAGATTTTTTCATTCTTTCCACTGAAAGCTGTACTGCAAGGAAACAATAAGACAAATCAAGAATGGGACATTTTATCAGACAGATGGCTTGGCCTCTTCAAAACTCAGTGCACCTAAAAAGAAAGATGGGAAGATTTGTTGTTGCTTAGTTGCTAAGTTGTGTCCAACTCTTTAGCGACCCCATGGACTGTAGCTCCCCCAGTCTCCTCTGTCCACGGGATTTCCCAAGCAAGAATACTGGGGTGGGTTACCATTTCCTTTTCCAGGGGATCTTCCTGACCTGGGGATCAAACCCACATCTCCTGCATTGCAGGCAGATTCTTTACCACTGAGCCAAAAGGGAAGCCCATGGGGAGATTACTCTAGATTTAAAGAAATATAACCAAACACAATTCATGCATGTATTATTGGTTACTAGCTGGAAAAAAGCAACTCTAAAAGACATTGGGCGAACAACAGAAAAAGTACGAGTTGTTGGCTTAATTCGAGAAAACATTTTAGAATCCTTGTCAATTGTTTTAGATGTAGTAATGGTACTGTGGCTTTGTAGAAGAACCTACTTACTTGAAGGAGCCACGTGTTTAAGTATTTAGGGGTGAAGTGTCATGATGCTTGCAACTTACAAATGACTAAGGGGACTTCCCTGGTCAGTAGTTGGGAATCCACCTGCCATTGAAGGGCATCCCTTCAGTGGATTCAATCCTTGGTCTGGAAAGATCCCACATTCCATGGAGCAACTAAGCCTACAACTAAGCAAAAACCAGCCCACACGCCCTAGAGCCCGTGCTCTGCAACAAGGGAAGCCACCACAGTGAAAAGCCTACGCACGGCAACTGGAGAGTAGCCCCACTAGCCACAACTAGAGAAAGCCCACATGCAGTAATGAAGACCCAGCATAGCCAAACAATAAAGTAAAATATTAAAAAAACCATATGCACACGACAGCAAAATAACTGCAGAAAATCATGAATAACAGCAAAAATGGCAACATCATAGATGAAGAAACCATTGAACCTAAATGGTATGTACAAAGATGTTCATTGTATTATTTTTTCAACATTTTTGCATACTTACTAATAAAGTCTTTAAAATTGAGTATTTGTGGATTAATAATTATTAAATCAGTAACTGATGCTTTCTCTGGATAAAACCACCATCACCACCAGTCACTGTTTTACCAGGCACTTTGCTAAACTTTTACTCATACTATTTCATTTAATTCCCAAATACTCTATAAAGAGGGGAGTTTCATTAGTCTTACTTTTACAGATGAGCAAACTGAGATGCAGAAATTAAGTAACTTCTGCAGGATTCTCAGCTAGTGAGTACAGAGTCCACATCCACACAGTTGGCTGCAGACCGGGTCACCTCTTCAAAACTCCTGGAAGCACTAAAGACAACGTCAGGCTTTGGAGGAAGCCCATGGCAGAGATGTCTTGGTACTGGAAAGCGTTGCAAAGACCCTCTGCTATTGCTGCTGCTGTCGCTTCAGTCGTGTCCGACTCTGTGCGACCCCATAGACAGCAGCCCACCAGGCTCCCCCATCTCTGGGATTCTCCAGGCAAGAATACTGGAGTGGGTTGCCATTTCCTTCTCCAATGCATGAAAGTGAAAAGTGAAAGTGAAGTCGCTCAGTCGTGTCCAACTCTTAGCGACCCCATGGACTGCAGCCTACCAGGCTCCTCCGTCCATGGGATTTTCCAGGCAGGAGTACTGGAGTGGGGTGCCATTGCCTTCTCCGTGCAAAGACCCTCAAACCATGGCTATTGAGGAGGTATTTTACCACTTAAGAGTAAGGTCTATTTAAATTGCAGAGACCCAAAGTAAAGGCCTCTGTTACCTGCATTCCAGTGGTAAATCCAGGTATTTTGCCCTTCCCAAGGAAACTCCATGAGGGTGTAACAAATATTATTTCATCTGTAGCCCTAGGAAGGCTGGGAACAAGTGTAAATAATTATTTCTAGCGGCAGCTCCACAGGCTTACCTGAGGCTGCTGACTCCGTGATCCACCTGGCTTTAAACAGCAACAATAGTAACTACAACAGTTAACATCTTTGTAACACTTGCAATGTGCTAGGCATTCTTCTAAGTGCCTTAAATACACCAACAAATCCCCACAATACCCCCATGGAGTAGATATGTTATTATCCCCATTTTAAGGAGGGAAAAACTGAAGCACAGAATGTAAGTAAGAGCCAAGGTTGCATTGATTCCAACAAGAGTCTGCTTGTAGCTTCTGTTAATCCAGATGGGACCCAAAAGCTGCCTAGGAGTTCTTGGCAGTCCTGGGGAGGACTATGTCAGAGCTTGCCCCTGACCCTATGAGTTTAATGAAGTCACTGCCAGCTCTCACGGGAGTGGCCCTAAAGGAGGCCACTCAGTCTCTTGCCAGACACTATATGAACCTATGTTCTGATTTCCTCCTCATTCTGAACTTGGCTCTTCATTTCATATAAAACAGCAATAACTCCCAGGTGATCTGATATCCAAACTAATTGCCCCACCTTGCTACCTCTCCAGGAGGTAGTGACCCAGCCCAAATAAACCACAGGAAATGCACAAGCTTATCTTCAACAGAAAGAGGAGAGGCTTTCCTGGTCAGCATCATCTGATACAGCCAACCACAAAGCCAGCCCCTGGACCTGACTATAAGGTGAAGCAGAGCTAGGCCTCCACATGACACACATTCCCCACCCATTTTCTACCACCTGCCCCTGGCTGGCATTTAAGGTGTCAAATACACCTAATAGTAAGGTGCTTGCCTTACTTTGTCAACTTTCCCAAGAGAACATCTTAGGATCCCTTGGAGACAGCAGTATCCTACATGAAGGACTGACTCTCTGGTGACAGAATTTCAGGCGTGATAATTGAATGAAACTTATTTTCCTTCCTTCCTTCTATAGTGGAAAAAGAGAAAAACAAATAAAACAACTTTTGTTCCTCTTCATTGGCTCTACAAATCAGCCAAGGTTTTGTGTTCAGTGGTCTCAGCCCCTGTTTTGTCTTGAGAGGATGACAGCAGTTGGCTTCTCTACAATTCAGAGGTCAAGCCCAAGAAGGAATTAAGCTGGAGGTGGTCCAGAGGATGGGGTGGGGATGGGTGGAAGGAAGCTGGGTCTCCGTGAATAAGACAGGGAGTTGAACTCTATGAGCCTGGGGGGACATTAAAGTGTAGGCCTCCTCAGAAAATGGAGATACTGACTCTGTGTACAGGGATCTGGGGGTTGGAGGCTTTGGGGAAGCAGGTGGTGCCTGGCAGTCAAACCTCCAAAGTGTCTATGTAGGAGGGTCTCAGTGGCAGCAATCTGGAGAGAGGAGAAGGGTGCTCTCAGCTGTTTATGTGGATGTAAACATGGAAATAAGCAAGGATTAATTTTCTATAGCTAAGATTGGGGGACCCTGACCCAGATTATGGGAGGAGGGTCTAAAGTTTCCTCAAAGCTCCTTCCACTCTCCCTGCACTTCAAACTTGGAACAAAACTATCGATTTGGGGACAGTCTCTAATCTATGACCTTGAAAACATGGTCAGGGGCCCCCCTATGGCAAAGTAGACACGATGATTAGAAATCTTTTAGTCAAATAGCTGCATCTCATAAGAAAAGAAGCAATATTAATAATGGTGGCTGTTTTATTGACTGGCTTCTCTGATGGCTCAGTGGTAAAGAACCTGCCTGCCAATGCAGGAGACATACGTTTGATCCCAGGAAATGGCTACCCACTCCAGTATTCTTGCCTGGGAAATCCCATGGACAGAGGAGCCTGGTGGGCTACAGTCCATAGTGTCACAGAGTCACAATTTAGCTACTGACACGCATGCACGCACGCATTTTATTGACTATCTCAAACCCTTGTCCTGCTTTCCCGTTCCCAAGTAGACCCCTGCATTCTAGTACTGCTCGGTGCATGGGAAGAGACAATTCCAATAACAATTAACACTGAGGACCCCACCAGCCAGGCCAAGAGGGGACTCAGCCTGATTTCAGTTGATTTGGAAAAATAAAGAGATGTGCATTTCCTTGCTCCTTGATGAAGTGGAGCAAATTCATATCAGCTCTTTAGCTGACAGCGGGAGGGCAATGGCGGAGGAGGGGAGTGGTTAGAGTGATCCGCAAATCACCAGGCAGCTGGAGAAGCTACCAGGCTCTGCCCTCCTCCATTTGCCTTTAGTTGGCAAAAGACAAATTAGCCTGGCACCTTCTGAGCCAGAGTTTGCAATGCAGAGTCTGCAAGAATGTTTGCTCGGGGAGCTCCACTGTTCTTTATCTCAGCAGGTGTAATTCCATCGCATGATTGCCTTGGATCTGCTTTTCCCTGCTCCAGCCCAAGCTTGCCAACTCAGACAAGCATTGCTGAGAAATAAATAGTCCTTCCCTGTGTCAGCCCAGAAAGCACGGGGGGGTGCCTTTATATAGACT
Source organism: Bison bison bison (assembly GCF_000754665.1). Classification (NCBI taxonomy): domain Eukaryota; kingdom Metazoa; phylum Chordata; class Mammalia; order Artiodactyla; family Bovidae; genus Bison; species Bison bison. The sequence goes on from NW_011494811.1 coordinate 6,133,425, forward strand.
ATAATGAGCATTTCCTGACTTCTGGATTTAGAGAAGGCTTCTCTCTCTCTGCCCTGAAGCCTACAGCTGAACTTTGCAGGCAATTCACTGGCTTCTTGGGGAAAGCTAGGCTGACCCTGCAGCTTCCCCTGACCTGTCTCAAGCTTTATAGGCCACTCGCAGAGCAGTCAAATAAGGAAGACTTCGAGGAGAGGCAGAAAGCCCAGTCCAGGGCCTCCACAGGTACACAGCCACAGCAGCTGCACTGCCTTTGCAACTTCCAGAACAACCTTGCTGTCTCCAGTCCCAAGGGTCATTTCCCTTGTGCTTAATGTTACCTTAAGCAAGGAACTTCCGTTGTCTGGGAAACACAGACTAAGGAAATCATTAAAAGGCGCCTCCCCAGCCCAAGTACCAAAGGTTCGGTCACTCAACCCAGGAGGAGGGGAAGGTAAGCCCTGTCCACGCAGGCTGCCTGTCCATTTGTACCTAAAAAGTTTGGAGGGTCCTGTGAAGCCAGTTCAGGGTCTGACCTTCCTCCTTCAGGCCACAGATGTTCCCTCTGGAGTTCCGTCTGCATTGGCTCAGGAGACTCTGGGATACTGAGCAGCCCTGACAAGGACTAAAAGAGCTCAGGATGGGTTTCTGGGACTCCTCGGGAGGGACGTCAGGCCCTTGTGGAGACCCAATGTTTCACCTTCTCCAAGTTCTCTTAGAAGTGTTTTTAGTTGGATAGTCTCTTACATGAACATCATCATGGGAAAAAAACTTCTGAAACTCTGAACACCCTTACTAACCAGCCTGTTCTTCCGCCTGTCCTTGTCCAGGGGCCTTCAAACTTTGTATAGTTTTTCTCAACGTAGGTAACTGTTACCACTTTCCTAACAAGGTAACTGCCGCAGCTCAGCCCTCCACTTTGTGAGTCATTTGGAGTATTTATTTAAAGTTCAGCTTTCAGGGCCCCTTATGGGTGAGACTTGACTCTGCGTCTGAGGGTGGGGCACAGGATTCTGCTCCCCTCCCCCGATACAAGACTTAACACTTAATAACCTATTTCTTATAAACTTGCTACAGGGTGATATAAACAAGATGATAGAAAAGGAAGTCATTTTCTTCAGTGCTTGTAAAGAGAGCCAGTAGCCACTCCCACCCCTGAACCATCTCTGATCAGCCCTGGGTCTTCTTTCTCCATTTGCCCCTCAGGATCCACTCTGCAGCCTTCTCTACCTGCCCGTTGTCCCCAGATACTGAGCCCCAGGGACTGCATCCGTGGGCTCCCTTGGCTCTCTAGCCTCTGGGAGGGTTGGCCTATGAAGTTGGCATATTTCTCTGGTTCCTTCCTGCTATGCAGCTCACTCCACCTACTTTCTTTCTCAGTTCCCTTAACTGAATCAGGGCCTCTTTGCTTTTTCAATTTGTAATTTGAAAAGGTGGTGATGGCTCCTGCACTTACCAGCCCAGAAGAGGTGTATCATCCCCTTATTATCCCCTTATCCTCATCTAAGACCAGCCTATCTTTTGCAAATAAAGTCTTTTATTACAATCTTCTCTAATGACTCAATATAAGGTTTTTATTGGGGAGGAGGGGGGATTCAGGTCCCTGACTGATGTAACCTTTAGAACATTTTGCTTTTATTATTATTCCTAAGTTGAAAAGACCCTGATGCTGGGAAAGATTGAAGGCAGGAGGAGAAGAGGATGACTGAGGATGTGATGGCTGGATGGCATCACTGACTCAATGGACATGAGTTTGCGTAAACTCTGGGAGTTGGTGATGGACAGGGAAGCTTGGCGTGCTGCAGTCCATGGGGTCGCAAAGAGTCAGACACGACTGAGCAACTGAACTGAACTGAAGAGAGGGAGTTTTATAACTTGATTTTGCCCTTTGTCAAATTTCTGCAAATGGGGTTTGCTTTTTTCCTTAGAAAAAAATTTTTCCTGATAAAGCTAGTTTTTTTTTTGTTTAACATTTTTAAATATAGAAAATAATTTTGGGTATATTGTGAGAAATAAGATCCTTACTATAGTTGCTTTCAAGAGATTATTTTGGATAAATAGGGGAAAATTCTTATAAATTCTGCATATTGAATAAGCACTGCCAGGTGCTTCTGATGCATGCTGGTTTACGAAGCACTGGGTAAGTGGGCTCTTTAAGCTCCTCACAAGGCAGCCCTCTTAAGATGTCAGCAGCCCTGCCAAAGTACCAGGATGCCCCTAATAAGTGCCTAATGTCCCCATTAGAGCTCTTATCAATGAATTTGAACTAAAACAATTTAATATAAAAGAACGGCCTGTATATGAATTTTGGTGAATCTGTCCTCAGTGCTTGTTTTTGAAGTCCAGGAAAGCTGTGCATATGATTTTTTGGTTTAATTTAAACTCAAGGCTTTCCCTTTCCTCATGTTCCCAATGTTTTAACTTACCTTTTTGTCTCCCAAGCTCAAAACAGCTTTTCTGTAGAGCTCTTGATCCTTGCACATCTGGAAAGAGAACATCACAAGTGGCACCGCTTTGGCAGACGGAGCTGTGTCAAACAGAAGTCTAAGCCTGCACTCAGTCCTATGTATCTTCTTTCCCAGCATGAGCACCTGACTCAACCTCAGAAGTAGGAGAAGGTTCTGGGACGTCATCTTGCCCCAGTCTACCTCCCTCGACTTCAGCCCTACCTGCTTATCCTTTCCCTGACCTAACTGATTCCCAAATTCAGTCCCTTCAAAGATATTCAATAGGAGATTGATTATAATCAGAACATGCTTATTACTGCTCTGAGTTGCTCGTTGCAAACCATTGCTGAATACTGCTAGGTACTAAGCTTTGTTTCCATGATGCAATCTCACCTCCTGGAAGGGTCTTACATGGATTAGGTGAGGAAAAATTCCAGCACATGGGAACTATAAGAAAATCTGGAACAGAGGCCAAAAGTGACCCAGAAATGAAATCTCCCTTACCTTGATATGTGCCCCACTCTCCTCAACAACTTCAGACCGGCCACTTCTTGACAGCTTGCCTTAGACTTGTCTTTGATTTTCTGACACTTGTCTGCATGAACTTACACCATCTCTGCTTGAGGTTCCAATTGCTAGTTGTCAGGCTGCCCTGGCTTCTGTCCTCTAAGCTCCCTCTGTGAGCTCCGAGCAGCAAGCTGCTCCCTTGCTGACTCCATCCTGGCCTGACCCTTTCTCTGATGAAAGGCAGGTCCCACTTGATTGTCAGTTTCATCTGACACAGAATAATGAACGACCAGAGCCACTTACTTCCCAGCAAGCAGGAGCAGTCATCATCAAAAGCTTCCAGGCAGATGATGATATAATCAAAGCCTTGTTTAGGGGATATATATATATTTTAAAACTGGCCACAGTGAAATATAGACTTGCCCCTAAGGTCTGTGCAGCCCAGGGCATAAGTACAAATGGAAACCCACATGCCACATGTCTAAAAGTTATAAATCAAACCAATAAACTATTAAATAAAATATGTTCCATCCTCCTGTACTGACAAACAAACCTTCATAACAAAGTGGACTGCCAGGTTCAAATACAGAGTTCTTGAATTTCTCAGAGTTCCATGCTGGGTCAAGGTAGAATGAAGGAAAGTTGGCCCTAGCCCCAGGCTACCCTCACTTCTCATGTCAGACTCCATCCCACATGACCTGGAACATTAAGCACATTCAGTGGACATGTCCAAGCTCTAGTCACATTCCTGCTCCCACCTTACCACACCTGTCTGCAACAGACAGCTGCCCCATGAGCACTTTGTAAGCCTAGGAGTAAATACAGCAACAGTGATCTGCCCTTAGGAATGCTCCTAGAGGAAGTCTGACCCAGCCCAGGAAGTGGGCTCTAGAAAGGGAATGCGGGCTTTGGGTGGGAATATTCACTGGCCCTGTGGATTCCTTTCCTCCTGGAGAATTGCAGCCAAAGTGGACCAGAGGGGGACTCTCTAAAGGAGTGATTCCCAACCTTTTTGGCACCAGTAACTGGTTTTGTAGAAGGCAATTTTTTCCATGAACCAGGGCAAGGGGATGGTTTGGGGATGATTCAAGCACATTACATCTATTGTACACTTCATTTATATTATTGTTACATCAGCTCCACCTCAGATCATCAAGCATTAGATCCCAGAGGCTGGGGACCCTGCTTTAAAATGTGGAACCCAACGCAGAGGGCAGACTGGTGAAATAAGACAGCTCGGATGAAAGATACAACCAAGAGTAGGGAAATTACTAAAGAGGTCATGAAGCCCTCAGGTAAGATGGTGGCCCAGAAACAGATGGCAAAGGTAGAAAAACATCTAGGAACAGAACATAAGCAAAGCTGCAGAGAGGAAGGGACCAGCTTCTCAGCTACTGCCTGGCTTCCCGGACACCTACTAGGTTCTGGGATCAGCCCCTTCTGAGACTCACCCTCTCTTTCCCCCTGGGCTCTGCAGACACCTTATAATGGAAACCCTATTCTGGCTAAACTAATTACTGTTACTTGAAATTAAAAGTCTCAACTAAAATACTACCAAAGGACACTGAAATTTTCCCAGAAAAAGGGAGAGTAGAGAAAGAAAAGGACTAAAGACAGAAGCTTGGGGGAGTTTTAAGCTGAGGATGCAGGGAAAAAAGGGACAGGACCAGAGGAAGAGCTGTTGGGAAAGCAGGAGGAGAGTTCGATCGCTAGCAGAGCATTGAAGGGAGGGGCTGATCAGTTGGAAGATGAGGCCTGAGGAAAGGCCACTGGATTTTGTGACTTAGAGGTCATTGGTGCCCTTTAAGAAGGCACAACTCGAGACAAACTTTGGCAAATAGCCCATACTGTGCTGGGAAGGCTGTTGGAGCCGCAGCTGTTCACACATGACTGACGCCTTCCTCTCTCCCTGTATTGGCAGTGAGAATGCCTACCCTTGCCTGCTTCCCTGAGCTTCCACTGAGCATGCTGGGGAACACTGGCACCCCTGGGGCCCAGGCTGGCTTGAAATGTATCAGAGAACAGAGAGTGAGGTGTCCAGATCCCAAACGGGGCGTCTTAAGGACAGAGTCCCTGGAAAGAAATAAAGAAACAAAGAACCACTGGGTTCATAGGGATCCCCCATCTTCATCTAAAACTCTTAGAAGTCTCTCTTCCTCTGTCTCAACAATTCAGAGTGAACAACAAACAAGAAAAAATAACTTTTTTATTTAAGGAAGCACATCCCTGGCTGCCTGTTAATACATCTGATGACAGGAGAACCAGGCTGTGAAGGCTGCAGAGAGTTTTCCAGGGAGAAGGGGAACAGGCAGGACAACGTGCCCAGCTTGTCTGCTGTGACCACTGCTCAGAGTCACAGAAGAGAGAGCTTCGGAGGGTGAGGATTACTGAGCCTCAAGACAGACCAAGCGCCCAGAGTGGCTTGCTCTCCTATGAGCTCCCGACCCTGGCCCCATCCCACTCCTCTGACCTACGCCCACCCTGAGTGACCTCCAGGACCGGCAGCCCCTCCACACCTGCTGCGATGGGTGAAGGGAGGACAGAGTTCAACAGCAGTCCTCCTGAAGTTTATGCAAAAGGACCGCAATCAGCATCTCTCCCCTCCGGATACAGCGGTGTGTGCTGTCAGCCCCTCCAGACAAGCCCTGCTCTCCAGCTCCACAGAGAAAGGAAAAGCAACTGCTCATTGGAGAGCCCTGAGCTTTTCCCACTGATTGGTTTCTCCCCTTTCTTGATTCAAATGTCTGCAGCCCCTGGGTGTTCAGAGCCACCTCTTAAGTTTCTCTGTGGGGCTATTCCTTGAAGTCTTTTTTTCCCTGCTCAGGAGACAGAACTTTCTCAACCATGGGCTCTGTTTGCTTTCCTCCTCTGAAGGACAGGAGGGAGTTTACTAAGCCACAACATATTTTCACATATTGACCTCCTTGATTGCCTATGGGACAAGTACTGCTGTTGTCTCCGCAAGAGAGAAACAGATGTTTTGAAAGGTGCAGTGACTTGGACTGCTGAGATCATAAGTGCTGGAGCTCAGGACTGAACTCCTGCCTCTGACTCTAAAATCTGTGACTGGCTGACTGAACCTCAGGCTGGGGCCCTGGCTCTGGGCAGGAGGCAGATATCTTAAAGCCCTGTCTTACCCTGTTTCCAGGGAACCCAGACTTTAGGAGCAGAAGAATGCAAGCTTCAAAGAGAAAGAGGAAAGAAGATATACTGATCCTTAGGGCAATGACTTTAAACTGCTTTGACCTTACCCATAGTGAAAAACATATTCTATAATCTTGACCCAGGACATCACATAGATACACATATAAACCAAAAGTTTAACCAAGAATGATGCACTCTGATATATTTTGTTCTAATCTATTGATATTATATTCTTTTTTCACTTTAAAATGGTTTTGACCCACAAAATTGATTACCCACAAAAGGACCTTGACCTGCAGTTTAAAAAATGCTGCTTTAAAGCATACACACATTCAAAGGCAAGCTCTCATTCTACTTTTGTATAAAGAGCCGACTGGGACAGTGCTCAATATATAATATGTGTTTGAGAAATATTTGTTGAAATTCTGGACTTTTAAGGAACCAATAACCCACCAGTTAAACAATTTGTTCTGTAAATGCCCATTTGCTGTATGTGGAAAAGATAATCCTAATTCCAAATTTCAACAAGCAAATCACTTACAAACACAAAACTCTAAGTTGATTTCTGTTGTGAATCTAGATTTGAAACTCTAAATAAAATGCTAGCAGACAGACCGTTCAACAGATCGTTGTGTCTGCTCTGTACTGTGCGCTGAGATACAGAAACAAATCAGAAGCAGACCCTGCCCTGATGGGTGCGGGACGTGGTGGGAGACTGGGAGGCAAAGCCAGCATGAGAATGCTGTGTGCTGAGGGTGGCACAGGCTGCAGGGGAATGATGGGGCCCTGAGGGAGACAGAGTTGGTTTCCTCAGAGCCAACACTGAGCCTATGCTAGAAACATGTGTGGTAGGATAGGTAGACAAGAGCTGTGTCAGGCAAATGGAATAGCACGTGCAGAGCTGTGGCAATCAGTAAACTGTCCGCCTGCAGCCGACCTACGTGTTTCTTGTTGGCAGTGTCCTAATTACTCTGGGGGGAAGAAGAGTTTCCACTGGTACTCCATAGAATTCAGGAGAAAATCCTGATTAACACGAGCCAGTTATGATGGTCAGTCTTTGTGCCAATTATTGGTTTAGGAATGGGCATAAAACTCAGGTTTGGCTAATGAGATTCAAGGGCATATCTCCTGAAAGGGAACTTGAGGAAACGTTTCCTTGTTCTTAAAAAGAGGCTCGTCGTAAGAAACAGCCGTCATCTTCCACTGGATGCTGTGCGGTCTCTGTGGGGTGCCTGACTAACGCAGCCGTGTTATGACCATGAAGTATTCTAACTGGAGAGTGGCAGTCAGAAAGATGGAACTTCCCAGGTGGCACTAGTGGTAAAGAACCCACCTGCCAATGCAGGAGATGTAAGAAATGTGGGTTCAATCCCTGGGTCGGGAAGATCCCCTGGAGGAGGAAATGGCAACCTGCGCCAGTATTGCCTAGAAATTCCATGGACAGAGGAGCCTTGCAGGCTACAGTCCGTGGGACTACAAAGAGTCAGACATGAGTGAGCGACTGAGCACACAGTCAGTAAGATAGAAAGACCAGGGACCTTGGTGACCCTGGTGAGTAGCTAAACTAACCAACCCTAAAGCTGCTCTATACCAAAACATGACGTCATGTAAGATAAAAGATTTTCCTTATTCTAAAAGCCAGTTGAGTCAGGGTTCTATATTACTTGCAGTCAAGTTGAACCTAAACTGATGTAAAAGCTATGGAGATATAAAAGGCAGGATCTGGGTTCTGCAAGGCAGGATTTGGGATGCAAAGGCCAGATCATACTATGCAACAAACTTCAGCTTCAAAATGAAACACAAATGACTGTTAAACATAAGAAAAATTCAACCTCACTTTTAAAGAGAATGTACTTTAAAACTCCAATGAGATGCCATTTTTCATCTCCCTACTGACAAAGATCAAAAAGCTTGATAATATCCAAAATTGCCGAGGGGAAACCAGAATACCCATTTGTTGCTCATTATAAATGCTATAAATCTATAGAAGGCAATCTGGCTATAACTTTCAAAACTAAAAATGCACTTGACCCAACAACTCTACTGCTAGGCATTCATCTTATAGATACACTTCCATGTGAGCAAAGGGACATGCATATGATACTAGTTATAGCATTATTTGTAAATGCAAATTGGCTGAAAACTAGCCAGCTGACCCAGAAGTAGGAAACCAATTAATAAATCACATTACATTCATTCTGAATTATATGCAATCATTAACAAGAAGGAAATAATTGCATACATACTGACATTAAAAGACATCAAATAAATATTGGTAAGTGAGAAAAGCAATATGCAGGATAGAATAGTACAGGATGGTACACTACTATTTGTGTGTGTGTGTTGGATATTTGACAGTGCAAAAACCATGTCTGGAATGATAAATAAGAAATTGATAATATCAGGTGCCCTCTTGATAATATCAAGAGGGAAGTTAAGTGGATAGAAGTCAGAGGAGGAAGGAAGACTGCTTTCATTATACACCTCTTTAAACTTCTGAATTTTATGCCATGTGCCTATATTAGCTATTCAAAGTGATTCATTAATAGAAGGAGAGGTCAATCTCAATGATAAAAGAATATCTTAACTGAAGCATATCATAAAATTTAAACTAGAAGATTTTTAATTATTTTTATGAATGCAAAATGGTATCTAAATTTCAATATTCATTCATTTAAAAATGCTAATAGAGATAGAATTCATCTTCACAAAAGAAAGAGTGCCTAATATTAGACATCATACTGAATGATGGTGTTGTAGAAGCTGTTGTTAGTTCTTAAAGATCACAACAAGACATTACCCAAGAAACTGGAAATAAAGTTGACTTCCATATTAAATTGGTAAGATCCTCTCATTACACACGTAATTGGTTATATATAGGGATAAATCTAGAGATTGTAAATATGTGACTGAAAGGTTGAGAAGAGCCAGAATCCAGTCCAGCTGCTCCAGGAGTAATTTCAAGGGAGGCACAGAAAGAATGCAACCAACTGCAGTACAGAGAAACTTACACTGTAGTTGGAAAAAGACCCAGTTCTTAGGAGGGAAACAGTAGGTCAAGCCAGTGCACCAGTTCAGTTCAGTTCAGTTCAGTCGCTCAGTCGTGTCCAACTCTTTGCGACCCCATGAATCACAGGACACCAGGCCTCCCTGTCCATCACCAATTCCCGGAGTTCACTCAGATTCACGTCCATCGAATCAGTGATGCCATCCAGCCATCTCATCCTCTGTCGTCCCCTTCTCCTCTTGCCCCCAATCCCTCCCAGCATCAGAGTCTTTTCCAATGAGTCAACTCTTCGCATGAGGTAGCCAAAGTACTGGAGTTTCAGCTTTAGCATCATTCCTTCCAAAGAAATCCCAGGACTGATCTCCTTCAGAATGGACTGGTTGGATCTCCTTGCG
>NW_011494811.1:6143000-6150114 GCF_000754665.1 Bison bison bison
TTGGCACTCAGTCTTCACAGTCCAACTCTCACATCCATACATGACCACAGGAAAAACCATAGCCTTGACTAGATGAACATTTGTTGGCAAAGTAATGTCTCTGCTTTTGAATATGCTATCTAGGTTGGTCATAACTTTCTTTCCAAGGAGCAAGTGTCTTTTAATTTCATGGCTGCAATCACCATCTGCAGTGATTTTGGAGTCCAAAAAATAAAGTCTGACACTACGCACCAGTGCCCCCTAAACTCAGTTAAGAGCAAGGAATCTCTTTACTAAGCAGACTCCCACTTATGCTTCCAGCCACAGAGAGCTAGAATCTGCCTTAGCTGAGAAACACTTGAGATCAGCTTCCTCCTGGGTCCAAATCCATGCTTCCTAAACTCCCTGATAATCTGGTGGCCCCTGAGGCCAATCTAAGCAAAGAAAATATGATTACAGACTGAATTGAGCAAGCATTGTGATCCACTCAAAAATTTCATTAACACTTCTGCTGATAATAGACCCAAGACTTATACACAATCCACAAAAGAATATTAATAAATATGTGAAGATATATTCAATTTTACTAGTTACCAAAGAGAAGCAGATTAAAAGAAGCCTGTTATTTTCCCACAAGATTAAATAAATTTAAACTGATGTAAATTAATTCTGTTGTTAAATTAACCTCCCCCCTCCCAAAATTAAATGCAAATTTCCAAATCAGGAGCTGGTGATATTGGCACCTATATTCATGGTAGGAAGTATCATAAATAGATGTTATCAGTTAGGAAAATAATTAAGAGTCCTAAAAATTCATGTCTTTGACCCAATACGTCTCTTTTAGAGAGTGGATTCAGAGCAGAGCAGAAGCAGGAGGCCATTGCCAAAGCCCAGGGTTTCATCCTGACATGGACTTCCTGTGCCCAGTTTTCCCAGGATGCATTTCTATCCCCGCTGCTGCTGCGAAGTCGCTCCAGTCGTGTCCGACTCTGTGCGACCCCATAGACGGCAGCCCACCAGGCTCCCCCGTCCCTGGGATTCTCCAGGCAAGAACACTGGAGTGGGTTGCCATTTCCTTCTCCAATGCCTATACTGAACAATATCATATAGTAGCCACTAGTCACATGTGGCTACTGAGCAGTTGAAATGTTGCTAGTGCAAACTAAGCTGTGCTGTAAGTATAAAATACAGTAAACTTCAGACTTCGGGGGAAGAAAAAAAGAAAGAAAACCAGATCACTAAGACCCCCATGCTGGGATAGGTTGAGGGCAAGAGGAGAAGCGGGTGGCACAGGATAAAATGGTTAGATAACATCACTGACTCAATGGACATGAGTTTGAACAGACTCTGGGAAATAGTTAAGGACAGGGGAACCTGGTATGCTGCAGTTCATAGGGTTGCAAAGAGTCAGACACAACTTAGTGACTGAAAAACCATAATTTTAATATTGATTACATGTTGAAATATAATGTTTTGGATAATGTTTTGGATATAGTGGCTTAAATAAAATATACTATTAAAATTAACTTTATCTTTTTACTTTCTTTCACTTTAAAAAATTTTTTTTGGCCACACTGTGCAGCAATGTGGAATCTTAGTTCCCTGACAGGGATCAAACCCATGCCCCTCTACTGTGGAAATGTAGAGTTTTAACCACCAGACCACCAGGGAAGTCCCTACCTTCTTTTACTTTTTAAACGTGGTTTCTAAAAAATGTTAAACTACCTATGTGGTTCATGTGCTATTTCTTTTAGATAGGTAATCACCTCTATTTCTAATCAACACTGTTTTGGGTATTGATATGGGCTTCCCTGGTGGCTCGGATGGTAAAGAATCTGCCTGCAATGCGGGAGGCCCGGGTAAGATCACTGGGTCAGGAAGATCCCCTGGAGAAGGAAATGGCAACCCACTCCAGTACTCTTGCCTGGAAAATTCCATGGATGGAGGAACCTGGTAGGCTACAGTCCATGGGGCCACAAAGAGTCAAATTCGACTGACTTCACTTTCTTTCTTCTTTCTTTCTATCCAGTGTTGTGGCAAGGCTGATTTGTTCTTTAGGAAGAAGGCCAAGTGGATGGCCCAGCAGACAAAAGGGCCTCTGCTATAATTATTGCCCCAAGGCCATTGCTCCCATACCTGAAATTCTCAAATGAGTCACAATGTTGGTTGTTGAAAAATGGAAAGAAGCTATTTGACAGTGACTGCTCTCCCAGGTTTATACCTCTCTGTCTCCTACATCCCTCCACTGGAGTCCATCCATGATGTCACCAGGCAGATCTACAAAAGTAAAGAGGTCATATCACACCCCTACTAAATATCCTCCAGTTACTTCCCTTCTGACTTAGAATAAAATCTACATGCCTGCCTCAGCCCCAAAGCCCAAAGGACCTGGCCTTGCTTCCCTCTCTTTTCTCTTCCTCTCCTCTCTCTCCTAGGCTCTAGCCACCCCAGGGTCCTTTCACTCTGTCAAAATTACTTCTTTCAGTCTCCTGAATGTATTTAATACCATTCCCATCTTCAGGAACGGCTTCCCTAATAGCTCAGACAGTAAAGCATCCTTCTGTAATTCAGGAGACCCAGATTCTATCCAAGGGTCGGGAAGATCCCCTGGAGAAGGAAATGGAAACCCACTCCAGTATTCTCACCTGGAGAATCCCATGGACACGGGGTCACAAAGAGTCGGACACGACTGAGCAACTGACTCACAGTAACCTCAGGAAGCCTGTCTAGTCCCTCTCTAGCATGTAAGCATATTTTATTCCCTTCTCATACTTACAGCTTCCTGAAATTATTCTTACTGTATTTCCTGTTACCACTTGTCTTCCCTCCACCAAGTAATAAACTCCATGAGAAAAGGGATCCTGTCTACTGTAGCATCCTACATCTTAGACCAGTGTCTGGTCCACAGTTGGGGCTCCACAAGTATTTGAACGAGTCTATGAATGAATGCCAAGTTATTACACCTACTCTCTTCCAAATATGCTTTGAGTTTTCTTGCCTCAAAGTGTCTTTGCTTTTGCTATGCCTTACTATCTATTGCTTATCTAAAATGATATACTTTCTGCTTCAAGCACAAACTACCCAACTCAAAAGCATTTGATGATAAGGAGGGTTTGTTATTTTAATCTCACATAATAAGAAGTCCAGAAATGGTGTATTTCTAAGGTTGGGGAACTCAGTGACTCAACAATGTCCTCAAAAAAACATTCTTTTTCCACCCTTTCCCTCTGCCACTCTCAACTTGTGCACTGTTGACCTCCGCTTCCCACTTCACGTCTGCAAGATGACAACAGCAGCTCGAGGGCCATGTCTTTACACAACATCTCAAATCCAGAGCATCTCAGACTCAGAAAATCTCCCAGAAGTCCTTCCTTCAGAGTTCCTTTTTCTGTTCTGTTGTCCAGAATTTTAGTGCATGCCCTTTCCTAAATCAGCCCATTTCTAAACCAGTTACTGGCAAGAACAAGGAATTTCCATGATTGGCCCAAGATTCAAGGTGCACCATGAGACAAGAGTGAGTCCCTTGTCTCCTGTAGTTGTGGTACTAAAATTTAACAAAGGAGTGGGTTTGGGGTGGGGAGATGGGGTGTAGGAAGACAAAATGGTCTCAGAATAAGCCACCGAGAGTTTTTACAAGCCCCAAAACCATACTCGTTTTTCAAAGTGCAACTCAAATCTTAGATCCTTCATCCGTCTTTCTCCAATTACCTGAGACAGATGCAGCCACACTCTCCAGTATGTGTAAAAACATTGAATTCAGGCCAAAAACTTTGACGTCATTCCTAATTTCTCTGTTTGTGAACACATACCTTAGCATTTTGTCTACCTTTAAAATATATTCAGAATTAAACTTCGTATCACCAATCCCAGTGCTATCACTTCAGTCCAAGCCACCATCATTGCATCATTTCTTCTCCTCGTGCACCCCTACGTCTACCCTCGCACTGAGTGCTCCTTTGAATGTATAACTCAGATCACATGACTGCTCTGCTCAAAACCCTCTAACAGCTTCAGGACAAAATCCAAATTCTCCCACAGCCTCTAGAACACTGGTGATCTAACCTATCACTTCTCTAACCTTATATCCTACCCTCTCACCTACAGCCCTTCAACCACACTGGCTTACTTGTCCTTCTCAGAACCACCAAGCACATTTCCGCCTCAGGGCCTTTGCACTTACTATTCAGCTTGCTGGGAAAATTCTTCCAGATATTCTGATGACTTGCTCTCCCTCTTTCTTCAGATTTTGAGTCAAATGCCTCCTTATCTGAGAGGTGTTCCCTGACATTTTATCTAAAAAATTCACCTTACTCTGCTTCATTTTCCTTCAAGTACCTGTCGCAAGTTGATATATTATATATTTATTTATTAACACTCTGTCTTGTCTTATTAGAACCTAAGATCCATGAAACCAAGGATTTTATCTATTCCCCCTCTTACTGGTAACATGTAGCATAGCATGTAATAAGCACTCAGTATATATTTATTGAATAATAGCACCACCTGTTAACTTTTGTTATCGGACTCACTTGGCATGGTCTGAAGCTATTATCTTTCCATGTGCACACATCCTGTCTCTTCAAGCTTCTTAAGGGACAGAGCTGCCTCTTGAAGCACAATGTCTGGTACAAAGAGGGCATTCTAAAGTTTATGCTGTTGAAAAGATATATTAGGATATTATCAGTTGTTATCATTTTATCTAACTTGGTCTTGGCAGGATGGTGAGAAGATGAAGTATGGGACAAGACAGCACATTTAGGAGAGGGTATGGGACTTTGGATTCTGCCCTTAAAATAGGGTTCAAATTAAGTCCTTGAGGAAAAGAAGGGAAGCAGCATTTCTCTGAAATTAAAAAGAGAATACAGGAGCACTGTTCCTACTCCACAATTTCCTCTGGAATTGGTCTTTTCAAGTTTGTTCAAATTCTAATAGTACAGGCATACCTTGGAGATATTGTGGGTTTGGTTCCAGAGCACTGCAATAAAGTAAGATACACATTTTTTTTTTGTTTCCCCAGTGCATATAAAGGACTTTCCTGGTGGCTCAGACAGTAAAGCGTCTGTCTACAATGCAGGAGACCAGGGTTCAATCCCTGGGTTGGGAAGATCCCCTGGAGAAGGAAATGGCAATCCACTTCAGTACTATTGCCTGGAAAATCCCATGGACAGAGGAGCCTGGTAGGCTACAGTCCATAGGGTTGCAAAGAGTCAGACACGACTGAGTGACTTCACTTTCTTTCACTTTCAGTGCATATAAAAGTTATGTTTACACTATACCATAGCCTATTAAGTGTGCAATAGCATTATGTCTTAAGTAAACAATGTACTGTACTTTAATTTTAAAACATTTTATTGCAAAAAAATGCTAACCATCATCTGAAACTTTAGTGAGTTGCAAGCATTTTGCTGGTGAAGGATCTTATCTCCATGTTGCTGGCTGTTGACTGATCACAGTAGTGTTCACTGAAGATTAGGGTAGCTGTGATAATTTCCTAATCTAATGCAACAGTGAACTTTGCCAAATAGATTGGATCTTTCTTTAATGAATACTTTCTTTGTAGCATGCAACACTGTTTGATAGCATCTTATCCACCCTAGAACTTCTTTCAAAAAATGAGAGTCAGTCTTCTCAAACTCTGTCTCCGCTCTATCAACTAAGTTTAGGTAATATTATAAAATCATTGTTGTCATTTCAACAATCCTCATCGCATCTTCACCGAGAGTAGACTCCATTTCAAGAAACCACTTTCTTTGCTCATCTGTGAGAAACAATTCCTCATCCATTCAAGTTCTGTTATGAAATTGCAGCAATTCAGCCACATATTCAGGCCCCACTTCTAATTCTAGTTCTCTTGCTATTTCCACCATGTTTGCAGTAGCTTCCCCTACTGAAGTACCGAATCCCTCAAAAATCTTCCTTGAGGGTTAGAATCAATTTCTTCCAACTCTTGTTAATACTGACATTTTGACCTCTTCTTATGAATCATGAATTTTCTTAATGGCCTCTAGAATGGTGAATCCTTTATAGAAGGTTTTCAATTTACTTTGCCCAGATCCATTAGAGTTAGCAGTCCCCAACCTTTTTGGCATCAAGAACCAATTTCGTGGAAGACAATTTTTCCACGGAATGCGGGTGGGGGGTAGTTTGGGGATGATTCGAGTGCATTACATTTTTTGTGCATTTTATTTCTAAGCTAATGCTCCTGCTGATCTGACAGGATATACTGATCCATGGCCAGGAGGTTGGGGACCCCTGCATTAGAGGAATTACTGTTTATGTCAACTATAGCTTTATGTAATGTATTTCTGAAATAATAAGCCTTGAAAGTAAAAATGACTCCTTGACCCACGGACTACAGAATGGATGTTGTGTTAACAGTTGTGAAAACAACATTCATCTTGTACATCTCCATCAGAGCTCTTGGATGATCAGGTTCACTGTCCATGAGCAGTAACATTCTAAAAGGGGTCTTTTTTCTGAGCAATAGATCTCAACAATGGGCTTAAATATTTAGTAAACCACATTGGAAAGCAGATGTGCTGTCATCCAAGCTTTGAAGTTTAATCTGTAGAGCACAGGCAGAGTAGATTGAGCAAAGTTCTTAAGGGCCCTAAGATTTTCAGAACGGTAAATGAGCATTGGCTTCAACCCAAAGTCACCAGCTGCATTATCCCTCATAAAAAAGTCAGACTGTTCCTTTGAAGCTTTGAAGCCAGATATTGACTTCTCCTCTCCAGCTATTAATACAAAAGTGCTGAATGGCATCTTCTTCCAAGATAAGGCTGTTTTGTGTACATGGAAAATCGTTAGTGTTTAGTGTTCAATTCAGTCCCTCAGTTGTGTCCGACTCTTTGCAACCCCATGAATCCCAGCACGCCAGGCCTCCCTGTCCATCACCAACTCCCGGAGTTCACTCAGATTCACGTCCATCAAGTCAGTGATGCCATCCAGCCATCTCATCCTCTGTCATCCCCTTCTCCTCCTGCTCCTAATCCCTCCCAGCATCAGAGTCTTTTCCAATGAGTCAGCTCTTCGCATGAGGTAGCCAAAGTACTGGAGTTTCAGCTTTAGCATCATTCCTTCCAAAGAAATCCCAGGGCTAATCTCCTTCAGAATGGACTGGTTGGATCTCCTT
>NW_011494811.1:6150214-6156243 GCF_000754665.1 Bison bison bison
GTCTCTGCTTTTCAATATGCTATCTAGGTTGGTCACAACTTTCCTTCCAAGCAGTAAGCATCTTTTAATTTCATGGCTGCAGTCACCATCTGCAGTGATTTTGGAGCCCAGAAAAATAAAGTCTGACACTGTTTCCACTGTTTCCCCATCTATTTCCCATGAAGTGATGGGACCAGATGCCATGATCTTCGTTTTCTGAATGTTGAGCTTTAAGCCAACTTTTTCACTCTCCACTTTCACTTTCATCAAGAAGTTTTTTTAGTTCCTCTTCACTTTCTGCCATAAGGGTGGTGTTATCTGCATATCTGAGGTTATTGAGATTTCTCCCAGCAATTTTGATTCCAGCTTGTGCTTCTTCCAGTCCAGTGTTTCTCATGATGTACTCTGCATATAAGTTAAATAAGCAGGGTGACAATATACAGCCTTGATGTACTCCTTTTCCTATTTGGAACCAGTCTGTTGTTCCATGTCCAGTTCTAACTGTTGCTTCCTGACCTGCATACAGATTTCTCAAGAGCCACCCTCATTAATTATCTTAGCTAGATCTCCTGGATAACTTGCTGCAACTTCTACATCAGCACTTGCTGCTGCACTTTGCACTTTTATGTTATGGTAACAGCTTCTTTCCTTAAACTTCATGAATCAGCCTCTGCTAGCTTCAAACTTTTCTTCTGCATTTTCCTTACTTCTCTCATCCTTCCTAGAATTGAAGAGCATTAGGGCCTTGTTCTGGATTAGGTTTTGGCTTAAGGAAATATTGTGACTGGTTCTATCTTCTATCCAGATCACCAGAACTTTCTCTATATCAGCAATAAGGCTGTTTTGTTTTTGTGTTTACTGGAGTAGTGGTTTTCATTTCCCACAAGAACAGTTTTTCCCCATTCACAGCTTGATTAACTGATGCAAGAGTCCTACTTTAGGCCTATCTCAGCTTTTGACATGTGTCCTCACTAACCTTAATCTATTCCAGCTTTGATTTAAAGTGAGAGACATATGACTCTCCCTGTCACTTGAACACTTGGATGTCATTGTAGGGTTATTGATTGGCCTAATTTCAATACTGTTGTGTCTCAGGGAATAGGAAAGCCCAAGGAGAAAGAGCAAGATGAGAACAGCTGGTCAGCAGAGTAGTCACAACACACACAACATTTTCAAATAAGTACACCATCTTACATGGGTGGACATGGTTCATGGCTCCCCAAAACAATGACAATAATAACATCAAAGACCATAGACCACAAGACCAATATAATAATAATTAAAAGGTTTGGAATATCACAAGAATTATCAAAATGTAACACAGACATGAAGTAAGCAAATGCTGTTGGGAAAATGGCACTGATAGACTTGCTGGACACAGGGTTGCCACAAAACTTTGGTTTGTTTAAAAAAAAAAAACAAAAAAGGCAATATCTTGGAAGAGAAATAAGGCAAAGTTCAATAAAATGAGGTATGCCTGTACCTTGCAACTTAATAGGGCCTCATTATAATTAATTGATGGCAAAGGTCTCTACTTAAGTTAGAGCAGAGCAAAGCCACAGTGGTTTAAGGTCACATGAAAAGTGTTAGTTGCTCAGTTGTGTTCGACTCTTTGCAATCCGCTGGACTGTAGCCACCAGGCTCCTCTGCCCATGGAGTTCGCCAGGCAATTATCCTGTAGTAGGCTGTCATTCCCTTCTCCAAGGGATCTTCCCAACCTGGGGATCGAACATAGGTCTCCTACATTGCAGGCAGATCCTTTACCATCTGGGCCACCAAGGAAGTCACATGGAGCCACTGCTCAAATTTAGGAAGGAATTTTAGACTTACTCCAAGTACCACTCCCAGCACCCTGGCACTCCAACCTTGCACGTCTGCTGTGGAAGTCCCAAGAGGAGTGTCTGCGCCCCAGGAGAGCAGGTCCTGTTAGCTCAGCTCTACGCTTCTGCACATGGTTCTCTCACGCTAATTCTAGCAGCAGGCCATTTACCAGACTCCAGGGAACCAGGCCACTTTCAAATGTCATAGCATTACACTTACCAGAGGAGAAAGGGACAAATGAGGAGACCGAAGACAGTGCTTCAGACAGAAGAAGAAAAAGATATCATTGGCTGTGCCCTAAGCCAAAAAAGCGAATGCCAGGAATAACTGTGAGCATTGTGTGAAGCCAAGTCTGTGCAGAAGGGGCCCAGGTGGAGGAGGAGGCAGGGGCTGAGGTGGTCTGAGGACGCAGAGCGAACGCCCTGGGGGGCAGGGCAGGAGGAGACGGACATATTTTAAGCAACACTAAAAGACTCGTTTTAGCATTCTGCAGGAAATGTGAAGCAGATGGGTTGGTTTGGAACTTGTTTACGTGTTATTGGTCTCTGTGAAGCTTCCAGGGCAGAGATAGGATTGGAGAAAAGGAGAGTTTTGGGCAAATATTGACGTGGTCTCTGTTCTGAGGAAGTGCAACCTCTCTTAATTGGATCATGTGTCCCTTAGGATGCAAGCATTTAGGCTGCAAGATCCTCATTCCCTTAGATTAGGGCAGGTCTGGCGAGAATAAATATCAATTGGATAAACAGTACTGACCTGTCTAGGCTTCCCTGGTGGCTCAGCGGTAAAGAATCTGTCTGCCAATGCGGGAGACCCAGGTTCGATCCCTGGGTCAGGAAGATCCCCTGGAGAAGGAAATGGCAACCCACTCCCTTAGTCTTGCCTGGGAGACCCCATGGACAGAGGAGCCTGGCATGTTACAGTTCATCAGGTCACAAAGAGTCGGACACAACTTAGTGACTAAACAACTGACCTTCTTACACCTTCTTAAGGGAACTGAGTTAATGTATCTTCTGTCTTGTTTTACGTCACACCCTACTGGGAAGAGAAGCAGAAACAGAGATCTGGACATGGAGAGAACAATGAAATAGTTCACATCAGATGTCCTGAGGTTTATAGAAGGCTTGTTTGAACACAGACTACTAGATCCCACCCTTAGAATTTCTACTTAGTAGAGCTAAAGTTGGGGTACAATGGCCACACATTAGATTACTTGGAGATAAAAATATGCTGATGGCTGGGCCCTGTTCCCAAAGAGTCTGGTATGAATTGATCTTGGATATGACTTGGGCATTGTTTTAAGCTCTTTCTGTATTTCTATCTTACAACCAAAGTTGAGAATCATAGATCTAGTTCTCTTTGACCTGCCACTGTCATTACATTTGTGGCTTAATTTCAACTTATCTTCAAAATACGGTCTCCAGATGGTTGGGATGACAGGAGACCATGGGATCCAAATTTGGCATAAGCCAAGATTTTGGAAAAGAGGCTAAAAAAAAAAAAAAAAAAAAGAAAGAAAATCACTGCCTGAGACACAGACTATTAAAAATCTATGTAAATGCAGGCAATTATTCTTTTATGTAATCTGTCCAGGAAGCAGAGCTTCTAAAAAACGTTTTGTAAGTAAGTTGCTGCTAAGAGACAGCAAAAGTAATCATTTTTAATGCTTATCAGGCACTTATTATGTGCCATACACTCTTCCTAGAGCTTTTATTTTAAACTTATCTAATTCCTACAGTAACTCAAAAGTGGGAGGGACATAATTGCTCCCATTTAACAAATGAGGAAACTGAGGCAGTGGGAGGTGAAGTAATTTGTTCCAAACCACACAGGTAACAAGTGACAGAATCAGCTCTCAAAATTTGGTGTGTGTCTGAATTACCTACAAATTTACCTACTGTTCAAAATGCAGACAACCAGGCCCTACCACAGACCAACAAGGATCTCCTGCAGCGGGTCTTTATCAGAATTGTTTTTAATGAACTTTCTGAAGACTCAGTTGTTTACCAAGTTAACGAGACCACTGTTAGGATTTTACACAGAGGCTTTGATATTAGATTATCCTAGGTTCAATTCTTTCTCCATCGCTTATATCTGGGATCTTTGAACAAGCTACCTATCCCCTCTTCGACCTTTATCTCTTCCTCTGGAAATGAGAATGACCATACTCAGTTTGGGAGACTGTTCTGAGATCACATGGGTCTGAGGCACAGAGCTCAGTGCAGGTCCGCTGTCAGTGCAGCCCAAGGATATTTTGAGATATTAACTAGGTCTTCCTTTTGCCCATCAACTCTGCACACTCCCCTGTCCTCTCCTTCTGTGCCATCCGAGGCATGCCCTATGCTAGGGAAAAGTGATGCTGCTACAGCTAGAATGCCAAGAAAAGAAAGTCAGTGCTTGGCTTTCAGGAGTCAAATGAGAATACTGAACACAAGACCTAGACTTAGGAGAAAAGACCTTCTGAACTTTCAACAACTATTTGAGCCTATCCAGAAGACAAACAAGATGGATCCAAAAGAACCATCCAAGATAACCAGCCCTTAGGCCCTCAAGTAGGATTACCTGGATGGTAGGGATGTGTGGTCTCCAAGAGAGGCCCCAGCCGCCTGTCATCTTCCCAGGCTGAATCCCCTCAGAAGAGAGAGACCTGTGGTTGGAGGTGGGACACCAGGTGATCTTTGAGGAAACTGAGAATGGAAAAGACTTGTGTCTGCTTCCTATGGTGGATGGGCAGCTAACGCCACAGATGTGCTTATACCCCAGTGATATGGGGTCAACACAGAAGAGATGGTATTACAGGTGACAGAGGAAGAGAACTCACTGACAGTCTTGCTTCCTGTGGCCCCAAAGAGGTGTGGGAGAGGAGCTGAACCCTATTCATACCTAGAGAATGGCTTAGAAGTTAGCTGAGGGTGACAGTCAACAGCCTGGGAGAATCATACCATGGAAGAACAACCATGTGTGGCAGAATGAACTGAGAAAACCAGATGGCATGTAGCCACCTTCAAGGACAACTCTGGATGCCAGAGGAGAGGATTCCATGATCAAAGACAAGATGGGGCAGCTACTTATCTTGTGAGGTACCCACACAGAGTGCATGGTATTATATGGGTTCCCCCTCTCTCACTCCCCTCCCACTGAGATCCCATCCAAAGTAAAGCAAGGGAGATAATGTAAGTGTGAATTAATCTCCTTGGTAGTTACTAGATTAATTTTTTTTTCTGGATCACACAGAAAAGGAATCTGAGATGAAAACTATGTTCTGTTTTGGAAAATCAATGATACATATGTACACATCTGAAACTATCTTATAAAATTACTATCTGCTACTTAAGACTATCAAGTTTCCTAAACCTCAGCAAGAGATCTAGTAGGATTCCCTCAAAAGCAGCTCAGTATAAATTGATTTAATCAGCAGAATCAGCAGCTTTCTTGGAAATGACAGCATGTCTGTGATGAAGAGTAAGATTTTGGTGACTTGCAAACGTTTTTGGAAAAATAAATATTGAAGGTTGTCTTTTCACCTTGCTTATAGTTTCCTTCATTGTCCAAAAGCTTTTAAGTTTAAAAGAAAACATACAGATGGCTAACAAACACATGAAAAGATGCTCAACATCACTCATTATCAGAGAAATGCAAATTAAAACCACTATGAGGTACTATCTCACACCAGTCAGAATGGCTGCTATCAAAAAGTCTACAAACAATAAATTCTGGAGAGGGTGTGGAGAAAAGGGAACCCTCTTACACTGTTGGTGGGAATGCAAACTAGTACAGCCACTATGGAGAACAGTGCAGAGATCCCTTAAAAAACTGGAAATAAAACTGCCATACAACCCAGCAATCCCACTGCTGGGCATACACACTGAGGAAACCAAAACTGAAAGAGACACGTGTACCCCAATGTTCATCGCAGCACTGTTTATAATAGCCAGGACATGGAAGCAACCTAGATGTCTATCGGCAGACAAATGGATAAGAAAGCTGTGGTACATATACACAGTGGAATATTACTCAGCCATTAAAAAGAATGAATTTTAATTGGTTCTAATGAGGTGGATGAAACTGGAGCTTATTATACAGAGTGAAGTAAGTCAGAAAGAAAAACACTGATACAGTATACTAATGTGTATATATGGAATTTAGAAAGATGATCACGATGACCCTATATGCGAGACAACAAAAGAGACACAGATATAAAGAACAGAAGGCGAGGGTGGGATGATTTGAGA
>NW_011494811.1:6156343-6157361 GCF_000754665.1 Bison bison bison
ACACCAGTCAGAATAGGCTGCGATCCAAAAGTCTACAAGCAATAAATGCTGGAGAGGGTGTGGAGAAAAGGGAACCCTCTTACACTGTTGGTGGGAATGCAAACTAGTACAGCCACTATGAACAACAGTGTGGAGATTCCTTAAAAAACTGGAAATAGAACTGCCTTATGACCCAGCAATCCCACTGCTGGGCATACACACTGAGGAAACCAGAACTGAAAGAGACACATGTACCCCATTGTTCATTGCAGCACTGTTTATAATAGCCAGGACATGGAAGCAACCTAGATGTCCATCAGCAGATGAATGGATAAGAAAGCTGTGGTACATATACACAATGGAGTATTACTCAGCCATTAAAAAGAATACATTTGAATCAGTTCTAATGAGGTGGATGAAACTGGAGCCTAGTGTACAGAGTGAAGCCAGAAAGAAAAACACCAATACAGTATACTAACGCATATATATGGAATTGAGAAAGATGGTAACAATAACTCTGTATACAGAAAGCAAAAGAGACACAGATGTATAGAACAGTCTTTTGGACTCTGTGGGAGAGGGCGAGGGTGGGATGATTTGGGAGAATGGCATTGAAACATGTATAATATCATATATGAAATGAGTCGCCAGTCCAGGTTCGATGCAAGATACTGGATGCTTGGGGCTGGTGCATTGGGATGACCCAGAGGGATGGTACGGGGAGGGAGGAGGGAGGAGGGTTCAGGGTAGGGAACACATGTATACCTGTGGCGGATGCATGTTGATATATGGCAAAAAAAAAAAAAAAGTTTAATTAGGTTTATTTTTGCTTTTATTTCCATTACTCTGGGAGGTGGGTCATAGAGGATCCTGCTGTGATTTATGTCAGAGAGTGTTTTGCGAATGTTTTCCTCTAGGAGTTTTATAGTTTCTGCTCTTACATTTAGATCTTTGATCCATTTTGAGTTTATTTTTCAGTATGGTATTAGAAAAGTGTACTGCTGCTGCTAAGTCGCTTCAGTCGTGTCCAACTCTGTGC
>NW_011494811.1:6157461-6158230 GCF_000754665.1 Bison bison bison
GGCTCCTCTGTCCATGGGATTTTCCAGGCAAGAGTACTGGAGTGGGGTGCCATTGCCTTCTCCTGAAATGTGTTCTAGTTTCATTCTTTAACAAGTGGTTGACCAGTTTTCCCAGCACCACTTGTTAAAGAGATTGTCTTGTCTCCTTTATCAAAGATAAGGTGTCCATAGGTGCGTGGATTTATCTCTGGGCTTTCTATTTTGTTCCATTGATCTATATTTCTATCTTTGTGCCAGTACCATACTGTCTTGATGACTGTAGCTTTGTATAGTCTGAAGTCAGGCAGGTTGATTCCTCCAGTTCCATTCTTCTTTCTCAAGATTGCTTTGGTTTTTTGTATTTCCATACAAATTGTGAAATTATTTGTTCTAGTTCTCTGAAAAATACCATTGGTAGCTTGATAGGGATTGAAAAGACAGCCTTCAGAATGGGAGAAAATAATAGCAAATGAAACAACTGACAAAGAATTAATCTCAAAAATTTACAAGCAGCTCCTGCAACTCATTTCCAGAAAAATAAATGACCCAATCAAAAAATGGGCCAAAGAACTAAACAGACGTTTCTCCAAAGAAGACATATAGATGGCTAACAAACACATGAAAAGATGCTCAACATCACTCACTATCAGAGAAATGCAAATTAAAACCACTATGAGGTACTATCTCACACCAGTCAGAATGGCTGCTATCAAAAAGTCTACAAACAATAAATTCTGGAGAGGGTGTGGAGAAAAGGGAACCCTCTTACACTGTTGGTGGGAATGCAAAC
>NW_011494811.1:6158330-6158744 GCF_000754665.1 Bison bison bison
AGTAAAACTGCCTTATGACCCAGCAATCCCACTGCTGGGCATACACACTGAGGAAACCAGAACTGAAAGAGACACGTGTACCCCAATGTTCATCGCAGCACTGTTTATAATAGCCAGGACATGGAAGCAACCTAGATGTCTATCGGCAGACAAATGGATAAGAAAGCTGTGGTACATATACACAGTGGAATATTACTCAGCCATTAAAAAGAATGAATTTTAATTAGTTCTAATGAGGTGGATGAAACTGGAGCTTATTATACAGAGTGAAGTAAGTCAGAAAGAAAAACACTGATACAGTATACTAATGTGTATATATGGAATTTAGAAAGATGATCACGATGACCCTATATGCGAGACAACAAAAGAGACACAGATATAAAGAACAGAAGGCGAGGGTGGGATGATTTGAGA
>NW_011494811.1:6158844-6207749 GCF_000754665.1 Bison bison bison
TAAAAAACTGGAAATAAAACTGCCATACAACCCAGCAATCCCACTGCTGGGCATACACACTGAGGAAACCAAAACTGAAAGAGACACGTGTACCCCAATGTTCATCGCAGCACTGTTTATAATAGCCAGGACATGGAAGCAACCTAGATGTCTATCGGCAGACAAATGGATAAGAAAGCTGTGGTACATATACACAGTGGAATATTACTCAGCCATTAAAAAGAATGAATTTTAATTGGTTCTAATGAGGTGGATGAAACTGGAGCTTATTATACAGAGTGAAGTAAGTCAGAAAGAAAAACACTGATACAGTATACTAATGTGTATATATGGAATTTAGAAAGATGATCACGATGACCCTATATGCGAGACAACAAAAGAGACACAGATATAAAGAACAGAAGGCGAGGGTGGGATGATTTGAGAGGATAGCATTGAAACGTGTATATTATCATATGTGAAGCGGATCGCTGGTCCAGGTTCGATGCATGAGACAGGGTGCTCAGGGCTGGTGCCCTGGGATGACCCTGGGGGTTGGGATGGGGAGGGAGGTGGGAGGGGGTTTCTGGATGGGGAACACATGTGCGCCCATGGCTGATTCATGTCCATGTTTGGCAAAAACCACTACAATATTGTAAAGTAATTAGCCTCCAATTAAAATAAATTAATTAATTTAAAAAAAAGAAAAAGAAATATTGAAAAAGAAGAGTTTAAGCCCAATTTTACTGCAACCCTGTCAGGGCGAGAGAGACACACTGTGCCTAACTGGATTGCTATTCCAGGCTCTGGGTGGTGTCCCTGTCGTCAACACCCAGAGTTCCCCTGGGTGTCTACTGCAGCCTGAGGTGTAGCCTGTGAGCCCACTTAACTGCTCTACCACAACGTGACATTCACCAACCAACATGACTAACCAAACACCTAAAGGAGCATGGAACAGACAGTATGTCGAGGGCACTGATATGTGGAAACGTGTACCCTGCCCTAAAAGTCCACACTTTGGCATTCTGACTTATAATAAGTCTCTAGTGAGTTAACTAATTTGGAAGCCTTCTAGACTGGGTTGCCAGATTCAGCAAATACAAATACAAATATTGCATGGGACACACTTTTACTAAAAAAATATTTGTTGTTATTTAGAATTCAAATTTAACTGAGTGCCCTGTACTTTTCCTGTCAGCCCTACTAGGGCCTGCCCACTGCCAAGTGGACTGATGACTTGGAGGTCCGGCATGCCCAGGGCTGAGGGCCAGTGCTGGCTCTGAGACCACTTTCATCAACATATGCTACCTAGAAGGACCCACCTGAGGTACCTGCCCAGGGTCAGGGTTAGTCAGTTTCTCTCTCTCTCTTCATCTTTATTCACTCAAAACCTCGTCTTCATTTATACACAAAGCAAATAACCTCACTTACTAAGCTTCTCAAGTCTTTCACTACCTGTTCATTCCAAGATCAAACTTACAACTTGAATAATAAACACATAAAATTGAATGCCAATTGGTGGCATCCAATTAACATTGTCAAGAATATCTATTCTGTTGCAAGATTAGTTCCTTTCCTGCAGTTACTAGTTAAATATGAAGTCTTATTAACCTCTCAGTGAAAAGTTCCTTGACCTGCATCTTATTTTTTCCCTGGTTTTTAACTTAACCACACCCCTAGCCTTTATCATTCATCACATGCTTGCATCGTCAGCCTTCAGATCATCTTACAGAAAACTCGGTTGATGGATCCCTGTAGGGCCCTTGCATTTGTGCCTAGGGAAAGATTAAAGCAGGAGGAACACCACAGAGCAAGCAGAGGAGCAGATTTGGTTTACGATTCAGTGAGCAAGAAAAGATCTTGCTCTTTTTCCAAGCCAGCTCTCTTTCTCAGCACTAACATATCACAGGATATCACTATCTTGTACTTGACTATGGCTTCCCTTTGTCATCTTCTAAAGAGGTTTCTGTCCATAGAGAGAAAATACTGATTCATTATCCCTAAACCAGTTGGAACTAAGTTCATGCTACTTGACTCAAGTCATCATCAAGCTCCTCTCTTCTAGACATACAGTGCAAGTTTTGCTAAAGAACTAAAGAGTGTTGCTGGTAAAGTGTGAGTTGGGTCATTCTTCTGTAATTCTGGTTTTAATTCATTGCTGGCACTTCTGAAGTAGTTTAGTGTAAACATCTGAGATAAATGAGTCATCTTGGTCCTTCTTTTTCTTCTATTTCCCATTATTTTCTAACTTAAACATTTCAGGACTAAGGATTAATATATCTTCCCCATGCTAGAAACAGGCAAATCATTCTGTAAAATATATTGGGGAATTAATGGACTTCCATTTGGGGAAAAGTAAACAAAAGTAGATAATATATATGCCTGTTTATCTATAGACACACAGTATTGGGAGCTGAAAAATGGTTGAGCAGTTTTAAACCAGGCTTGTCAATAGGTTAAAAAAAAACCCAACCAGTCAACCACAAATTTGGTTTTTCTCAAACTGTCAGCTGGAAGCAGGGAGAAGTGAAATGTTAAACCGAACCAGAAAGGGATTTGGAGTGTCTTTGAAGGATTTGGAGGTGTTTTAAAGAATTAAAATGATGCTGCATTTGTCCCCACCTCTTGTTCTCCACCAAGTCAAACCTTGTCAGATTCTGGGCTCCCAGGAAGGTTGGGGTGAATCCCTGCTCCCATGGTGGCTGTAGTCTTGTTTGGTGAAATTGATGTGACAAGGAAACCTCCTCCGATCAGTCAGCCAGGTGCTATGGGGGACAGAGGTGGCCAGAAGCAAGGCACAGGGGGACCTTGAAAGGCTTCCATGGTGAGCACTTGCCAGCAGGCTGGACCAACTATATTAACCTCAGTGGTCTGCCCTTCCTCCTGTCCAAAGTGCAAACATTCTCCGCTAGCCATGGCACAGAACTCTATGGGAAGCATCCAACCCACTCGTGCATAAATGTATCTTCACACTGCACCCAGTATTTTGATAACCAACATGAGTACAGCACCCTATGTTTGTAAAGTGTCTCGGATACATGATATTGTTTGATCTGGTTATACACAGGCTTTATCAAGAAGTGCAACTATCATGAGTCTTCAGGAAACAGTGGAGGTACGGACGTGCTCTAGAACTGCCGGGTCAGAGAAACCCATCATTATGATCTTAAAAAGGAAAACAATTTATTTGATAACTGGAAAAAAGCAAATTGCAGGATAGCTTGTACACTGTGAGCCCATTTGTGCAAGAGAAATATGGTTATGGCTTTATACACAGATAGCTTTGTCTTTTATATCTAAACTCACATACATAAATATACAGACATATGTATATGTGTGTATACTCATATGTTTATATATACTTTCAACAATTTTATAACGACTATTATTTTTGTTATTTTATGTATAATATTTATATTATATAATATTTTATAAACATTACAATGAAGCATTAATATGTTTAAGAAAAAAGCTGTGGCTTCCCTGATAGCTCAGTTGATAAAGAATCTGCCTGCAATGCAGGAGACCCTGGTTCAATCCCTGGGTTGGGAAGATCCCCTGGAGAAGGGAAAGGCTACCTAGTCCAGTATTCTGGCCTGGAGAATTCCATGGACTGTATAAAGAAAAGAGCTAATTGGTGTTAGCATTTCTTTTTCTCACTCTCACTTAAGGGAAGAGAGGTGGTGTTGTGAAAAGTGTAGATAGTGCTATATTTGGGAAAACAGACCTTAAAAGAGAAGTCTCTGATAGGAAAGCAAGGACCCCACTCCAGGAGTTTTGTCCCCTTGGTCCTATAGGAACCCCATGCTGCAGAAGGCTCACATGACAGCTATGCTATTGAAGGACATCTTCCAGTCCTGAGAACAACTCAAACCCATCCATGGGTGGTCCAGTCTATGCTTGACTCAGAGGATCAAAAGTGTAAGACAGACTGTACATACCCTTTCTCTGACCAACTAATCATACAGCCATAGGTGTGCAAGTGTTAGGGGTAAAAGAGAAAACGATGGCAAATCCTGCACCAACTTCCAGGAAGGTAAACAGGTATAGTGGGAAGAACAGGGAATTCCAACTCTCCTATTTACTTACTTATGTCCACAGGCATGATCTCAGGCCCTCTGGGCTTTAGTTTCCCTCTCTGTTAAATGTGCCCAATAATATCTATGTCACAAGATGATTTCATTGTCCACATCTTGAGTGACACTCTCTAGAAAGGATGCTGAAAGCTTGGTTGTCAGAGCACATCAGGCAACCAATCAGATTTCATTGCCCACATTTGCTGCATCCGGTAGAATTTCTGCCTCTCTGTGCACACTGCAGGGTTACTCCCATGCATTCCCAAGTATGCGTAAATTGGGTGTGTTTTATTTGCCAGGAAATAACACCATCAATCCTTCTACAAACAAATCAGCATACTAGAGGTTGCATTTCTGTGAATGCTTATTCACAGAACTATGTATTCACGGAACTACATTTCTCTAAAATGAAGGAAGCTTTGAGCAACCATCAGGGGAAAGAAATGAAAGAGACTCACACAGCCACTCCCTTCTCATGTCTAATGTAATCTTCCTTAGCAGTCCCCCTCCTGTCCTACCCTTACACTTCCAAAGATCAAGAACGCCTTATGTAGAGAAGTGGACCCTAAGACATTCCTTAGAAAAAAGGAGATTCGGGGCACAAGAAGATTCAATTTCCAAGAAGTGACATAATCTCTTTATCCCTCAATTTCCTCAGCATGAAAGAAAGAACTAACTATTCCTAAATCCTCTTTTAGTCCTAATTTGTTATGTCTCTCTCTCAAGTCTTCTCTGCTCTATTCCCACTGTTCCATCCTGCTTGGTGCAATCATCAGTTGTTCCCTGGGTTGTTGCCTTCAGTCTTGCTCCTCCAAATTCCTGCTTCACATAGCTTGCAGAATGATCTTTCTAAAATGCACACCTGCTTCACGTACTCTGGTGACTCTCCATTACCTCCAGTAATTCCAGTTTCTCAGCACAACCCTCAAAGACACGTCTACCTCTCCAGCATCATCTGTCACATCACTATGCATGTAACTGAGCAAACAGAACTCCTGAGTTCCTCTCTCGCCTCCACGCCTTGCTTTCCCTTTGAATGGGAATGTCTCTCTGCACATCTGCCCAGCCAACTCCTCTTTCAAGTAGGACATTCTGCAAAAGGCAATTAGATGCCTCTTCTCTGCACCCCATTAGGGCTATGTGAAGTAATTCTATCACAGTAGTTTTCATATAGCATTTAGAGTTGTTGTTTCCTAATAGAGACTGCCTTTCTGCTCTGGCAAAGAACTCAGTACTAGGAGCATCACTGGTGCAGGTGATACTCATAAAGGGGGCAGGTATGCAGGTCCTCTGCTCTCCCTGGATCCTGCAGGGAGGCAAGGTCAGGCGGGGCGAGGTTGGATGTGCCGTAGAGCTACTCCCTTAAGGAGGAATGCCTTTATTACTTTTCCTTTTTATAGGTCAGCTTGAGAGGGACTGTGTCAGGATTGTAAATATTTGGGGGTTCAGATACTAAGCAGTATGAATTTAGGGGCCTACTGCTTATGGAAGTGCTTGAAATGTCCAGCTTGAGGTCTCCTGGTCCCACAGGAAGTTGAGGTTGGTATAGCCAGTACTCCTTTTGGAGAAGGAGGTAGCCCATTGCCAGACAACCCAAGGAAAAGATCCTCAGATAATTCACTGGTCAATCCTACTGGTCATACCACACTTTCTACACATATCCCCCTGATATGTGCTGTTGCTCAGTCATGTCTGACTCTCTATGACCCCATAGGCTGTAGCCCACCAGGCTCCTCTGTCCATGGGATTTTACAGCCAAGAATACTGGAGAGGGTTGCCTTTCCCTTCTCCAAGGGATCTTCCTGATGCAAGGATTGAACACGTCTCTTACATCTCTTGAATTGGCAGGCAGATTCTTTACCACTAACCATATCCCTCTAAACTACTATATAAGGTATCTAGCATTTAAAAAGTACTCAATAAATAATTACATATACCCTTATCGAGAGTTTATTGCATGCCAATAACTTGACATATTTTATTATTAGTTCTTACAGTTCACTTCAGTTCAGTTGCTCAGTCATGTCCGACTCTTTGCAACCCCATGAATCGCAGCACACCGGGCCTCCCTGTCCATCACCAACTCCCGGAGTTGACTCAGACTCACGTCCATCGAGTCACTGATGCCATCCAGCCATCTCATCCTCTGTCATCCCCTTCTCCTCCTGCCCCCAATCCCTCCCAGCATACAAACAGATATTCTTAGCTCCATTTTAGAGATGAGGAAACTGAAGCTTGAGAAGCCCAAGCAACTTGTATAAGATCTTATGGCTAGTAGATGGTGAGCTGGAATCTGAACTGACATCTCAATCTCTCCAAAACCAATGCTTTTTCCCCCAAGCTATGTAGCCTGTTAGTAAGACGTTCTCTCTCCCCTTCTCTTTTGCTCAGGTCCATGCCTTGAGTGCCCTTCTCCTGAAATATTCTCCTCCAGGGAGGCCTCTGGATTCCTTTGCATCATCACACGCTGACCTGCAATTTTTTCCTTACCTTCACCCAGTCTAATCTGCCCTCTAATCTCCAAACCCAGTGTGTACTTGAACTTGTCTGCTGTTAGTAGAAGCTCCAAGCAAGTATGTGCAATGAGAAGTAAGTGAGGAGCAGGAACAAGGCGGCTACAGACAGGAGCCAAACTTGAATCCTTGGCAGGGCTCTTGGAGACAGTATGACCTGAGGTCAGCCACGCCTTGGCCCTGAAGTGGGAAAGGCCTCTGACCTTTTCCCTCAACTTGATGCCCAGGGAACAACCCAGAACATGACGACTCTGGCAGAGGTAGCTGTTCTATTCCTCAGGTACTTGTAAACCTGAACAATCACCGTCTTCCTCCCCGACTCCTCATCAAAAGCTTTTATTAAATAGCCTAATTATTAAACAAGGCAGGTGGAAAAGAAAGGTAGGAAATTGGAGGGTTGAATTGAGCTTTTTCAAAAGCCAGAAAAAATGACTCAGTGTGTGCAACACCTCATTTGGAGAACAAAGTGGATGTGCCTGATCCAGCCAGGTGCATTGTTAAACCTGTAGGGGAGAGATAGGAAACAGACCATTCTTTTCTCTCCCAGTCACAAATAACTGAGCTCAGAGCTGAACTGGCAAGCTTCTAGAATAAATCTGAAGGATTTATTCTCCCAACAAAGGCCAGAGAACTGACAAAATCACAAGAGAGAAAAATATATCTGTTCAAGTTAGTGTTTAGAATATTCTAAGTGGGAAGACATTTTATTAGCAAATTGACCAGTCTATAAACTCTGTGAGGTAAGAAACCACGCTCTATTTATTCTTGATTCTCAGATGGAGTCCAGTGCCTGGCACATGGTACTCAATAAATGTTTGTATATTTTTCAGTCATGTCCTACTCTTTGCCACCCCATGGACTGTAGCCCACAAGGCTCCTTTGTCCATGGGATTCTCCCGGCAAGAATACTGGAGTGAGTTGTCACTTCCTCCTCCAGGGGATCTTCCCTACCCAGGAATCGAATGTTCATCTTTTGTATCTCCTGCATTGGCAGGTGAATTCTTTACCGCTGAGCCATTAGGGAAGCTCCAATACTACCCTTGATCTTAGCCAAAAGGTTTACTAGAATAAAACTGAAAGCAGGAGCTGAGTCTTGCACAACTTTACATCCCTCTCATTGCCCAGTTCTAAGTGAATGAATGATGGGGGCATTAATGAATGAGAAATGCAGAGTTTTGGACTTGGCTTTGAAAAAAAGCATATGCCTTTATAGGAAGTGGTACCATCTCCCAAATTATTCAAGAAGTCTGTGTTCACTTCCTAATTACATCTTGATTCTACTCCCTTGGAAGGCAGGACTTTATCACTAAACTAATTTGGCTGCTAATAAGAAACAGCTCTGCCAGCCTTTTTTTTTTCATCCTTATGAAGAGTCACTCAATCCTAAACTTCTAGAGCCATCGAGACACAGACCAGTCTCCTGGGATTCTCCTGGGAGCAGACTTACTCTGCCTCTAGCTTTTCTGGTTCCCTCCTTTCTACTCTTCCCTGTCCTCCTTGTTCTTGGTTTCACTTCAGCTGAGTTTTGACTCCCTTTGTCAAGCAGCTCTGCTTCTGCTAATCCAATAAAACCTACCTCTCTCAATTTAGCACATTTACAGAGAGAGTACACCAGAATCAAACAGATAGCCAAGAAAGCACATAATGTGTGTTGGAAACTGAGGCAGGAACAGGGAGAGGCAAGAGCTCTTCCTCAAAAGAATCCTGAGCGAGGGGTAGGGGCCATGCTGGCTTTCTTTCCCTCTGCCAGAGGCAGGTGCAAGTCACCAATGGGGCTTCGTGTGGGAGCTGAACCTTAGGCAACTTTGCATTCTCCTAAGTTGTTGTTCAGTCACTAAATCATGTCCAACTCGTGACCCCATGCAGGGTAGCCCCCTGGGGTCCTTTGTCCATGGGACTTCCCAGGCAAGAATACTGGAGTGGATGGCCATTTCCTACTCCAAGGGATCTTCCTGACCCGGGGATGGAAGCCACATCTCCTGTATTTAGCAGACAGGTTTTTTACCACTGAGCCACCAGGGAAGCCCATACTCCTCAGTGTCCAGCACTAAATGAATGAACTAGCTACCCTTGCAAATACGTGAAACCTCTCTATTTCACAGCAGAGGGATGGAAACCCAGAGAGCTTGGTAGATCAGCCTCTCCAGGCTGAGCTAGGTTTCCCTTCTCCAGGCGCCCCTCATGGAACCTCTATCTTAGCATTTATCACACTGGGATATAACTATTTGTTTATATACCATTTTCTATTCAGTTTTCTGTGTGCTCCCTGAGGGCAGAAACTGTGTCTTTCATCTTTATACTTCTCAAGGATAAAGCCTTCAATAAAAGTTCCATGAATGAATGACTTGCCCAAGGTCATCTAGCTAATATGTGGCTGAGCTGGGACCAGAACCAAGGTCTCTGTGCCCTCAAATTCCATATCCTAACTGTCCTACGAGGACATTTTCTGGAAGAAAGTGGGCTGCGGATCTACAAAGAAGCTAATTAAGCATTTGGCAGGTTTATGAACTATGTTGAGAGGTTTTCTTTTTAACTTTCCTTTTCCTTTCTTCTTGATATTTGCAGGAACTCTAGGCAGTTACTCTGAGCTGAGCCAGGGTCACATCTACATCCTTGCTCCTGAAATAGCTGAACTCATCACCTCTTCAGAGGAGGAAGCTTTGCAAATGAGAGTAAAGGCTGCGGATCTCCACAAAAGGCTTTGAAACTCTCTCCCGTGCCCTCCTATCAGGTAAGAACAAACACTTTGAAGTAATTTGGGAATGACTGGGAGAAAATGTCAAAGGCTTTGATGGTTTTGGAAACATTGGAGAGTTTTCTGTTCTTGTTGGTCCTGAACAACTCAGCTGGAAATCTCATGAGAAAAGGGTTGTTTCTCCCCAAATTTAGTCACCCATGTTGATCATGGAGGACCTATTCTGGCCACCACAAGCAGGATGCCAGTACCTAGCTTTAATAACACGAAGGTGGCCGTGGTGAAGAAAGAGGAAGCCAGCCTACACTGTGGCTTGGCATGGAAGGGACTTCCAGGATCCAGAGGAAAGCCCAGAATAGAAAGGTCACAGGAACAAAGGGTCCCAAGGACTCTAATTGGAGTGGTCTAGAATCCAGGCTCTAATTGGAGTGGTCTAGAATCCAGGCTCTAATTGGAGTGGTCTAGAATCCAGGCTCTGGGACTTCCCTGATGGTCGAGTTTGCAATGGCTCCATTAAGAATCTACTTTACAATGCAGATCGAAAAGAGTTCCATCCCTAGTCAGGGAATTAAGAGTCCACATGCCACGGTGTAACTAAGCCTGTGCTCCACAACTACTGAGCCCATGTGCTATAACTCGAGAGCCTGTGTGCTGCATCGAAAGATGCACACGGTACAATGAAGATTCCACATGCCGCAACTAAGACCCAATGTAGCCAAATTAATTAGTTTTAAAGAAAGAGTCCAGGTTCTGGGACTAGATATGCCTAAGTTCCAATCTTAGTTCTACCACCTATTGGTTCTCTTGCATGCGTGCTCAGTCACTCACTCATGTCCAACTCTTTGCCACCCTATGGACTCTGTAGCTCACCAGGCTCCTCTCTCCATGGGATTCTCCAGGCAAGAATGCTGGAATGGGTTGCCATTTCCTCCTCCAGGAGATCTTCCTGAAACAAGGATCAAACCTATGTCTCCTGCGTCCCCACCATTGGAAGGTGAATTCTTTACCTCTGAGCCACCTGGGGAGCCCATTGGTTCTCTTACCCTGGGTAGATTACATAACATCTCTATACTTCAGTCCTCATGTACCAACAATCAATGAACGAATCCATGAGAGTTTATTATTCTCCATTTACCCTTCCAGTTCCATTCTCCACCTCTTCATTCATCTCTGCCTTGGGCCTTAGAGACTGACCTCTAAGACTGTGTCACCGAGTAATCTTTGCACTTGGGCTTCTGGTTGAATTCAACCAAAGGGAGATACTAGTAGAATAACTATTCAAAGGAATAAGAACCCAGGGTATTTATTTCCCTGGCTTTTACCATTTCAATAGAGGCTATATACCTTTACCTTCATCCCTAGTTCCTGTCAGGCAGTCCTCTCCCATAGCTAAACTCTCTAAAGCTTCCATTAACTCTGCTTTATCCCCTTAGACATTCACACCTAGAGATGCTCATGGCCTCAACATCTCTTGTTGGGAATCCTAACCCTATGCATACTTCTGATTATAGTTCTGTTGTAAGATTCTCCCTATTTTACCACTTGAGTGTCCCATTTGTCTCATTTCAGAACCATGACTAATGTGCCTGGTATATATTAAGTGTTTAATAAATGTTTCATGTTTTTCCTCCCCTCCCACCCT
The DNA here is from genome assembly GCF_000754665.1 of Bison bison bison. NCBI lineage: Eukaryota > Metazoa > Chordata > Mammalia > Artiodactyla > Bovidae > Bison > Bison bison. Next base: position 6,169,750 of record NW_011494811.1, read on the forward strand.
CATTCCCTCATTATCCTCACCATCTCAGTATAAAGCAGAAGAGCTACAGGGAGATAGTCTACTATTGTATAACAAGTTATCACAGTCAGCAGCTTAAAACAACACATGGCTATTATATCATAGTCTTTGTGGGTCAGGAGTCCAGGGCTAGCCTAGTTAGGTTCTCTACTTCAGGGTCTCACCAGGCTAAAATCTGGGTGTCAGTGGAGGCTCCTGTCTCATTAGAAGCTTGACTGGGGCAAGATCCACTTTCAAGTTCCCTCATGTTGTTGGTAGAATTTATCTCTTTGCAGGTCTAGATCTGAGACCCCTGTTTCCTTGCTGGCTAGTGTCAGCTCCTAGAGGCTGCCTGCAGTTCTTTGCAGTGAGATAATTTCTGGTAGCCCTCTCACCCCATGGAGCTTATTTCTTCAAAGCTAGGAGAGTTTCTGGACTTCTGGAAGGCCTTGGCCCTCTTTAAAGGGCTTCCACCTGACTGAATCAGACACACCCAAGATAATCTCCCTTTGGATTAACTGTCCAGGAAAAAACATCTACTTCTGCTTCATTTGGGCTTCCCTGGTGGCTCAGCTGGTAAAGAATCTGCCTGCAATGCAGGAGACCTGGGTTCAATCCCTGGGTTGGAAAGATCCCCTGGAGAAAGGAACAGCTACCCATTCCAGCATTCTGGCCTGGAGAATTCCATGGACTATATAGTCCATGGGGTCACAAAGAGTCAGACACAACTGAGCAACTTTAAGTAAGTAAGTAAGTCTGCTTCATTGACTACACTAAAGCCTTTGACTGTGTGGATCACAACAAACTGTGGAAAATTCTTAAAGTGATGAGAATACCAGACCACCTTACCTGTCTCCTGAGAAACGTATATGAGGGGGTCAAGAACAACAGTTAGAACCAGACATGGAACAACGGACTGGTTCCAAATTGGAAAAGGAGTAAGACAAGCCTGTATATTGTCACCCTGCTTATTTAACTTATATACAGAGTACATCATGAGAAATGCTGCTGCTGCTAAGTCGCTTCAGTCATGTCCGACTCTGTGTGACCCCATAGACGGCAGCCCACCAGACTCCCCCGTCCCTGGGATTCTCCAGGAAAGAACACTGGAGTGGGTTGCCATTTCCTTCTCCAATGCATGAAAGTGAAAAGTGAAAGTGATGTTGCTCAGTCGTGTCCGACTCCTAGCGACCCCATGGACTGCAGCCTACCAGGCCCCTCCGTCCATGGATTTTCCAGGCAAGAGTACTGGAGTTGGGTACAATTGCCTTCTCCCCATGAGAAATGCTAGGCTGGATGAATCACAAGTTGGAATCAAGATTTCTAGGAGAAATATCTACAACCTCAGATATGCAGATGATACCACTCTAATGGCAGAAAGTGAAGAGGAACTACAGAGCCTCTTAATGAGGGTGAAAGAGGAGAGTGAAAAAGCTGGCTTGAAACTCAACATTCAAAAAGCTAAGATCATGGCATCTGATCCCATCACCTCATGGCATATAGAATGGGGAAAAGTGGAAACATTGATAGATTTTATTTTCTTGGGCTTCAAAATCACTGCAGACAGTGACTGTAGCTATGAAATTAAAAGATAACTTGCTCCTTGGAAGGAAAACTATGACAAACCTAGATAGCGTATTAAAAAACAGAGACATCACTTTGCCAACAAAGGTCTGTATAGTCAAAGCTATGGTTTTTCCAGTAGTCATGTACGGATGTGAGAGTTAGACCACAAAGAAGACTGAGCACTGAAAAATTGATGCTTTCAAATTGTGGTGCTGGAGGAAACTCTTGAGAGTCCCTTGGACAGCAAGGGTATCAAACCAGTCAATCCTAAAGGAAATCAACCCTGAATATTCACTGCAAGGACCGATGCTGAAGCTGAAGCACCAATACTTTGGCCACCTGACTTGAAGAGCCGACTCATTGGAAAAGACTCTGATGCTGGGAAAGATTGAAGGCAAAAGCAGAAGGAGGTGGCAGAGGATAATAAGATGGTTAGATAGCATCACTGACTTAATGAACATGAATTTGAACAAACTGTGGGAGAGAGTGGAAGACAGAGGAGCCTGGTGTGCTGCAGTCCACAGAGCCAGAGTCAGACCTGACTTAGTGACTAAACAACAACAAATTAACTTTAAAAAAAAAAAAAAACTGACTTTGGAACTTAATTACATTACAAATCCCTCCACTTTTCCATATAATGTTAACTAATCAAGGGAGTGACATCCTGTGACCTTTGCAACTCACAGGCTCTACCTGTGGGTCAGGAACAGGGAATTACAGAAAGGTGGGGACACAGAAGACTGGAAACCACTACAGGTCGTCTTAGAGTCTGTCTGACACAGAGATATCATCAGATGATGGAACAATATTAATTCACCAGCTACTTTTATACAATTTTTCACAAGGTTAGGGTGGGTGCCAGGGAAGACAGGTCTTGCCAGTGGGGAAGGACAGAAAATAAAACAAATGGAACACTTGCTGTGTGCTCTGCGCTATGCGTTCGCTTGCTACCTCCGGGCCTCTGTCATGCCTAGAGATGTCTATTCTGCCTTTGAAATAAGAAAGCTGGAAAGCAGAGAGTTTGGAGCAATTCCCCCAGATTACATCAATGCCACCTCTTCAGCAGTTCTTAAGGCTTTAGACAAGAAGTCATAAAAGTTGTGGAGGTCAGTGTTTGGGAGCTAAAATGGGCTTTCTATGTACGTTCTTCTTTTTCACAGAGTCATTATCTATGATTTCAGGGAAAGGAGATTCAGTTCTGTTTTTTTCCCCAGAAAAGACTTTGCTAACCCCAATAGCATAACCACTTAGCACAAGAATCATGTACCTGGAAAAAACAATGACAGTTCTCAGGTGGTGAAAGAGCCACTATATTGGGTATTTGTCAATGAACACTTCACTTCTGTTCAGGATATTTATGGAAGAAAAAAAAAAATCACAATTCCCTATGCATTAGTGTTTTCAACATTTAAAAGCATATCCACATGTATTCCTAAGTTCTTTGCTTTCCCCACTTTAAAACTTAAAAAAAAAAAAAATCCTCAAAAGTATGAATATTTAGCTTCAGAAGCTTTGGGATGGGATGGATATTTCAAGGAAAAAAAAAATTACTAACTTTCCACCAATACCAAGATTTTAGGAGAGGTTCTTGGATCAGTTTAGTACCTCAGTACCTCAGTTTAGTACCTCAGATGGCAGAGTCTTTACTGGCCACTTTATTCAGTATCTAATCTAATACGTGGCTTCCCTGTCAGCTCAGTGGTAAAGAATCCTCCTGCAATGCAGGAGACACAGGTTTGACTCCTGGGTTGGGAAGATCCCCTGGAGAAGGAAATGGCAACCCACTTCAGTATTCTTGTCTGGGAAATCCCACAGACAGAGGAGCTGGCAGGCTACAGTCCCTGGGGTTAGGAAAGAGTCTAACACGACTTAGTGACTAAACAACAACAATCTAGTATGCAGCCGGCCTCATAGAAGGCGTTTAATAAAAATGTGTTGAGTGACAAATTAGTGGATATAGTTTTTGGTCCTAATTCATAGTGTTTTTCAGTTTCTTCACCTGTTTCTTGTTTTTTCATGAATGTGTTTCTTAAACTTTCCCTTATTTCTTTTAATTTTAAATGATTCTATAGGCCTGCTGTGGAGAAGGCAATGGCACCCCACTCCAGTACTCTTGCCTGGAAAATCCCATGGACGGAGGAGCCTGGTGGGCTCCAGTCCATGGGGTCTCGAAGAGTCGGGCACGACTGAGCGATTTCACTTTCACTTTTCACTTTCATGCATTGGAGAAGGAAATGGCAACCCACTCCAGTGTTCTTGCCTGGAGAATCCCAGGGCCAGAGGAGCCTGGTGGGCTGCCGTCTATGGGGTCGCACAGAGTCGGACTCGACTGAAGCGACAGCAGCAGCAGCAGCAGCATAGGCCTGTTGTAGAACAAATGACAGAAATGAAATAAAAAATTAAAATCCATCTTTTTCTTTACCCTGTTCTCTTTAGAGGTAACCACTGTGAATTATGTTATATGTATTTTTATTACAAAAGTGAAAACATACTATATATTTACTGGATTGTCCACAAAGTTTGTTCAGGACTTTGGTAACATCTTATGAAAAAACTCAAATGAACTTTTTGGCCAATCCAATATTTGCTACTTACTTTGTCTCTTTCTTTTTAATGGCCTCTCTGCATTTGTTAGCATATGTAGCAGATACTGTCCATGCTCCACTCATATCCCTTTGGAAACCTTTATCATTTCCACACATCACAGCCTGACTGCCAATGGCCAACACCTCCACCTTGGTTGCATAGCTCCCTCCAGCCACTGAAACCAATTTGCCCGTGGATGGTTGAGTGGAAGTACTTGGGAATTAAAGTTCCTCTGAGAGACAGCTTTAACAATGACTAAAATTTATAGCAGTATAAATATCCCAGCCCCCTGGACCCTTGGCTAGGATAATTCTGAGATATGTGCTTTGTACTACCTTCTGAGTTTTCCTGAAGGATTAAACTCTGGTCCCTCACTGGCTCAATAACACATCCTTCACTAGTCATCTGCTCTTCCCTGCATCACTTCCCCAGTTCCCTACTTACACTTCCCAGACACCTCAAACTTGAATCCCAGTCACAAGATCTGTTTCTGGAAGAATATAAACTAAGTATGAACATGTTCCAGTTTATTTAATCGTTTTCTTATTCATGCCATTTTGCTTCTGATTTTCAATAAAAATAACATTTCAGTAAAATCTTTTTCCATGCGGCTTAAGCATAGGCACATGTTCCTGAATTACAATTGCTAAGTCAAAGGGAAAAATATATTTGGTATTTAAGAGATACTGCCAGACTGACCCCCAAATGGCTTTATTAATAATATCCTTACCAACAATTGGGCTTCCCAGGTAGCACTAATGGTAAAGAACTCACCTGTCAATGCAGGAGACGTAAGAGACATAGATTCAATCCCTGGGTCAGGAAGACCTCCTGGAGGAAGGCAGGGCAACCCTCTCCAGTATTCTTGCCTGGAGAATCCTCATGGACAGAGGAACCTGGTGGGCTACAGTCCATTGGGTCCCAAAGAGTTGGACGTGACTGAAGCGACAATTCCATTCCATTCCATACGAACAGTTTGCTGGAACTGACTTTACCCCACCTCTTGTCAGCACTGGATATCACAGGTATTTTAATTTGTTCTGTTCAGTTAGACAAAAACAGATGTATCATATTTTGATCTACATTTTTTAGATTAATTAGGATAAACATTGCTGCATTTCAGATATTTATCAGTTAATGGGAAGGGAACACAAAAACACACACACTCAATGTAGAAAAAAATTAAGGTTGGGATTTAATTGGAGAATGATGTAAAATCTTGTCAGCAGTGGGCTGGCCACATGGAACAAACATGGCTGTCTCAATACAGCTCTCCCTGGCCCCCAGGCCTCAGGGCCGGGCACAGAATGCCTACAAGGAGAATCAAGCCAGATGTGAAACAATTCAAGTCTGATTATGCCTTAACCTTTCTCTACTCAGAGTTTTCATCACCTTTATACACACAAGCCGTATTTCTGCCTAAGGAAAGGTTTATCAAACTTGAACTCTCTTGGTTCTAGAAACAAATTTAACAAGGCCAGGTTTCCCTGAATTACAGCCTGCCTAAACCTTTCCAGCTTTCTGGAAAGCCCATTTCCCTGAAGACCATCCCTTGCCTATGATTTAATACTCTTGTTTAGATGGTTCTGAAACCAACTGCAGTCCAAAAACTACAATTGATATCTATTTGCCTAAAACCATCTGTTCATATGCTCCCTGACAATTTGTATTTCTTTTGTGATTGGCCAGTTCATGTCCTATGTCCATTCTCTTATAGAATTAATTTATTTTTTGTATTTATTTGTTAAAATGTTTTATATATTCTGGATATTCATCTTTTTCTTATGATATATGTTGCAAATATTTCCTCAATCTACTGTTATTTATTTGTCTTTGTTTACAGAGGTTTTTAATTTTTTTCAGTCATATCTGTAGATCTTTTCACTTACATTTTGAATTCTGTGTTTTGCTTATGAAGATCATTCATTCGTATCCAAATATCATAAGAAATAGATATTCTCTTATTTTTTCTCCTAGAACTTTCATCATTTTATTTTTTTCTTTACATTTAGATCTTTAATCCATCTAGAATTTATTTTTGTGGGTGAAATGAAGAAAACATCTAATTAGAGAGTTTTATCATCTCTGCTGCTACTATAAGTGAAATGTTTTTCCCATTGCATTTTCTGAGTGGTTATTGCCAGTGTTGAGACACGGGCTTGCTCTGAAAATTCAGTTTCATCATCTCCCACTGTTTCATCTCAGTAGGGACTAGATCTTTGTATGAAAGGAAGATCTCAGTCTGGTTAGCCGGCCTGCCATGTAGCTATTAAGTTATCATTCTTGGCCTTCATTTTCTCCTCTGTTAAAATGGAGTAAATGCTCTGTGTAGTCCCTTCCTGAATTAATAATATCAAGGCTTTAAATAAATGTTTCTTTCGGCCAAAATGTAGTTCAATTTCAAAGGGGAGAAAACGTAGTTTTAGCTGCTAATGGGCATTAAACCTCTTTACATTTGAAACTGATACCAAAGGTGGTAAAGACCAGCTTCCTTTTATTCTTGGATTCAATGTCTTGCCTATTTTTAGCTAGATTCGGCACCTGTGGGAGAAGGACACTTGAAATATAGAGCTACGAGCAAGTTAAGACAGTCACTCAGCATTTATCTGCTTTCCATGAAATAATATGCTCCTTTCCAAAAAAGCACAAGGGGAAGCAGCAGTGGTCTCCTGCTTTCAGGATACTCTTTTTTTAAGGACCTGACATGATAGAGTTTGTCAAGCCTGCTCTGGAGTCAGTCCACCCAAGACCAGGGGATTCATAGAATGTGAGCCCATGTACCTGATGCTATCTCCCAGATGGTTTCAACTGTAAATTCAAGAAATTTGACTCAAGTATTCACTGGATGCCAGATAACCTACAATTCCTACCAAACTCCTGGGTCAGTCCTGATTTGTGTTATATTGTTATCATTTAATTTAAAACATTTCAGCATAGTTAACATGACAAATGTGTCATCTACACTGTAGGAGCAGTTAATTAACATTTGAAGTCCCCTGAAAGAGAGGCACTCTTCAGAGATGAATAACATCTTCGAAAAAGACTCTGTGTAGAACTCTAAGCAAAAAAGACTCTAACAAGAGGATACCACAAAACTTCAGCTACCGTTATCTACATTAACACTGGAGGGCTTGTAGTTAGCACAGTAAATGTTAGATATTAGTCTCCACAGGTAAAATGAGTTATGTTCAAGGCAGGTGCATTGGCTAGAAATACTCTATAGCTGCTTTTACTTTTGCCTAAATGATTCAATAGCTGATGCCCTTCAGGATGGCCTAAGCCCAGGATTCATTCAGTCTGATCTAGTACCAGCTACCTACAAATGATTCTATTACCTGATCCCAACTAGAAGGTTAGTTTAATCCTGCCTGGTTCAAGTGGCAGAGCTAATAGTTACTGTAGTTTTGAAGCAGTGATGAGCATTAAAAAGACTTTAATATAACAGCAACAACAGTAAAGTGATGAAAATATACATGATTTTTATCAGTAACAACATTACAAGCTCTTCTAATACTATCGCAGTTTATTGCCTACATCATTGCTGAGTGAAATGCTACATTTCACTCAGAAATTAGTAAAAAAAAAAATTTTAATTTTTTTCTAATTCAAATACATAGGCTTTCTAAATTCTAGTCACTGACCTATTATAGGACATAGACTCAGGGTAAGAACTCCAGAGCCTAGTGCAGTGAATGTTTGACACTAGAGAGGCCCCTCAAAAGAGTCTCCTCATTGTCAAGGGCATCCATACGGGGATGCTAATGTCCTGGCTAAGGGCATCTCTCCTGGAGATGCCAGCACCCCTAGCAGAGTCTCCCTGACTCTCTGTTGCTTGTGCCCAGGGTACCAATAAAGCCCCGGCAAAAGCAGGTCCATCATCTATGATGAGCTATATGAAAACATAAGCAAGCTCAATGGAGCATCAGCCTGGCATAGGCCAAATTCTCAGCATATCCAGTTTTTCTAAGAAAGCATAGCAGAGACCTGTATCAGACTCCAACACAGATACACTCGTTCACTTTACCACCCAGAGCCCTTTTCCCTTCCAGCTACTGTATCCCCACATTTGCATAATTAAATGGGCCATTACATTGGTTTTCCCAGAACTAAGTAACCATCTGCCCTAAAGCTGTATCCAAGTCTTGCCTCTTGCAAAACCCAAGGCTCATTTATGGACTCTAAAATCTGAGTTTACTGTGGATTTGCCATATGTGTCTTCTATTTTCTTCACAAAGATTTCAAAGGTCTTCAGGCCAAAATTCAGTCCTCCTAGTTCATGCATCCTGTGTCCCCCTGTCTCTGTGCAATCTCTGAAGGACATGGCCCAGCCCTGTAACCACGGCACTGAGATCTCCTTCCCCATCTGTGAGCCCCAGTGGATCACCATTGCCCCAACACCACCCAGTGCCCTGAGGCTGGCTTCACAGGCAAAGTCACTGACCGGCAGGGCCCTGCCATTCATGGGGAACAACCTGCCCAACGGTGCTAGCAGAGGACAGGTCCAGGGAAGAAGAGAGACAGAAGAATGGCTTTCTCCACTTCTCACTCCTTGCTCTCACTTGTTCCCAGGTCTGGAGGGAGTTTAGTGCCCTGAGTGACTTAGTCTGCTGCTGCTAAGTCACTTCAGTCTTGTGCGACTCTGTGCGACCCCATAGACGGCAGCCCACCAGGCTCTGCCATCCCTGGGCGTCTCCAGGCAAGAACACTGGAGTGGGTTGCCATTTCCTTCTCCAATGCATGAAAGTGAAAAGTGAAAGTGAAGTCACTCAGTTATGTCTGACTCCTAGCGACCCCATGGACTGCAGCCCACCAGGCTCCTCCATCCATGGGATTTTCCAGGCAAGAGTGGGGTGCCACTGCCTTCTCCAGTGAGTGACTTAGTCAACAGGAGACAAATCACAGAGTCACCCCAGATGCAGGTGCTGTCTCTGCTGCATCTCCCTGTGGGAGAGGCCCTTTGAGGGGTGAGGAGCTGGTGGGCGGAAGTCGTGCAGAGGCAGAGGGGGAGGCAAAGGACAAGGGGAGCAAATTGGGTGAGGCTTCTCTCTTCCCAGCCTCCAAGAGGCACTCAGCACATTGGAGAGTCATGGTGCTGGGGTGAGGAAGGGTAGAGGAAAAGGCCTGCCCTTTCACGAGCACCCCTGCACTAGGCCAGTACCTGTAGACCCTGTGCACAGGCTGCCTGCCACTCTGGGCATTCCTACTTTGGCTGGCTGGGGGTTGGCAGGGGGGATTTATTTATGACTTGGTCTTATTACTACACGCAGCATGGAAGGATGACATAGGAGGGGAAACTCTTTGTGGGGAAAATGTCCCTTCTCTCCCAGCTCCACAGGCCCCTTACCTTTCTGACTCGATCCCTTAATTTCTCTAGATTCATGACCTTTCTTCTAAGTGGTCCCCTATGGGGTCCTGATAGTGGCCATCCCTCCAGGGGCACCTAATTACTGCCCAAGGGAAGCATTAAAGTGTTAGCTACCCCCACTCCCCACCCCAGGTTACAAAGAGAAGCCACAGCTAACCTCTATTCAAACAAAGGATTCCATCTATAGAAGCTCATTTGTTTCCCTCTCTGCAGCTGGCTGGGCTGGTGGCTGGGAGTGGGCACCTTCTCTGTCACTTTTTCTTAAACCTTTCTTTTACATCCAGGAAGTGACCAGTTCTACAGTTAAAGTGTACATTACGGGCCATCCCAGCAACCGGCTACTGTTGCTGCTGCTAAGTCACTTCAGTCGTGTCTGACTCTGTGCGATCCCATAGATGGCAGCCCACTAGGCTCCCCCATCCCTGGGATTCTCCAGGCAAGAACACTGGAGTGGGTTGCCATTTCCTTCTCCAATGCATGAAGGTGAAAAGTGAAAGTGAAGTTGCTCAGTCGTGTCTGACTCTTAGCGACCCCATGGACTGCAGCCTACCAGGCTCCTCCATCCATGAGATTTTCCAGGCAAGAGTACTGGAGTGGGGTGCCATTGCCTTCTCCTCAGCAACCAGCTAACTCCTTGTATTTACCACTTTTTTTTTTTTAACCCCCCTATTAAAATAGCAGAAAAGATGTTTCCCTTAAGCACTCCCTTTCTGAGGCTTGAAGTGAACCCAGAGGCTGTCTCCAGCCATGGGCCTCCATATGAGTGGTGTAAACCCCAACCCATGGCTGCCTTAAACTCCCCACCTTCTGCAGTATCAGGAAGCTCATGGCAAGAGCCTCAGACTCCAGTGAGAGGTACATATCCTACCCACAACCTCTAGCCCAAGACCCTCCACCCCCTACACCCCCCCACCAAAAGTATCCAGTGTGGAGTTTGCAGATGGAAGAGCCCGCTGTCTACCTTCCTAGCTGTGTGATCAGAAACAAGTTAGTTAAGCTTTCTGAGCCTCAGAAGAAGGATAATGATAAGATGGTACTGACCTGGAAGGTTTGCAGAGATTAAACCAAGTGGGTTTTGTAAATGGTGCTTAATAATAGCTCGCCAGGCTCCTCTGTCCATGGGATTCTTCAGGCAAGAATACTGGAGTGGGTTGCCATGCCCTCCTCCAGGGGATCTTCCCTACCCAGGGATCAAACCCATGCCTTTTACATCTCCTGCATTGGTAGGCAGGGTGTTTACCACTGAGCCATCTGGGAAGCCCTGGTAGATTTTAGAAGCCTATTCAAATGTCATCTATACTGTTTCTCAGAATGTGGGGCTAGTGAGAAGCTCTTCAGAATTTTCCATGGAGCCCAGGATATCTACACCTAGAGTGGCTCTGATAACACTCCTAGAGAAGGAGCTCTGAGAAGATAAAGGTGGGGCTTTTGTTCTGTCTCTTCCAAGAACAACCATAAAGGAACCTCAGTGCTAGACACGCAGTAGGCTGTCAGGAAACATTTGTCGGTTTCCCAGTGGTTCTGGGGAATTGGGCAAGAGGTTTAAGAAACTATGTGAAGCACCTACACCTGCCTCAGATGACCTGAGTTGACAGCATCACCCACAGCCCCCACAGTCGGGGTTGCCCAGGGACCACAGTACAGAAAACCGCCCCAGGTTCTGTCTGACTGAATCTCATGCCTGGTCCCTCCCACCCGATGCCCTTCGCCCTCTCTTTAGTAGAAGTGGTGATGAGCTGGTCTGTCCACAAAGAGTTAAACTTCAGGCTGTCATCCAGGTGATTTCTTAACTGGATGTAGCCCAGACTCCTACTTATTGGCACATAAGTCTTTGCTTTGACAATTGCGCCCGAGCGTTTTAACGCTTGGATGGCCCTGCTGCAGTTTGTTTGACCGTGTTTTGAAAAGTGACTTTGGTACATGTGGTGGTAACTGGCACAGCACCGTGGGCTGGCGACGTGGCAATGTGACAGACTGGAGCAGTTTGAACTCAGTGGCTGATTTATGTTCTGTGGCTTCCTGCTGCTGCTGCTATGTGTCCATAGGCACCAAGTGGCCAAGGAAGACACAGAGCCCGGGACCTTCTGTCTGATAGGTGTGCACAGTGTGTGGAGGGGTTTTTCTTTTAGATGCCCTTCTAGAAATAGCCAGTATTTTCCAGTGGCTCGTGGTGGAAAAAGATTTGATGCAATGTTTTTGCCTGTGACATTCCTTTGGGGTCAGTGTCCATCAGGTTAATTCAAGGAGAGTGTGGGCATAAAAGAAGACCACCCAGATGAGAACATACAGAGGCTGTTTTTGCCGAGCTTGCTTATGGTAAAGGACTCAGCCAGCATCACTTGCTTTTGGCATAGACAAAGACAGGTATAGAAAACGTCATGGTGAAAAATAGGGAAGGGTTCCAGGCTCCGATTGGAGATGGCTGGCATGAAGAAGCTGAAGGCAGACTGCCTAGAAGCAGAGCACCCTATGAGGTTTTTTTGGAGAACATATTTGACTTTCTCTGGCTGGTTCTGACTTGGATGCAGAAGCAAATGGGCAAAGGGGAAGTTAGCTATTATGGGCTGGTGGCTACAGAGGTTACACTTTGGCTTCCTGGGCTGGTTACTGCAAAGGTTGTGGGTCAGAATTCAGTTTTCATATATGGTCTGGACACTGTTCATTTGTATAGTCAGGCTTCAAGAGAGATTAAATTTGAGACTGCTAGTTCATCTAGATCACTTAACTTCATTTGGGAATGGTTATGAGATAGGCTGGGATCTGGGACCCCTCACAGCAATGCTTGCACCAGAATAAACACCTCCTTGAGCAAAAAAAAAAAAAAAATATATATATATATAAAGGAATTATAAGGGACTAAAAATCACTGCATGCATGGGTTGTTGGGGCAAATTATGGACAAAAAGATACAAAAAGACCAAAAACCCAACTGCCACTTCTGAAGAGCCAGGAGCAAAAAATAGGGTGTTGAGAGCAAAAGCAGCATACTATATATGCTCCTTGCACACAGCACCACCAAAGGGGTGGGCGAGACACATAAGCCACCCCTCCAGTCCAACCCCTGGACATACCCCTACCTCACCCCGTATAAGGAACCAACTTCGCCACACCCCACCACCCTGTAGCTCAAGGAGCGAGCAAGGGAACCTGTTACTTGTTTTTGCTCCCCACTGTGGCCTTGGGAGCTCCGGTAAAGCCTTGCCTGAATTTCTTGTCTGTCTGCTAGTCAATTTCTTTTGATTGGGCAAGGCCGAGAACCCTAGTTGGTATCAGTTAAACTGCTGCTCAGTAAAAATTTATTCACAAAACACTAAGCTGCAAACAGCCAGAATGCTCAATTTCATAGAGTTAAGAAAATTAAGATGCACCAATAGTGTGCAAAATTTTTAAAAATATGTCTCTGAAAAGATTTTAATGACATTGAAAATGTTTACAAATTGGATACAAAATGACAAACAATTCAAAAATCTTATAAACCATGTGGTTACAGGTATAAACAGAGGTCAGTCAGAGGGCCTTCCTGGTCCTTAATTTTTAGCTAAGATATAGTCAGACACAGGTTTCCCCAGTGGCTCAGCAGTAAAGAATGTCTGCAATGCAGGAGATGCAGGTTTGATCCCTGGGTTGGGAAGATCCCCTGGGAGAGGGCATGCAACCCATTCCAGTTTTCTTGGCTGGGAATCCCATGGATGAGGAGCCTGGTGGGCTACAGTCCACGGGGTCTCAAAGAGTAGGACATGACTGAGCACGTGCATAGTCAGACACCCATTACTCAGGTATAGACAGTCCCATGCTCTTCCTGAGAAGGATTTCTGGGGGTGTGAATGGTCTCTCTGTGAGCTCCCACGTCCCCAGTGTTATCTGAATTCTGGAATAGCTTCTTATCATTCTTCAAACACTATCTCAGAACCATGTCATGCCAATCTAGTTGTGGAGCTCAGCCATTTCCTTAATTTCAATGAAAATTCACTCATCTAAGGCCTTAGCATAGCACACAGAGGGATTTATATCCACTCAAACATACCAAAAAAAAAAAAGAATTCCTCTCAGTCTGTCTTTCTCTTCTTTCCTTTTTCTTCTTTGCTTCCATCCTCTGGAGAAAAACCAGATTCTTCCTATGGTCTTATACAAGCAGTTCATCTCTCTCCAGTCCCTACTTGCAAATGCTGCTCTCCCTTACCATGTCCAAGACTTCTGTCAAAGCTTTAAAGTCCCCTGCTGTACTTGTGAGGGCCTCAGATCATACTCACTCTGAGAAACACGGCTCTTTTCTTCCCAGGTCTTATCTGGTGAGTAGGGGAGAGGGAATGGGTGTGGGCGGGTGGTTTTTTCCAGTAACACAGGGTTAAGATAAGAGCATTTGAAAAGCTCCAAGCACTGAGATAGCCTTCAAACAGCCCCAAAAGGGGTTTCTTCCCAGTCTTCGAGTTTTCCAGCTTCATCAGATTTTGCAGATCACTGAAGCCAGCTGTACAGATAACTTCCTTGTTACTGGTTTTGGTGTAATTTCACCCATCTATTTAAAGTTAGGACTTTTGACCTTGCTTTTTTACCAAACCATCTCAATCAATGCTTTTCTAAAGTTTATCAGTCTTTATTTTGAAATTTCAGTATTAACATTCTATTGATCATCTCTGACAGTCCCAAGAAAGTTATGCATTTGACCTTTATGGTTTATTAATCCCCTTTTAAAAGTGGTGAGGATCTGGGCTGGTTGTTTGTCCAGTCACTCAGTTGTGTCTGACTCTTTGCGACCCCATAGACTGCACCATGCCAGGCTTCCTTGTCCTTAACCATCTCTTGGAGTTTGCTCAAACTCATGTCCATTGAGTTGGTATGCCATCTCATCCTGTCATCCCCTTGCTCCTCCTGCCCTCAATCTTTCCCAGCATCAGGGTCTTTTATAATGTGTTGGCTCTTCACATCAGGTGGCCAAAGTATTGGAGCTTCAGCTTCAACATCAGTCCTTCCAATGAATATTCAGGGTTGATTTCCTTTAGGATTGACTGGCTTGATCTTGCTGTCCAAGGGACCCTCAGGAATCTTCTCCAGCACCACATTTTGAAAGCATCAATTGTTTGGCACTCAGCTTTCTTTCTTTTAGGCTGGAGACAGCCATATTTATGCTGGGGCTCAGACATGTCAGGGCTGGTCTAGAGACAGGCCAGTAGAGAGGCCTGTCAAGGACCTATTTGTCTGAGGAACCCAGGAACCACAAAGGAAGGAACCTTTCTAAAAGAGAAAGAAACTGGTAGATACAAGCTGCCACAGATGACTTGTGGGGGATGGAGTGGTTTTGAGTAACAGCTGGTGAATGCCTCTTAGATTGTTCCTCACCCAGCACCCTATGGATATGACTAAGTCCAAAGATGGGGTGGGGTGGTGGAGGGCTGAAATAGGCACAGTCACAGAAAATCTCTGTGAGATATTGGGGTACACAAAGAACACAGTGGGGACATAATGTTAAACTATGTTAAAAACTTTGTTAAACTGGGATCTTGAGTGTTCATAAAGGAGTATGAATCAAGAATACTCCTCAATCTGCAGAGCCAACAGGGACCAGTGGACAGGACCAGCCTCTGAATGCTTCCTGCTTCAAGCAGGTGGATTCTTGTGCTAGGAAGCAACAGCCCAGTGAGGTGGCTTAGCAAAGTACACAGTGACTTTAATGGGCAATGGCGGTGCCTTTGGTGAAAGCTTCAGAGGGTGGCAGGAGCAGTGGCCTCAGTGCTGTTGACTCAGTGTTGACATCATTGGCTTCCAGGAAGAGGCAGTGCATCAGGTCATATATTAAACACTCAATATGGTGGGCACTGCAAAACAGCAGTGGAGAGCTCAGCATCAGACAAGACCATCAGACAAAGGTATCAGATCAGAGGAGAAAGCTGGTGGGAATCTAAGAGATGTGTGAGATTTTGTAGCCAGGAAGACTTACTAGTGAGTGCACCTTAGGTACCCCTGAAGACTCTGGAATGTTTGAGGGGAACACTGAAAAACAGCTGAATTTCCAGGAATTTCTCTGATAAGGACAGAAGTCACACCAAGCTACAGTATACTGACTACATGAAATGAATTAACACATTTCACTCTCATAACTAAGAGGTAGGCAATATTAGCTACATTTATCAATGAGGAAGGATGAAGCTAAGGAGAATAACTTACAAGGGGTCACACAGCTTGTGATATCTGAACCCAAGTCTATTTGGTTCTAAAGTCAGGGCTCTCCCAGTTCACTACAGTGTCTCCAAAGAGGATTAGAATTTAGTCAACAAATTCACTCAACAAACATTTACTGAATGTCTGTTATACACCAGGCCCTGCTCTAGATGTTCACCATATGGCAGTGAACAAAATAAACAAAATTTCGGCTCATATTAGGTTTAAAATCTGGATGTAATTGAAATGATGGCCCTAATGTTGCTTCCAGGCTTGTCTGACCTTGGACACATGGGTTACATAAGCAAACCTGAATAAGTCTGAGGCTTGAGATAACTTGGATTCCTAATACATCCATTACTCAGCCATGCTCAGGGCCAGCTGCCAATGTCTCCCCCACCACTTGTCTGTACATAATCTGCTCCATTACATTGATTTAGAAGAAAAATATAGTTCACTTAACTTCTGTTCTACAAAGAATGAGAAGAACTCATGCTGGAGAGCAGTTAAGGACAGGGGAGCCAGAATACCTCACCCAAGGACAGAAATAGAGGACAAAATACTTTTGACGATTGCTGATGCCTATGCAAGAATGTGTTGCATTTAGAAACAGCATCTACCCATACAATTTATACATAATTAAGTTCTCATCCATATCCCTAAGAACAGATGGCATGCCAAGATAGGCAGGTCAAGAACATTGTAAATATATTTATACAACTGATGCTATAGCAATATTGGCAAGGGGACCTGGTGAAAGTCAAGCTTAACATTATTGCTGGAAGCTTTCTATACCCCAGTGTGAGAGGTTCAGGTACATGAGGCCATGATTTGACTCCCATTTTAACTAAATCACTGAAAAGGCAGTATAGCATAATGGTTAAGAGTGGGAACTTTGCAGAAAAACTACTTGAGTTAGAATCTCTTGTGCTGCTTACTAGCTCTGGGATCTTGAGTAAGTGATTTAACTTCTCTTTCCTTCACATCTCTCACCTTTAAAATAAAGATAATACTTAAAAAGCTACCTCATTTTTTATTGCTAATCCTAATAATAATAGGATTATTATAAGGATTAGCAAATATAACTGCTAGCTATTATCAATAAGGTAAAATTCTGTGCATCAAAGTCATGATGCATATAATGCAGTGTGTTTACTAAACCCTATTTTTCTTTTCCTCTTTCAGGACACAAAGGAAGATGATATGTCCCACAGTTCCTTTCACTTATGGTTGGATTTTAGCCAACTGCATGTTTAGCCACCTACAGACTTGAGTCTTAGATCTCTTTCACCTGGAAGCCATATGATAAGATAGCAACATTCCAAGATGGTGAATCTCCAGGTCCCTGGGAGATTATATGGAATAGAGCTTACCCCACCCTACCGTTACCTTTGTTGGACATGAACAAGAAATAAATATTTACTGTATCAAGACACTGAGATTGAGGTTCCTTGTTACAAGAGCATAACCTCACCTATTCTGATGGATTTATAAAGCTCTGTTGACCAATAGCTGGTGCTTCCTCCCAGCATAATGGGCTTTCATATTACAGAAGGACCTGAGGTTTTAAGTGCCTAAGTGCTAGGTTATCTGCTCAAGTTCTAGGATATGACTGCTTCTTCATTCAAGTCCTTTAACTTTCTTTCTTCCTTTCTTTCTTTATGCTGTGCCACGTGGCTTGCAGGATCTTAGTTCCCCAACCAAGGATAGAACCCATGTCCCATGCAGTGGAAGTGCAGAGTCCTAACAACTGGACTGCCGGGGAAGTCCCAAGGCCTTTAACTTCTTTAGAGCCATGGGTTCTTTTTACATTACTGAAAGCAATCCATATTTTTAAAGGAATGATGAAACATTTTCCCTTTCTTCTCAACCTAGATCTCAGCAAAAAATGTTTTTCCCACTGTCGTATTTATTCATTTTGCTATATCCTGACTCATCAAGCTTCATTCTCTCCTGACAGACATCCAGTTCAATGCCTAGCCTCTATGAAATCTAAAGTCTGCTTAAAACATTAATGTTTCCCTTTTCTAGAATTTTTCGCACTTACAATTAACATTGGTACTTAATAATAGGAGGCCTCATTTGGGGGACTTTAGTTTTTTGCTCCAGTGAGATTAAGGGCAGGTACCTTCTTTTAGCTCTCCAAAGGGCCTAATGCAGCATTAGGCCTCGAGTAAGTGGCCCATACGGTAAGCACTTACTGAATTAAATTTCTAGCCAATGTATCTAAGCTCAGGCTTACCACATTCCTAACCCTTTCTTCCTGGAACAGGTCTGTGGGTAAAGAATGAATGATGGCTGGAAATACTGCCACACTCTGACCTTTTCTGCATACTCACTGGGTGGGTGGATATGTATGTTGTAGGCAAGCGAGCTGGGAAGGGGTGAGACACAGCATTTATTTCTACTTCCTTAAATATTGGTTAGTAAATATAGTTAAGTTCTTATCATGAGCTTGATATATGTCCTGCTTCTACAGGTAAGCCATAGCATTCTCTGAGGCCAGGGACCACATTTTCTATAGATGTTAACAGTTCTTTTATTTCAAATAAGATCTAGTGATATGATCTTGTATTTGTGTAATTATTTAAAATAATTATATACTTTTAATTATGAAATTAAATGACACAGCTTAAGGTACTTTATAATTTATTGTCTCATCTTCTCTTGGCAGTAACCAAGGTTCCAAATACTTCGTTCAGAACTCACTCTGAGAACTACCGAGTTCAGAAAGAGGTTTGAAAATGGCCTTTAGGATTTTTTTGAATTTCTATGTACTCAGCAATCATTTCCCTCACTTGAAAGTTAGTCCTGGGTTCAACTCGGTGCCCACTGCTAAGAGCCAGCATCTTACAATACTGCTAATCTTGGCTGGAGTTGTTTACAAGAGAAGAGGCAGCTTCCTGTTTCTTTAGCCGCAGGGGCTAGGCAAATGCAGACTTGTTTACCCTCTTAAACTCTACTTCTGGACAAACAGAAAATGATCATGGACTGAGAACCCCTTACCAAGGGTATCACTTGAGCCCCCAGATACCAGAATTCAAAGGTTAACACTTGTGCCCGATGGTCTGGGGCCCCGGCCCTAGGACTAAACCGATTGCCAGGCTTACCAGGAAGCCATCAAGTGTGGCTGGGAGGTGGGGTCGGTGGAAGCTCAGAGGTAACTCAGCCTTCCTGGGCTCAGAAAGGCAGAACCAAACTGCTCTTGGGGGAGGAGAGAGAGGAAGGGAGACGTGTCCTTACTAGAGCCCTCCCTTTCCTTGAGTTCTATGAGGAAACCCTACCTTTTCCAACCAGTCCTTCCCCTCCCTCTGCCTCAATGGAAGAAGCTTCTTAGGCCCTTCTTGGTTTGCCTGAGCCCCAGGGGGTTTCCAAGCTGGACTTTTAACTTTTAACCCAGGAAGTGCTTGGTACACCAGGACTAGCTGGTCACCCAGGGCTTTCTCTAGGCCTTTGGGCCCAGGTCTGGTCTCTCTCTCCACAGTCTTGGAAATTTCACTGACACTACAGCTTCCACCAGTCTTTAAGGCTTAATTCCACACTAAATCTCCATCTCTGGCCTCTCCAGAGTGCAGACCACCAGCACTTCAACCACCAGCTGGGCAGTACCATCTGCTCATCTAAACTTAAATCCCATGAGCTCTGAGCTGACTCAGCACCTCCCTCCTCCACTCCACTAACCCTCTCCTCACTCCTCTCCCAGTGTTTCTGTTTCTGTCAGTGCCACATCTCTGTCCCAGCTCAAGATTTCTTGATTCATATTTACTGAGTACCTACTTTGTGCCAGATTCTGTTCTAGGTTCTAGGGACTCGGCGATGAACAAAACTCACTGCCTTTGTGGAGCATGCACTCTAGCCAAGAAAAACAAAAAAGAGTGGGGAGGGAAAAATTGGAAGTTTGGGATTAACACATACACACTATTATATATAGAATAGATAACTAATAAGAACCTACTACTACTACTACTAACCAACCTAGACAGCATATTAAAAAGCAGAGACATTACTTTACCAACAAAGGTCCGTCTAGTCAAAGCTATGCTTTTTCCAGTAGTCACGTATGGATGTGAGAGTCGGACTATAAAGAAAGCTGAGTGCCGAAGAACTGATGCTTTTGAAATGTGATGTTGGAGAAGACTCTTGAGAGTCCCTTGGACTGCAAGGAGATCCAACCAGTCAACCCTAAAGAAAATCAGTCCTGAAAATTCACTGGAAGGACTGATGCTGAAGCTGAAATTCCAATACTTTGGCTACCTGATGCAAAGAACTGACTCATTGGAAAAGACCCTGATGCTGGGAAAGATTGAAGGCAGGAGGAGAAGGGGACGACAGAGGATGAGATGGTTGGATGGCATCACTGACACAATGCACGTGAGTTTGAGTAGGCTCTGGGAGTTGGTGATGGACAGGGAGGCCTGGAGTGCTGCTGTCCATGGGGTCACAAAGAGTTGGATACAACTGAGCAACTGAGCTGAACTGACTGAAGAACCTACTATTATAACAGAGGGAACTCTAGTTAATATTCTGTAATGGTCTTTATGGGAAAAGAATCTAACAAAAAGAGGGGATATATGTATATGTATAGTTGATTCTGATGCTAAAGCTGAAACTCCAATACTTTGGCCACCTCATGCAAAGAGTTGACTCATTGGAAAAGACTCTGATGCTGGGACGGATTGGGGGCAGGAGGAGAAGGGGACGACAGAGGATGAGATGGCTGGATGGCATCACTGACTTGATGGACACGAGTTTGAGTGAACTCTGGCAGTTGGTGATGGACAGAGAGGCCTGGCGTGCTGCAATTCATGGGGTCGCAAAGAGTCGGACACGACTGAGTGACTGAACTGAACTGATAGTTGATTCATTTTTCTGTATACCTGAAACTAACATAACATTGTAAATCAACTATACTCCCATAAAAAATTAAATTAAAAAAAGAAAGATAGAAAAGATATATATAGAGAGAAAGAAAGAGAGTCAATGACGGGCTGAGTACTATGGAGGAAATTCACACAGATATAAGGACTGCTAGGATGCATGTGTGCCAAGTCTCTTCAGTCATGTCAGACTCTGAGACCCTGTGGACCATAGCCCACTAGGCTCCTCTGTCCATGGGATTCTCCAGGCAACAATCCTAGAGTGGGTTGCCATGCCCTCCTCCAGAGGATATTCTGGACCCAGGGATTGAATCTACATCTTTTACATCTCCTGAGATGATAGGCGGGTTTCTTTACCATTAGCACGACCTGGGAAGCCAGGTTGAAGGGTGAGCTCGGGGAAGCCTGTCTGACACACTCCCGTCTGTGAAGAGGCCCTGAAGAGAGTGAAGGAATAGACCAAGAGCTCTCTGGGGTGAGAGTGTCCTGAGCAAAGGGCACAGTGAGCACAAAGGCTAGTGCAGCTGGGCAGACAGACAAGAGAAAGAGCGCTACAAGATAAGTCAGGGATAAATCGGGGTGGGGGGTGGGGGGCAAGGTCCCACAGAGCTGTGCAGATGAATGCATTTTATTCTGACTCTTCTACCCTCTAACTTACTGCCAAACCATGATAATCCCCCTCCACAGGGTCTCTGTTTTCCATTTCTGCGGCTACCACCTGGTGAAGATCCTTATCACTTCTTATTTGAATCATACTGGCCTCCTGAGTAGACTTTTTGCTTCTTGCCTCTCCCCACTCTAATCCTACTCTTGACTGCTATAATCTTCTTGGAGCGCAGATCCGATTGTCATCAGCATAAGATCATTAGCATACATTTATGTAGCTCTGGATAAAAGTATACTCAGAAAGGAGGGGGACGGACCCAGGGGATGTGTTCCTGCATCTTCCCAGCGTGTCCTTGTCAGAAAGAGATAGAACCGTCAAAAGTATGTTGTCAAACATGTCAGAGTTCTGTTTTTATGCCACAATGTAAAAATTGCAAAATTTTCACCAAAATGAAAAGTAAATAGAAAGACGAATTAGTCACAACCCCTTTGGCTTTCATTAACAAAAACCCAGTTCAAGCTGTTTTTTTCAAAGGTAATATGTTAGCTGGTATAAATTAAAACCTGAGAGCTTCAGGAATGGCTAGTTTCAGGTGTTCAGCAAGGGTAGAAAGAACTCTATGTGTCTCCATCTCCCAGATCTGCCTTCTCCCTCTACTGTCTTTATTCTCAGTCAGACTCTGCCCATGCAGTGGCAGAGGTGGCCACCACTGGCTTTGGCTTACATCTTCTCAGCTTAGCAACTCCAGTGGGAAAAGAGTGCCTCTTTCAGCAACAGTCCCAGTGTGGGTCCTCACTGACGCTCCCTGGACAAAGGACTTAATCCTCAACCAAACACTGTGACTGTGGTTGGCCAAGTCTGGGTCATACAACCATTCTGGAAGCAGAATAGGGGTGAGGTCATCCCCACCTGAACAAAATGGAAAGAGTGGAACATGGATGGATTCCCAAAGGACCATCTGGCATTGAGGAAGGAAGAAGGAATGGTGTATAGGCAAAAACAAATTTCCACAAAGGCTAGGAGCACCGTTGTTGGTGACCTCTACCCTCAAAGCCCTACCCTCTGAGTAATCAATAGGCCTCCACCCTCAAATACTAGTATTTGAACCCAGGGCTCTCTGATCCTCAAGTGCTGTTGCAAACCCACACATCATCCGGTTTCTCTGAAGGGGAGGGAAATGACTTCACACGTAGGGCCACCCACAGCTCTCACACCTGGAAACTCCCCAGCGGCCATGACTGCCTTCCAGGAAGCAGTGAGTACTCAGTCACTAAGTTGTGTCCAACTCTTTACCACTGTAGCCCACCAGGCTCCTCTGTCCATTCGATTTCCCAGGCAAGAATACTAGAGTGGGTTACCATTTCCTTCTCCAGGGGATCTTCCCAACCTAGGGATTGAACCCATTATCTCCTGCATGGGCAGGCAGATTCTTTACCACTGAGGCATCCAAGAAGCCCCCCCAGGCCTCCCCAGGTGGCCACATTCCACCTCATTCTACTCCTTCAGTGAGTGAAAGTCGCTCAGTCATGTCTGACTATATTGGAGTGGGTAGCCGTTCCCTTCTCCAGGGGATCTTCCCAACCCAGGGATTGAACCCAGGTCTCCTGCATTGCAGATGGATTCTTTACCAGCTGAGCCACCAGGGAAGCCCTCTACTCCTTTAAGGGGCACACAAATTGAGCAGAACCAGGATTACTGGCTTGACAACAATACACTCGGAAAGGCAGAGGAAGTAGTGGTGTTCGGGCCCCCTGCCATGCTCTCATCTCAAAGATCTTTCTGCCAAATAGATACCACCCACCCACCTCCGAAACCTGTAAGTTGTGGTTAGAACAGTGTCCGTGTAAAAATAGCAAGGCCCCTCTTGTTCCACACCGCTCCACTGCTCTGTCCAAAGGCTGTCTTCTGTCCTGGTTCACCCAATGCCTGAGCTATTTCTACCCGCCTCTGGCTGATGCCCTGGTCTGATCTGAGCCCTGGTCAGGCTCCTGGGCATCTGGAAAGCAGAGCCTACTGCCCCTCAGAACTCGGGTGGGGAGCTGAGTTTGCAGCCCACTGAGGTCCAGGGGGCCAACTTATTAGCCCCTCAGCAGAGAACGTTCAGTCGCTGAGTGGCCTCCCACTCAGAGGCCCCTGCTCCTACTACACTTCAACTGACCCCTCTTGGACTTCTAGGCAACCTTGTGAGGGATCCTGACTAAACCAGGGTGGGCCTTGCAAGGACTGGGTGTACTTCAAAGTCAGTCTCAGCAGAGGCACCAGAGAAGCGTGTGCACCTCAGAGGCCTAAAGTATCCTGAGCAGGTGGCCAAGTGAAGCAACAGGTGCAGAACATGGGTGCAGGTGTGGTGTGGTGTATGCTTAAGGGGAGTGAGCTGGTCTGATGCTGTCAGGGCACAAGACTTCTGCAAACAGTCAGCCGGAAGCTAATGGGCTGGGCTTTCCAAGGGATAGGCAAGGCAGCAAGACCCTAATGAATCCAGCTCTAAACACACCCATTGAGCTTAAGGATTAATGGACGAGTGCAGAGCTGGGTAGGCCTGCTCCCATGTCTTGGGAGTGTCTGTCTAATAAAAGATTTGTCTGCTTGAGCTGAACTGAGCTGTAACTTGTCTGCCGTTTAAAACCCTTTAGTTCATCGTTCCAAATTTTTGTTGTGATGGGACAAAATCTGAGGAAGAGAAATAAACTGACCTGAAAATTTCCTTTAGGATTGACTGGTTTAATCTCCTGACCTGAAAATTTCCTTTAGGATTGACTGGTTTAATCTCCTTGCAGTCCAAGGGACTCCAGAAGGTAGGCAGGCCAGGGCTAGTGTGGCAGCTCCATGGAGTGTTTAGGGTCCCAGGCTGCTAACTCTCTGCTCTACCAGTTGTGAACGTGGTCCTCATTCTCGAGGCCAAGATGGCTAATGGAGACTCTGCTCTCTTATCTGCATTCCAGGCAGCAGAATGGAAAAGAGGTGAAGAAGGGAAAACCTCTCTGTATTGGTTTTCTAGAGCTGCTATAACAAAGTACCACAACCTGAGTGCCTTATGCCACAGAAACGTATTTATCGACTCATAGTTCTAGAAGCTAAAAGTTGGAAATCCAGGTGTCAGCAGGGTTGGTTCCTTCTGAAAGCTATAAAGAAAAACTTATTCCATATTCTCCCTCCTTTCTGCTGGAAATTTGCTGGCAATCTTTATTGTCCTTTACCTTTAGATGTATCACTGCATTCTCTACCTTGATCTTCACATGGTATTCTCCCTGTGTGTGTGTCTGTGTTAAAATTTTCCTTTTTTATAAGGACATCATTCGTATTGTATTACAATTCACCCTAGTGACCTCATCTTAATAATTATACCTACAAGGACCCTATTTCCAAATAAGGTCACATCCTGAGATCCTGGGGCTTCCCTGGTGGCTCAGATGGTAAAAAAAAAAATCTGCCTGCAAAGCAGGAAACCTGGGTTTGATGCCTAGGTCAAGAAGATCCCCTGGAGAAGAAAATGGCAACCCACTCCAGTATTCTTGCCAGGAGAATTCCTTGGACAGAGGAGCCTGGCAGGCTACAGTCTGCGGAGTCACAAAGAGTTGGATACCACTGAGCGACTAACACTTTCACTTGCACTGAGATACTGGAATTAGGACTTCTACACATGAATTGCAGGGCGGGAGTCGGGGGACACAATTCAACTTGTAACACTCTCCCATGAGAAGTCTCTTATACCTCTTTGCTTATCTTTGGCCAGAATTTAGTCTCATAACTACACCTCACTGGGAAGCTAGGATTTAGCTGAGCACATGGCCATCCTCCCAAAAGTCAGTTGTCTGTTTTGGAAAAGAAAGGAAAAATGACTATCAAGGCAACAGCTGGCAACCTGCTGTGGAATTTTTCCTACCAGACACTTTTCTATGCATCGCAAACACATCTGTGTACTTTTCAGGAGACAGTATTCATGTCTTCATCCAAACAGCTTTACTTCTCACAGAGCACCCAGGAGGAGCCAGGCACTGCCTTAGGCTTCCTGTTTTTATCTATAATCCTCAGAACACCCTGGAAGCAGAGGCTGGCTTAGTTTAAGCCTCAGGGCCCCTCACTAACAAGGCCCTTTCATGGCCCCACTCCCAACTGAAACTATGGATTCTTCTTTTTGAAAGAGTCCCTAAACCTGGCTTTTATACAGATTCTGGGTCTGTTCCTGCCTACCATCTAGGCATTATTATCTTCATTTTATCCATGAGGAACTTGCAGTACAAAGAGGAAAAGTATTGATAGTTTATCTAGAGGCACAAAGTCAATGGTGAAGTTGGGTTTTAGACCAAGGTCCATCTATCTCCAAAATTCAGACCATTTCCCCAATGCCTTGCACACCAAGGGATGCTGAAAACATCCTAGGATGCTTCTCCCCTGTGGATCCTCAGCCACAGCCCCTGATGGGGGTTTGGACTTTTGAGAGTCGGCTGCTGACCAGGCCATCTGAGGCTGCTCTCAGACAGATCTCCTCATAGAGGGAAAAAATAATCTGTGGAAGAACCTGAGCTGGGGTCCATCCCAGGGAACACACTTGTAGAAGCTTCCTTGAGCTTCTGTAACAAATTATCACAAACTAGGTGGCTTAAAACAACATAATTTATTTTCTCACAGTTCTAGAGGCCAAGAGTCGAAATCAAAGGCTCTACTGGGTGATCCTCTCCTGTCTCTCTCAGCTTCTGGTGGCTCGAGAATCCCTTGGCTTGTGGCGCATCACTCTGCTTCCATCTCCACATGGACTTCTCCTCGGTGTCTGCATTTTCTCTTCTTGTCTTTCATAAGAACACTTTGTGTTGAAGATTTAGGGCCCACTAAGGTAATCCAGGATGATCTCATCTCAAGAGCCTTCATTTCACTACATCTATGCAGACCCTTTTTGTCACATAAGGTCACATTCACAGGTTCCAAGATGTGGACATATTTGATGGAGGTGTGGGAAGTGCACCATCCAACCCACTACACACTCTGTCCGAGGACAGCAGATTTCATTTCCAGAACCAGGGGAAGGGAAATATGGAAATATGACTATGCACACAGTCCTTCTGGTCCCTTTTAATTAGTGCTGGCAAAAGGGACCACAGTAGAACCGCAGGATAGTACTACTTATTTTGGAAAAGCATTCAAAGCCCAGAGCGTTAAAGTCAGAGAAACTCTGAAGGCTCTTCCAAGAATGGGCATGTGGGTGTCAAGCTTTTTTAGTAGAACTTGGTAAGCTATGCTGGCATGTTTTTCTGTGTTTGCTATCCACTTTAGAGAGGGCCCTGTGAAATGAATTTTCAACCCAGAAACCAAGTCAGGTGGGGCTCAGGAAGACAGAAGGATGAGAGAAACATTTCCAATTTATCAAGCTATGAGTTTCATGACGTCACTTCTTACTTAAGAGCAAAGTGTTGGCTAAGGATAGTGGTGGAAAGTTCCTGATGCCAGATTTTGGAGGTAGGAGAAAGAAATCATTTCAGCCCTACACATTGCCATATCTTTTAGCTGATTCAAATTCAGGTTCAGCAATGGATACTCATTTACAGAGAGCACACCAGGCCGGCATATGTTCTTAGGTATTATTACTTTCTCCTCTTTCCAGGTGAGGTGCCGAGATTCAGAGAAATTAAGGGACTTGCCCAAGTAGCTGTAAATGGCTAAAGCAGGACTTTAGAATGTGTCTTTTGATTCCTAACTCAGTGCTCTTGTTCAAGTAGTACAAGACTTGAATATTCCTTCCTACTTGCTGGCTCCCATCCTGGTGAGGTGGTTGAGATGGGAGCAGGGTCTCCCACCCACTGGAGCTTGCTGCTCCCTCTCATTTGAAGAGGATGCTATAGAAGGAGGCATGCAATCTGTGTGTCTGTAGGTCTCAAGTAGGAGCACAAGAAACAGCCTGATTAAGGTCTGCAGCATGGCCAGAAGCCTCCGCAGCCACTGGAGTTGATTCCCGTGTCTTCTCAGCACCTAATTCTCCATGTTTTTGTGATGTGTGCACTGTGCTCTGAGCTAAGTATTAGTGAGCCAATTTCTCCATCCACACAGCTCCTGAGCAACCGAAAGCCATCCCTGTTCTAATTTATGATGGACCAGCATGTGCAATCAATAGGTGCCCCACAGGTTATTAAAGGAGAGAAAGATGGCCCCAGCGGCCCTGTTTACTAACAGGGAAACGGTCTTCTGGCAGCTTCTGGTATGTGGCCTGCGAGAGGTTTACAGTTTCTTTCCAGCCCAGAAACAGAGGCCGCCCCTTTTCATCTCGGCCCTGAGCCTGAGACAGTGAGCTGGTAGAGGCTCGTGCTGAGAGAGCCCTCTCCTGCACTGTCATCCCAGAGGGGGCACAAGGAAAGAGGGGCTTGAGGGTGGGTATCAGCCTAAAGCTTTAATAAAGCCATTGTGTTTTGAGGCCCCAGAGGACAGTAGTGTTCCCGGACAGGGCTGAGATATAAAGGATGGGAGTGGTTGGATGGATGTAAGGTTAGGCCAATGAAGCAAAAAGAAGTAGGTGACTCCCGCCAGACTGCCAGACAGGAGGTGGTCCTTGGTCAGCCTTGCAGGCTCCAGAGAAACACCTGTATTCAGTCCTTTGCCTTCTCTCTGTTTTGGGTCCTTTGGTTTCAAGTATTTGCGGTATTTTTGCTGTTGACTTTTTTTTTTAACAGTTTTGGAGGAAGAGGGCAGGGGTTGGATTTAAAAATAAAACAGTAACAGCACTGGCTTTTTTGGGTAAAGGGGAAGGAAGATCCTCCTCCAACGCACTCTCTGGAAGGCAGAATGGTGCAATATAGTGGCTCTCAAACCTTTCAGTCTCAGAACCTTTTTACTTTTAAACTTATGTAGGCTATATCTATTGGTAGAAAATCTAAAATATTTATTAATTAGCTTAAATAACAATAAATCCATCATGTGGGTGCGTGCTCAGTCACGTCCAGCTCTTTACTACCCCATGTACTGTAGCCTGCAAGGCTCCTCTGTCCATGAAATTCTCAGGCAAGAATACTGTCATGGGTTGCCCCTACCTACTCCAGGGGATCTTCCTAACCAAGGGATTGAACCTGTATCTCCTGCATTGGCAGGCAGCTTCTTTACCACCAAGCCATCTAGGAAGCTCCCTAAATCCATTAGACGTTAACATAAATTAACATGTTTTTGTTAAAAAAAAAAAACTTTCAAGATAAGTAAAATTATAAGAGTGACATTGTTTTACATTTTTGCAAATTTTGTAAATGTCTGGATTAATAGTCAATTTTGCAATATGTTGTTTTGGTTGAAGTATGTGAAGAAAATCTGGCTTTACACAGATATGTAACTGGAAAAATAGAGTACTCAGTCATCTTTTTAGATAATTGTGGATATTTTTTTTGATACTGCACCAAAACATAGCAAGTTTCTCAAAGGTTAATTGCAGTGTGGAATCTTAAAGTATATCAATGAACTTTCCATGTTCTGTTACATTAAACTTTGGTTTATTGTGCACCTTAAATGGATTTTTACCCATGCACTATTTTGTAAATCCATGCATTGGTCATGGGAAAATATTGCTTCGTTGAGTTATACAGATATTCTAAATGTTGACCCATTTCATTGTATACTATCCAAAAAAAAAAAAAAAATCACATTCATTAATATCACCATAGATCTCTTTGGAAAAATCTTTAAGTTTTGGAATGCTGTCAAGCTCCACAGTGGTGGATACAAGTTTTCCAGATTCTAATTTTTGCTTGGAAGCTCAAATTTTATCATTGGCAATAAATACTATCAGTTGTTTTTCCTTGAAGTGACAGGCCCCCTTTGTTCATTTTGAGAAAATGCCTGCCAAATATCCAGTCTGAAAAAGCATTCTTTGTCATCTAGCTTTTCAAGCAAGGGGGGAAAAAAGATGTTGCATGAGAAAAAAAAAAAAAGTGGTTAGTTCAACTCACAAACTCAGCTCCCTCGAGATAACCATCACACACTGAAATGCAGCAAAAGTAGTTTATGCATACTGACCATTTTATTACACAGAATGTTTTGAAAATCATCAATATTTAGTAAGATCCATCATTTTTACAGCTTCATCAAGGGACGTTCTTAAATGAAACTGACATTTGTTTTTATGGCAGGTGTGTGGTGAGGATGACTGCTACAGTTTGGGGCCTGTTTGATTCACACTTAAGAGATAGTATTTCTACTCACCACTGCTTTCGTACCTTCAGTGCAAATGTCAACAAGATGAAAAATGCAACAAATGTTGTAATGCAATTATGAAGAGGGTTTAAACTTCATAAACACATGGGAAATGACCCAGGGATTCCTCAAGAGTCTGTGGACTAGACTTTGAGGACAGCAGGTACCGTAGATGCAATGAATGACGGAAGGTTGGCGCTTCTTACCCCGGCTTTGCCTCCGGCTAGCTCTGTCTTTTGCAAGTCATTTCGCTCAAGCGCCGCCTATTCACTGCAATACCAACAGGCTGGATTAAATAATCTGTCATCTCACTGTCAATTTAGGAGCACTGTGGGACACTGAACAATCTTTATAATTGACTTATCAGTATTATTGCCTGTTTGTTTCTAGCATGGCTCGTTCTTTTTGGTGTGCCCTTGTCACTACATATGTGTGGGCACATATTCTCTTCCTATCTCTTTACAAGATGGGAGGGCAACTCGCTCTCCCATAGAGAGTTCACTTGTAGAAGATGGACTGAAGACTCCACCTCTACCCTAATTGAACACTGTGTCACGTGTCCTGAATGATTCTAGATGGAGCATTTTCAGTTAAGGGCGTGCTCTTTTTCATGAAATCCAAGCCAGGAAAATCAGGTCCATGTCATAAAAATAAAATAAATACATATATTTTTTATGAAAAATAAAGTAGACCAGACTGGGTGATTTTCTGAAGAAATCTACATTTGGGGGTATTGATTTGCATTTGCCTGCAGTTGGAAAGAAGCCAGTTTCCCCCTGCCTTTGCTCCCTGACCCTCAACCATGTACCAGACTCTACAGAGGCTGCAGAAGCCTGAGCTAGGGGAAATGCAGTGACACTCGATGCCTGAGGGACAGGCCTTGTAAGGCAGAAGAAAAGATTAGTGCTGGGGCTGCATCATCCTGAAGGAAGAAGTGGTATCTGAGGAAGGGCCTGGGACCCCTAACTGAGGAAATAGATGAGGGAGGGTTGTGGAGAAAAGAAGGTTCACATATCATTAAATATCACACAAAGGCAACACAGTTATGCT
The DNA here is from genome assembly GCF_000754665.1 of Bison bison bison. NCBI lineage: Eukaryota > Metazoa > Chordata > Mammalia > Artiodactyla > Bovidae > Bison > Bison bison. Next base: position 6,200,114 of record NW_011494811.1, read on the forward strand.
TTCCCCTTTAGAAATTTTATTAAAAAAAAAAAAAGGCAACAGAAAACAAAACCTAGCTAAACAAAAGTACAACTCCTTGTCTCCCCCACCTTCATAAAGCTTTGGAATAAATACCTGAGTCGTCCAATAAGAGAGTGGCCAATAAGCAACTCTCAAATTTTGATATACATACAGTCTGGGGGAGATGGTGAATCCGTGTGGCAGAAGCTCTTAAAACTGACATCCACCTAACGAGTCGCCAGGTTGGCAGATGCTATTTCTTCTATAAAGCCCACCAGAGCTCACAGCGCACCAGAAACTCAGGTAGCAGAGGTCCTCTTAGGGACTTCCGGGGCCACAAATTGAGCTGCATGCTGACCAGGGTCAATGTCATCTGTTCCCAAACCCATTTATGCTCATCATACTTCCTGATTATGTAAACCATTGTGTAAACCAATAAAATGTGAGTGCAAAAAGAAGTTTTGTTCTTGTGACAACTGACGTTGTATACTTTGGAAAGGCTCGATAAGGACAAGTCATACACATGAAAATTGCTATTGAATCAATGTGTGAACATGTGAAAAAATATTGAGAAAAAAAATCATAAACATCTTAGGATATGTCTGTACTCAGATTGCCTTGAAGTTCTTACTCTACTTTAAAAGAAACCGGGAATGGAAGATTCCAGTAGAATGTAAGCTCTTTGATTACAGAGACCTTGCGTTGTTCACTGAGGTATCTCCAGCACCTAGAATATTCCTGTAGTAGGCATATTCTAGGCATATTATATGTATATTTATTGAGATACTTATAGAGATTAGTTCAGTAGAGACAGACTGGATTGAGAAGTCCTTCCTTTGAAACTTCTCTGACCTAAGAAGCTACAGTGAGGATATGTGAAGGTAACAAACACCTCCCCCATTTCAGACTACGTTGAGATTCTTTGGATTTGAATATTCTTCTGTGTATTAACCTTGTGACCTTGGACATTAGCACACTTCTCTAAGGTAGAATCCCCAACTGGTGGTAAAGGAATGAGTTTTAGGTCTACTAAGAATTTGATCTTCTCAATGCTTGGATTAGCCAGGTAAGGTCCAGGACAGTCAGAATCTCTGAGCCCATCACCTCTGGTGCCAGCAGGCTTATTTCTTTTCCATGGTCAGATATATACAAATTTGCACATATGTTTGTATACGTAAGTATATGTGTATGTATATATACATTTTTTCAATGTTCTATATGTATCATAACATGGAAAGAGTTGGAAGCACTGAGAGTCGCAACTTTAGAGAAAGACAAATACCATATGATATCACTTACATGTGGAATCTAAAATAGGACACAAATGCACTTATCTATGAAACAGAAACAGACTCACAGACATAGAGAACAGACGCATGGTTGCCAAGGAGGAGAGGAGTGGAGGAGGGATGGAGTGGGACTTTGGAGTTAGGAGATGCAAACCAGAATACATAGGATGGATGAGCAACAAGGTCCTACCATATAGCACAGGGAACTATATTCAATATCCTAAGATAAACCATAGTGGAAAAGAATATTAAAAATAATGTTTGTATATGTGTAACTGAATCACTTTGCTGTGCAGAAGAAATTAACACAACATTGTATACCAGCTATGCTTAAAAAAAATTTTAAAAAGGAGTTGCAGCTTTACTTCCTCAGCTAAATTTAATCCTGTTCTGTCTTTGTCCACAGGTTGTTGTGAGGATCACATGTGTGACATGCTTTGAAAACTGCTGATGGTTATACAAACAGGCGGCACTGTGACAGACCAGGTGTCAATCAGTAGCACAAAGAGAGTTTGATTTCATGTCTCCAGCCCTAGTTTCCTCCCCAGATTCCTAAATCAACAAAGAAACAGGAAGAACTAAAAAAAAAGAAAAAGATGGCATCTAGAGGTCCAAACATTACCCTATTTCTGATAAGTCTGTAACAATAAGTGTAACTGTAGGCAGGTGAGCTTCCCAACACTGCACTTCCAACACTCTAATGACCAGTTCACCCAGCCAGTCACAGGAACCTCTGGACCATACTTCCAGGCCTCACACCAGAGGAAAGCTTGTCCCTGGAATTGCAGAGCAGAAATATACTCCCTGTGTGTAACTTACTCCCAAAAGACAAGGGAGGACTGATTCATGCACATCAACTTTCCTCTCCCAAATTTACCTATTAGCTATGTCACTCCACCTCTCCTAGGAAGGAGTGTGTGAAGGGGAAAAGGGGTTGCAGAAGGGTTGCACTAGCTGAGCTCTTCCATGTGGAAGAATGCACATCAGATGCAGCATCTTGAGATGTGAGAGGAGAGTGTGGTCTGTTTCACCTGCTCTTTCCTGGCAAACATGGTCAGGAAGGCGCTGAATTTTGTTCTACCACCAACAAAAGTCTCAGTGCTCTGCACCAACTTCCTGGGGACAGAGAAGCAGGAAGTGGGACATTCATCTTGCCCAGCCAGATCAAGCAGGGACAGTCTGGCCCTGGCAGTGGTTTTTTGATCCCTGAATACGGGTAAAGGGTGTGATTCTGGAGTCACACTTACTGTGATGCCTTCTTGATTCCCCCAGCTTCTCTGCCCTGACACAGATAACAGCCACCTGGCTAATGTTTCTGCAGGGTTCTGCTGGTTACTGTGGGAGGTAGAGGCAAGACCTTCTCCTCTAGCCCATCCATAAATGTTTAAGCACCTAATTTTCTAAATTAAACCCTTTTCTGCTTAGAGTGTTCCAGTGGTGCCTGTTATCTGAAACATAACAGTGGTTGAAGAACATTTTACCAGTATTAGCCTTTCCCAGAAACCTTCCTCCCTCTCCCCTTCCCATCTTCCTGCATTGGTTCTTCTCATTTCTTATTGACCAGCATTGGGTCACATGCCTATAACCTAAAACTATCACTGGCCAAGGGAACACAAGTTCCATGCTTGGATTATATGAATCATCAAATCACCAGACTGGAATGATGAGCATTCCATTTATCTACACCTGTATTTTCCCACTTGGCAGCCCAGCTCTATTTATTCTTTGTCTTGGGGTCCAGTGTGTAGAACTGAAAGAGAAATTGTCAACATACAAAGGCGAACCTTCTTTTAAGCTACCCCTCCAGACTCCTAGGTTCTTCTCTTCTTATAATCTAGGCTGTTTGAGAGTTCTCTTGTCTTGAACTACACAATAAATATCTGTTGAATTGAATTGATTTAATTTCTGAGTCTAGCAGTTTCATAGGCAGCCCTGGGTTACCTACAAATAAGCTACTATTTATAGAGAGCAGACCACAGAGCAATTACACTGAAGTTATAGGCTATTGAAGTCCATGCCTTAGAATGCTGGTAGGAAATTCAATGAAACTTACTGCCAACCCCTCCCCTCCAACTCATTACTTGAAGAACACAGACCTCTGGTGCCCTTGAAAGAAGGAGACTGCTGACTTTCTCATGGTCACCTGGGGTTTTTTTTCTAGGGTAATCAAATCTTTTCTCTTTTCTTAGTCTGAGATGGTGATGTCATTTTTGAGTGTTCTAGTGATTTCTATTAAAAAATCTTTCCTCTTGGAGATTCAGGTCAAATCAGTGAATATATAGAGTATTCACTTCATGCAAAGAACACTTGAGGCTGTAGAGTATATACCTCAGTTCTTATCCTCAAATGATTTATAATCCATTGGAGCAGGGGCAAGAAATGCATAGATAATGACTTTTCTTGTTTATTTTTCACTACCCAGCTCACTGTAGTGCTGGAGAAGACTCTTGAGAGTCCCTTGGACAGCAAGGGGGTCAAACCAGTCAATCCTACAGGAAATCAACCCTGAATAGTCACTGGAAGGACTGATGCTGAAGCTCCAGTGCTTTGGCCACCTAATGTGAAGAGCTAACTCATTGGAAAAGACCCTAATGCTGGGAAAGCTTGAGGGCAGGAGTAGAAGAGGGCAACAGAGAATGAGACAGTTGGATGGCATCACCGAATCAAAGGACATGAGTTTTGAGCAAACTTCAGGAAATAGCGAAGGACAGGGAAGCCTGGTGTGCTTCAGCTCACGGGGTCGCAAAGAGTCGGACACGACTGTGTGACTGAACTGAACAATAATTGCACATGGCTTTCTAACGGCTCCCATCGCCAAATGGCACGGGCACAGCTGGACAAGACTTAGCGCCTGAGCAGCAACAGCCTAGCTCACTGAAAGGATACTTACAGTTTGTACTTCTGAATCATTTGAATATGTGCGTTTGGGGAAGCAGGAAAGAATTTTACTTCAGCTCATAAAAAATCTACAGAAATCTTGTAAGTCTTTTTCTGGGGTTTGAATGAAACCGCTACTTCAGGTCCAAGAGGATTGCTGGTCATGATCCCTTTAGGGTCCTCTGCTAGAAGGGCAAGAACTGTGTCTATTTTAACCATTTTTAAATAGTTATCACAGCTGAACTGTTAATTCATCCTGGCAGGGTCTTGATAACCTTTCTCACTTGTCTATCTGCAGTTTCCCATGATTCCATGTTCATCTGCCCTGTCTGCCCTGCCCAGTGGTCTCTCCTCTGCCACACTCAGCCAGTACATCTGTTTCCGTGTCATCAGTAGCTTCTGCTAATATTGAAAGTCCCTGAGGACATCCCACCTATGAAAATCAATTTCTGGTGAAAACAAAAAGAATTGAAGGAGAGGTGAAACTTTCAAAATTCTTTAAGTCAAATGAGACTTTTTGTAAAGTCATGTCACCTGATGAGTTCTCAATCCAGGCATCGCAGTTAATTTGTGCAGACGATAAGAGTTCTCAGGGTCAGTGAGGAGGGACCATTAATATCCAAATATGTGAGCTGGGTCCTATGCATGTATACTAGATAAACGGTGCCTAAACATTTGTTATACGCTGAATTGTGTGCCCCAAAATTCATTTGTTAAAGTTCTAACCTCAAAATATGAATTATCTCAGACATCTGAGTTATCTTACCACGTAACAGCATTTGGAGATAAGCTTTTAGAGAGGCGATCAAGTTAAAATGAGTCCGTTAACAAAAGCCCTAATCCAATCCAGCCATCCTTATAAGGAAACGAAATTCGGAGGTACAGAGACACCAGATGTGTGCACTTTCAGAAGAAAGGCCATGTGAGCACACAGCAAAAAGTTGCCCGCCTACAAGATAAGGAGCAGGGCCTCAGAGGAAACCAGACCTGCCCACACCTCGATCTTCAACTCCAATCTCTGGAACTGTGAGAAGACAAATGTCTCTTGTTTAAGTTACCCAGCTTGGACTTTTTCATTATGGCAGCCCTAGCAAACTCAAACCATATTTATTACAGAATGCTTCACTGTGGTGTTACGACAAAGATAAGTTTCTGCAACGCTTTCAAGTGCTCTGATTCTGGGTGATTGGGATTACAAAATAAAGCCCAGAGAGCAGGTTTTGCTAGAGGGAAGCAATGGGCAAGACTTTCTACAGTCTCAGGAAATTATACCCCTTGGCACCTGTAGCTGAATTTTCTTACCCCTAAAAATGATTTTTTTAAATGTTTCTTTTTCTTTTCACTCCATATCCTCTTCTCTCCCACCTCTGCTACTCTTCCCTATTAACTGCACCCCCTATACGACCACATCCATTTGCCCTCCAGCAAGCCCTGACATCCATTTCTAGCTTTGCTGAATAAAAGATAAAATAGCTATTGTTTTGTTTTGCTTTTAAGGCTTTAAGCAGCTCTCCCCAGCCAAAAGTTGGGAGCAAGTTTGAAAACCTGGTCATAAGGGTGATTTTCAACTTGGCTTCTCATCAGTTGAGGAGATGGGCTCAGAAAAGCAGCCAGTCATCCCGAGGTACCAGGAGAGGGTTCATTATGGGAGAAAAACACCTGAAGGCTCTGCTAAGGGTCCTTCCATTTCCAGGGCAAAGGGGCACAGTGGATGAGGCTTAGGGAGGACACCTATCTGAGTGGAGCAGTGAGAGTCTCTGCTGAGAGCTTGTGGCGCTTGGAGCCAGGGAAGCCCCAGTTAGTGACAGCAGGAGTCTGTCTCCCACTGCGGGTGCCATGGTGCCAAGTTCCTCATATAAGGTGGTGGACTTGACTCTGGGAGATCTAAAGAAAGTCACTGCACTCTTCTGAGATCTGAACTATAAAAAGTTCTACTTTCTGACTGTCAAGTAAGATTAGACCAGATGAGTCACTTTCCATTGCTTTTAATGAACTTTTGTAAAAAGAACTGTGAAAAGAGCTATAATGTGGAAAGAATTGTCCTTAAGTCTTACACAAAAGGTCATAGTAAAAACAAGCATACACATTGCTGGCTTAGCTCAGGACAGACTTCCATTTGCTCTCCCCTTGCCCAGCACTCCCTTCTTCTCCTTCAAGCAACAACCAAGCACTCTCAGTGGATCTCCTTGGCTGAAGGAAGGTGAAAATCACCAGATTTCATTATCTCCAGGGCTAGGATGCCGAGAAATGTTTAACAACAAACTCGGTGGGGGGTGGTGGGGGTGGTGAGTGCTGATTTGTAGTGTTTGCTGACTTTTGTGGTGTAGATACTACTACCATGGCTACTTTCAAGCTACTGATGTCACATCACTGAACTAAAAACCAGCACAGAACTAAAAATAGATAGCTAGCCAATGAAAGACACAAGGGCCCCAAGAGTCAATGACCCAGCTCACTCAATAGTCTCTGTACTTCGTTATTGCTGCAATCATTTGTGAGGATTTATGCCCATCCAATGACATTCTGTCATCCAGTCTTCCATGGAGAAGGAGGTACCAACTGTGGCCACAAGCTATCAGCAATGCACTAAGTTAGTGGGGTCTCCTTAGAGACCATGCAACAGAGACTTCATCTGATGGCCCAAGCTAATCAACAGTGAAAACTCAGTGCCAAGAGGCCAACATAGGCTCCACCCAGACCTCCAGGCAGCCATGCTCACACTGCCCTGAGGGCATAATTCATTGTGTCTTACCACTTCTCCTGGTTACTATTTTCTACAGGTAGAATCAGTGTTTAACTCATACTTTTGTCTTTCCATTGTTTTCCCCAGAGTCTTTGAAAATAGCAAGGATATTTAATAGCAAGTAGCTTGGATTCTGAACCAGATTGCTCAGAACCAAAAATTTTAGTTTTCTAGTGGAAGTGAGAAATAGATTTAAGGGACTAGATCTGATAGATAGAGTGCCTGATGAACTATGGACGGAGGTTTGTGACATTGTACAGGAGACAGGGATCAAGACCATCCCCATGGAAATGAAATGCAAAAAAGCAAAATGGCTGTCTGAGGAGGCCTTACAAATAGCTGTGAAAAGAAGAGAAGCAAAAAGCAAAGGAGAAAAGGAAAGATATAAGCATCTGAATGCAGAGTTCCAAAGAATAGCAAGAAGAGATAAGAAAGCCTTCCTCAGCAATCAATGCAAAGAAATACAGGAAAACAACAGAATGGGAAAGACTAGAGATCTCTTCAGGAAAATCAGAGATACCAAGGGAACATTTCATGCAAAGATGGGCTCGATAAAGGACAGAAATGGGATGGACCTAACAGAACCAGAAGATATTAAGAAGCGGTGGCAGGAATACACAGAAGAACTGTACAAAAAAGATCTTCATGACCAAGATAATCATAATGGTGTGATCACTGACCTAGAGCCAGACATCCTGGAATGTGAAGTCAAGTGGGCCTTAGGAAG